>NC_080085.1:99057517-99369477 GCF_949987535.1 Balaenoptera acutorostrata | reverse complement strand
AATTATTGGCTCATATAACTGGGAAATCTTAGATAGATCTACACTACCTGGACCAGACACTCAAATGATGCCATCAGGGATATCTCTGTCCATCTTTTGTCTTTGTTTCCATTTGTTTGTTGGCCTCATTCTCCTCTAATGAGGTAGGTTTTTCCTTATGATAACTGCTTGTAGCTCCTTTCTTCCTCTAGATTTATGACTTAAAAAGCAAGACCATTTTTCTCTAGCTCAAAATTGAAAACCTCGAGGAAGGATTCAAATTGACTAAGCGTGGTCACATGCTCAACCCAGAACAATCGGTATGGTTAGAGGAATGGAGTTTTGTTTGGAAGGGCCTGGATCAGAAGCTAACCTTGGGGCCAGTGAGATAGGGCACTATGCTTAGCAGCTCCGTCACAAAAGTCACGTGACTGGAGAGGAGGAGGAGCGGTTCCTCAAAGGAACAGAAAAACTAAGATAAAACCACGACAGCATCCAATCACTTAAAATCTAATTTTCTGAGCAAAAGAGTCCAGATTCAGACCTCAGTTCAGATGCTCTCCAGGAATCTGACGCAGATTGGGACTGTTTGTCCTAGGATGCTGCTTGCTGAAGAATATTTGTCTGTTAGAATCTTTGTCAGTTAGTCACGTCTAACGAAGACAGCAGTGGGCATGGTTTGGAAGATACAAAGGTGAAAACCACATCTGGTATAGAATAGAGTATTCTTGATAGATATGTAATCTATGAAATATGTAATCTTACGAGAAGTCCAGTGAAGGTAGTAAGGCAACCTTACTACCTTGTATATTTTGCTATAACAGGTATAGAAATGGAGTCATTGCTCAAAGATCTGGGGATAATGTACAGGAGAGAAGTGTAATGTAATCAGTAAGCTGTCAGAGATGAACCCTCCAGATCCAGGAGATGAATTCAGGTTTCAGTTGGAGTTTTAATAGTCAAGGAAAGACAGGGAGCAGGATATTTGCCTAAGGGTGCATGTATTTGTGGATATTTTTGAGAGAATCCAGTTTCAAAACAATGAATGGCATCACAGCTCCAAAGTTGTGATACATCCATGTTCAAACCCAGAATTATGAAGGACCATGAACAAAATGGTATTGGATATATTAATTTATGCAATGCATATAAAGTACTTAGTACAATGAGCCCATATTAAGTATTCAGTCAATGGTTCTATTATTATTATTACTATGTGCATGGCATTATGCCAGGTATTTTATATACATTATGTGGCAATAGCCCTATTGAGATAGGTATTGCTATTCTATTTTAAATAATTGGTTAAGATAACAGAAGTATTCATTTTCAGAGTTGGTATTTAAATCTAGTTTATCCAACTCCAAGGTTTGTGTTCTTACCATTATGCCATAGATTTCCCATGGAATGCTGGTGATCTACCATGAAACCTGAAAAGAATAGGTAATTTATGGTATATTTTTGATACTTGGAGAGTGATGTGGACCTTGGTAGGTAGTATCTTCATTCCTTATAGGATGAGAAACCTGATGCTTAGAGGGTTGAATTGACATTTCCGGAGTTTTTTAAGTAGAATTCATGCTGTCATTAAGTCTGTCCTGAATGAGGTATTCTAGTCACTCAAGCAAGGACATTAGGGTAGATCACATTTTTGCTAAAGTAGACTGATAATCCCACACTGTTCTAGTCCTTGATGAAATACAATGTTCATAAATTTCTGGGAGAATTCAGAGCTGTTACACAGAGGAAAGTGAGCTGGTATTCACATTGACTGTATTCAGTTGGAAGGTGGTTTTCCCTTCATCTTCCTTCCAAATTTGTATCAATTTGTATGCCTTTCAGAGACCTAGGTAAGAGAAAATGTAGCCTAGGAAGTCATGGGATTATTGACAGTTACAGTTATGGAATTGGAGTGAGAAGTAGGAAGTGGTAGGCTGCCTCTGTGTAAGAGGTTTAAAGAACTTGAACTTATGGATTTGAAATTTAGTTAAACCTTTTGGAAGAAATCATCATCCTAGGCATTTTGGAGGTAGTCTAATCACATTTGAAGTTGAGGACATCTCCTTGACTTTTTGCTTATTGAGCCCAGTTCTGAATCCTGTATATCTAGGATGCTGCCTCAGGGCAGCCTTTGTCAACTCCTGTATGGTTGATATAGCCTAGCCGAGATGCTACCTAATTACTGTGCTTCTGGGGTCCATAGAATACTAGTGTCACACCAAATGTATATTCATGCTGCTAAGGAGAAAAGAAAATAAAAGCATGGTGGTCAAAATGTTTGGAAAATAGTGGTTTAAAAGTTTAACAGATCTATTATTTATTACAGGACTTCCCAGAGGTCTTAATAAGCTCATATGTGCTATCACTCTTTAGGAGAAGCATCTAGTATGAACTGTTTTCCAAATGTATTTGACTAGGGTTTTTTTGTTTGTTTCTTTTTGATAACGATATATTAACATCTTAGAAAAACCAGTATGTTTCCATGAAATACACTTTAAAGAATGCTAGTCTAGGCTAGTATAGCAATAGGTATGACATATATTAATTGATATCTATACTGGAGGACCAAGACACTGTCAGAAGTTTCTGGCAACCAAGCTAAAAGTTCTTAAGTCAACCCAGAGAAGGCTTGATAAGAACATCAACCCCACCAGGGAACATGTCTGACAAGTCTTTCAAGCTCAGGAACCAGTGTGTCCGAGGAGGGTCCTGTGAACTCCAGGCCCACCTGGGCAAATAACCTCCTCCTGCCTTGCTCTGCCCTGTTCAGTGTTGAAGGCTGGGCTTCCTTGGTTCCCAGAGTATATTCTAGTGCTCTTACTGGCACAAAAGTTCTTCTCTGCATTCTAGTCTTTATGGCACTAACACTGACTGCTTGCCTAGTTCCTGTCAGACCCCCTCTCCCTAGGGACTGAAGATGATGAAATGATAAAGTACTATGAGTAAATGAAATCACGTATGTCTTAAGAGGCAACTTAAATTACATATGTAAAGCATTCAACATAGTGTCATATGGCATACACTCGGCAAATGTTAGTTCCCAAATGGGCATCGAAAATCTCCTTAACAAAATCTACCAGCCATTCCATGCTTTTACTTTTCATTTTGCACATTTTGATGTTATTTGGAATTTTTTTAAACACAAACATGCATTTCCCTTATTTTAAAATTAAAATAACTAAATAAGCCAGTTACAAAAGGACCAAGATTTTATGATTCCACTTATATGAGGTCCCTGGAGTAGTCAAATTCACAGACAGAAAGTAGAATGGTGGTTTCCAGGGGATGGGGGGAGAAGGGGAATGAGGAGTTATTGTTTAATGGGTAAGGAGCTTCAGTTTCAGAAGATAAAAGATTTCTGGAGATCAATGGTGTTGACAGTTGCACCACCACGTAAATGTACTTAATGTCACTGAACTGTATACTTAAAAATGGTTAAGACTGTAAATTTTGTATTACGTGTATTTTACCACACTTTAAAAAAATTTTCATTAAAATTAAAATAGCTAAATGAAAATGTGTCTCTCCCTTCCTCTTGTCCTTCTTAAAAGGCCTCTGTCTCCCTTTATCTCCTATTCAATCTATTTTCCATATTGTCACTAGAATGGAGAATCTGACCACAACACTCCCCATTAACCACTATAGGATAAAATGCAGTTTTCAGCCTGACATGTAAGGCTCTTCACCTGAAGCCCCTGCCTAGTCCCATCTCCTAACGCTGCCCTATTTTGTATCTCTGGTCAAACCATACCAGGTTGCTCTTACTTTTCCAAACATGGGGAGAAGTAACATGACTTCTTGTCTCTGCTTAAAATGCCTTCTCAGAGTCCCTTATCTGCCTGATGACCACCTCATCTTTCAAGACTAGCCTTAGTGTTTGCCCTGTGGAGCTTTCTTTGACAACCTTCCCCACTCCTCAGGCCAAGCAGAACACTGCCTCTTTTGTCCCACCACCCTACCTAGTATAGCCCTCTGTCACTGCAGGTAGCATGCTGCATGGCAATGGTTTGTTTATTGGTCTGTGTCCCTTACTAGACTGGGGGAACCTCAAGGGCTCATTCATGTTTGTATCCCCAGGGTTTAGATTGAAGTGGAAAGCTACCTAGGAATTGATTAATGCATTGTTGAGTGAGTGAATGAATATAGAGAAGGGGAAGCACAGATGTGTTCATTTTGATCCCTGTTTCCACCACTATTATCAATAAAAGTCCTATATGTACATGTGTAACTGATTCACTTTGCTATACACATAAAAAATTTTTGAATTAAAAAAATAAAAGTCCTAAAAAAAAAATTCTTAAAGAGACTGTGTTGTCAGGGCAGCAGGCAGTCCAATACCTGATGATGGAAAAGAAAGGGGGTGGTGAGCCTCAATTGCCTAAAAGTCTCTGCCTTCCTTTTTCTTTCCTGCCGCTAAGGAAATCATATCAGTCTTGGAGGCAAGGATGTTTCCCCTTCACTTGGCCCGACTGATAAAGGATTCAGAGTTGGGGTCGGAGGCAGCACTAGATGGGGGGAGGGGGGTCACTAAAGAAAAGGTAAATTTATTCTGGTCTTCTCATGTTGGAACTGAACTTTTTTTTTCATAGAAATGCTATTATATATGATATACACACTACTTTACTTCAAGCACATTATGGGTTAAGTAGCTTCGGGTAGACTGGTTTGGGAATACGCCCATAATTTATAACGTTGTTCATATGGGAAAATTGTTTCTGAGTTCAAAAAAACAAACCTTTGGAACTTAACTTTGGGACTTCCTGAATTCTTTTTGGAAGTACAGTGAGTGTATCAATGGGAATCTAGAGATATATGAAAATGAAGAGTCTTAATCAGGGAGAAAATGATCATGGCCAAATTAAACCGTAACATTATAGGTATTGTGATTAGATTATACCAGTCCTATTCTGTAGTTCTCAAATTACCCATTATTGCAACTAGTATTATATTCAATAACAAAGTAATTGAAATAAAGTTGAAAAATACAAGTTTCCATTTTAACCCAGTCTCATAAAGGTCCTCCATCCAATATAACCTATGTGTGTCATGCACAATGCCTGCAACTTTGCTTCAGGACACAAGCAAGCCTGTAAAAGTGATGTACCCTCTCTCAAGCACTTTTACAGCAAAATGTCAGACCATGAAAATGACTCACTGACTTATAGTTTGTCATCAGGGTAAAATATTCCCTGAAATAAAAGTCTTCTGAAGGGACCCTCTGTGTGTAAACAGATGCATTTGAAAGCCCATATGACCTAAATGGTTATTTCTGGCCATTCCCCTGCCCACATCCAAATGTTTGTGATATATTACTACACAGTTGAAGGCTGCAAGACAACATGCATGATTTGGGAGGAAACTGTTCATTTACTGACACTACACAGAAAAGTTGAGGTTTTCTTCTTTATAAGAAAACAGAAGCAGGAATCTAAAACTGCTTTTAAAATCACCATTTTCCTGTTAGAAAAAACAATCATGGATATCTGTCAAATACTAATGACAGTCTGTCAATCACACCCCAACCCTGCCCCTCCCTGTTTTCAAGAGCTTGTCTTCTTATTGTAAAACTAGCTTTTAACTCTTTCCAAAGCAACAGAATTATATTGCTGCTTATGTGTGACTGAAATGTATGACAGGTTGTTTGGATTGTAATTCCAAGGCCCCAGTTATGACCCTACCAACGAGCACACTCGCCTCATTCAATAGAGCCTTGTGTCTACATAATGTCAAACAAATGGTAGGGCACTGAACAAATAATAAGCTGATTCAGTAACCTGGGGAGCGTCTCAGGTCGTGCCTACACTGTAGGTTGGCAACTTGAAATTATTCTGAGAGGCACAGTCAAGCCTGCCCCACGGCAACACTGTGAAGTTGGGGAATCGTCTGGGCCACCCTCCCACGTTTCGTCTTGATAAACCATCCTGAACACGTAGAACACATTCATTCACTAAATACTTAAAATGAATGAACCTTAAGGAAAAACTCATGCCATTCTGAAATGGACTAAAGTCACCCATGCAGTATTTTCTTAAATGTTCCCCCCGGGGACATCTTAGGCTAAGGCAAATGAAGGGGATTGCTCCAGTTGTCTAGTGACTCAGGGCACAGCTGGATTGAGAGGCAGCGATACATTAAGGGTGGGGCCTGTGGAGGGTAGAAGATGTAGGCAATGGGCTGAAGTGTGCAGGGAAAACGACAGAGAAGATATGGGCCGTGGGCCCTGCTATTTAAGAGGTAAACTTCTCCTCTCTACCTCTACTTTAATCTACGAATTCATCTTTTCATCCTTCCTGCCAATCTCAAAACCACAGTGCACCAGTCATTGTTCAAGCTCAGTCTTCCTGCCTTTTCTGTGATCATTTCAAGCACTTATTGTCACATTTGGTATGGACAGCTCTACTGACTAATACAGCCAGCACTGTGGCTTGTCTATACAACTGGATTATAATCTACCCGAAGAGAGGGACCTTGACTTCTACTTCTCAGGATAGCTATAGAATGCTGGGCATCTCTTCGCTCCCTGCTCCAGCTAGATGTTTTAACTTGCTCTTCTTCGCTTACTTACATGCACAGGACCTTCTGACTGTTAAAAACAACAATAGAGACATGATTCTGCCTTCCCTCAACTTTTATCACCAAACTGTTTTTCTTCTTACTCTATTATTTTCCCTAGGTGATACCATCACTCTCAGGATTTCAACTAACAAGTATGAAGATGGTTTCTAAGTGGTGGTCTCCAGCTGTGATTTTGCCTCAGAATCCCAGTCCTACCTCTCAAAAGTGACTGATGACTTTGATAACTTATTGCCATCTCATACTTGGCCGAGGAACAAAATCCCCTCCTTCCTCCCAAGCTGACTTTTTCCTCCCTGATTTCTGCTAATGGAGCAGGAGTCTCCAAACTACTCTATTAAGTTCATTTCAACAAATATTAATTGTATGCTTACCACGAAGAAGACATTGAGCCCAGAAATCATGCTGGCATCTTTAAATCTTCCTTCTTTTTCTCTGTCTTCAGTCTATCCCGAAGCTAAGTAAGCTTTTCCTTTGAAATGTCGCCCATATCCAAACCTTCTTCTCTTTTCTCTTTGTCACGCACTTTAGCAGCCCAGAACTCGTGATCTTAAGCTTGCCTTATAATAGCCTTCTATCTGGTCTCCTTGCTCGTATCTCTCCTTCCTCCATTACAGCGTTCCCAGACTTTGCTGCATATTAGGAATACCTGGAGATCTTTCAAAAATCCTAAGGCCCAGGCTACATCCCATACCATTAAATCAGAATTTCGGGGTTAGGATCGAGGCATCAGTATTTTGTAAAGCCCCCAGTTAATTTTACTGTACATCCAAGGTTGCGAACCAATGCTTATTCCATTCTACTCACTACTGCCAGGACTTATATAATGCAAACACTGCTCTCATTATGTAATTTACTGGCTCAAAACCTTTAATAAGCCTCCAATGACCAACTTCAAGGCTCCTTAAAATCTGACCCAATTCTATCTCATGAAACCTAGGCCCTCCCACCTCCATGACCATATGCTGAAATGCCTTTCTTCTGCCTGTCCAAATCTTACTCATCCTTCAAGCTCCAGTTCATCCAAGAAGCTTTCCCTAAGGAATTCAGACCATAGTGATTATCTACCCTTGGGGCACCTGTAGCACTTTTGACCTATGTAGTCAGTTACCTAAGCATTGCCTTGTATTGTAATCATTTCTGTTTCCATGTCTCATTTTCCTAATTAGTTTCTAAGTCCTGGGGACATAGTCTATATCTACCATACATTCCCCACTGTACTTAGTTCAGTGCTATGAATATTGTAGGCATTCAATAAATATGTTGATTGGTTTACGTCCATCCCATCATAAAGGAGGTTTCAATCAACCTGTAACTAACTTTATATGTTTGTGCCATGTTGAAATATTAGAAAATTAATCAGTATGTTTAACCTCTATTCTTGTCAGTAGACTGACAGAAAACAGGACAGCATTACTTTCAGGTGGCAGTACTTGTCTTGAATACCTCCTGGGTATAGCTAAGGCATGTAGATATAGATATACTATATATATAATAAACCCAAGGGAGGCTATTAACAATTCAACATTTCCTGTTCGTGTGGGAATGCTAATTCCATTTATCAAACAAGGACAGAAACATTGTTCCTTTAGACTGATCCTCCCTTTTTGGCTCCTCAGGGCTCAAGGCTATAATCACTAGCAGCCAGAGAAGGGAGAAAACCCTCCCAATGACCTTCTGACCACTGGATCAGAAAGTCAGGCTGAAAATAGTTAAAGATGTCTATGTTCAGAAATGCTGCAATCGGCCGTTTGTAATTGGAGGTAGTTGTAGCATAGTGTAAAAAGCACTAGACCTGGGGTCAGAGAAGCTGACTTCAAATGACAGCTCTGTCACATAATTGTCCTGAACTTTAAGCAAATCACTGGGCCTCTATTTTTTTTTTTTGCACTTTAAATACCATACAATTTTATTTGTCAATTATGCATCAGTAAAGTTGGGGGGGGGCATTAATTAATTAAATTATAAATTCAGTTCCTCAGTTGCATGAGTCATATTTCATGTGGCTAACAGTACCAGGTTGGATAGCAAGGATTATAGAACATTCCATCTTGGTAGAAGGTTCCTCTAGACAGCATTATCCTGAAGAGGGCAGAAACCTTATTCATATCTCTTCTGACTCTGCCCATCAGATTGCATGCCCATCCATGTTTGCAATGATATGAGAATACTTTAGGAATTTACTCTGCTCCAGCCCCTGCTGCTTCTTGAATAAACTCCCCATCTGAACCCTAACCCAGTCTGAGTAGCCTTGGGCGGCTCTCACTAACACAGGCATGCCTGTCTGTCCCCTTTGACTGGGCCTCTATTGATCTTAGTTTCTTCATCAGTAAAATGGGATTAGAAATAAATGGCATAGTGTTTGGGGGAATCATTAAATAAGATAATATATGTAACTGTTCCTAGCACATAGTAGGCACTCGATAATGTTAGCATCTTTGAATTATAAACCTAAAATATGTTATTTACTTAGCACAAAATGCAAATATTTTAACAAAGGGGAGCCATCCAGTTCCCCATACATTATGTTCTATACATAAATGTTCCATACGTTAAAAAAAATAGCTTTTTATTTAGAAATAATTTCAAACTCAGAAAAGTTGCAAGAATAAAATGGCACAGGGAATTCCCTGGCGGTCCAGTTGTTAGGACACTGCACTTTCTCTGATGTGGCCGGGGTTCAATCCTTGGTCAGGGAACTAAGATCCTGCAAGCCATGCCACACAGCCAAAAAAAAAAAAAAAAAAAAGGCACAAAGAATATCCACATACCCTTCATCCAGATGCACCTGTTGTTAGCATTTTACCGCATTTTATTTTATCTACGTATCTATCTAATCTAACTATATTCCTGAACCATTTGAGAGTAAGTTGCATGCATCGTGACCCTTTGCCCCTAAATGCTTTGGTGTACATTTCCTAGGTATAAGGATATTCTCTTACACACCACGGTACAGTTAACAACTTCAGTGATATTAACATTGGTACGGTATTTTATCCAATCTACCATCTGTTTTCTAGTTTTGTCAATTGGCCCAATAATGTCCTCTGTAGCATACTGTCCCCCTCACATACAGGACCCAGTCTAGGTAGGGTATTTAAATTAGCTGCCATGTCTTTCTGGCCTCATTTAATCTGGAATATTTCCACAGCTGTTCTTTATCTTTTATGACATTGGATGCTCCATAAATCTTAAAATGTAAACAGGGTTCTTTGACAAAATATAGTAGTTAAAAACATAGGCTCTGAAGCCAGACTGGCTAAAATAGAGTCTGAGGTCTGCCAACAATTAACTGTGCAACCTTAAGCAAGTTACTTAATGTCTCTGTGTCTCAGCTTCCTCATATGAAAAATAGGGTTGAGTATGGTACTTCATAAGGTTGTTGTGAGGATTAAATGAGCTGATACACATATAACACTTAGAATAGCACCTAGTACATGGCACCTAGTACATGGTAAGTGCTCGATAATGTTAGATACATCAATATTTCTATAACTCCAATGTCAAATCAAATGTACAGAAATTTACTGAGCATCTCTTACAAGTAATGTCTTTTTCTAAGGCCAGGTAACATTTATCTCATCAGTTACAGAACAGCAGAATGTTGGGCTTCAAAAGGCTTTAAAGAGCATTGGTTCTTTTTTCTTTAAATAAATTTATTTATTTTATTTATTTATTTTTGGCTGCATGCAGGCGCGGGCTTTCTCTAGTTGCGGCGAGTGGGGGCTACTCTTGGTTGCAGTGCGTGGGCTTCTCATTGTGGTGGTTTCTCTTGTTGTGGAGCATGGGCTCTAGGTGCATGGGCTTCAGTAGTTACGGCGCATGGGCTCAGTAGTTGGGGCGCACGGGCTTAGTTGCTCCGCAGCATGTGGGATTTTCCCAGAGCAGGGCTCGAACCCGTGTCCCCTGCATTGGCAGGCAGGTTCTTAACCACTGCACCACCAGGGAAGCCCAAAGATCACTGGTTCTTAAGGTTTCTCTGTATCACAGACACTTGAGAATCTGGTAAATTTTTTGGAACTGCCCCCCAAACAACAACAACAACGCTGTGTCCTAATCTCCAGAACCTGTGAACGTGACCTTATTTTGAAAAAGAGTCTTTGTAGATACAATTAAATTAAGGATTTTGAGATGAGGAATTTATCCTGGATTATACAGGTGGGCCCTAAATCCATTGACAAGTATCCTTATAAGAAATGCACAGAGGAGACAGAAGAGGAGGAAGCAATGTGAAGATGGAGGCAGAGATGTGGCCAGAAGTCAGGGAATGCTGGCAGTCAGCAGAAACTGGAAGCGGCAAGGAACGGAATCTCCCCTAGAGCCTTTGGAGGGAGCACGGCCCTGTTGATACCTTGATTTTGGATTTCTGGCCTCCAGAACTGTGAGAGAATAAATTTCTGTTATTTTAAGTCACCAAGTTTGTGGTAATTTGTTACATCAGCCACAGGAAACTAGTAGAAATGCACATATTCACTCACAATCTTGCAGATTTTAGTTAGTCCGTGAACCCCAGATTGAGAAACCCTGCTCTTATCCTCCTTTCTCATTTACTGATCAGGAACCAGGGACTCAGGTAAGCCCCAAGCTAGGTATTCAACTAGGAGGAGGGAGGGCTGATTACAGCAACCCGAAGGCCCTGACATGAGATAGCCATGCTAACCAGGCCTAGCAAATCAAAGGGTAGGACAGGAACTTTTTCTGTGTATTTCATCAGCATCTCGATACTTCCTGCTTCCTCAAGAGCCCTCCTTTCCCCACCCCAATATTTGCAAACCAGAGAAAATAAACACATTGTCACACTGAAAAAATTTGAACAAAGAGCACTTAAAAAAAAAGTAAACAAACCTAACACAATGGGGATGGATGTACCATTTGTGCAAGTGAATTAAGATATTAAAAACGTGGCCATTCAAAAAAGATTGTACCTATATTTTTTCCCCTTAAAAAAATCTTTGGGAGAGGAAGTGAGAGCTTGACTGTAGTAGAGATCAAGCCTGAAGCTAGGTTCAGAGAAAGATTGTGCTCTCCAAACTTAATAACCAGGAAATGCAATCAGGGACCTGGGTTCATTTGGGCCCTGTTGTGACATGAATTATGTTCCCAAAAAGATATGTTGAAATCCTGACCCCAAGTACTTGTGAATATGACCTTAGAAATAGGGTCTTTGCAGATATAATCAAGTTAAGATGAGGTCATTAGGGTGGGTCCTAATCCAACATGACTTGTATTTTTATAAGAAGAGGAGAAGAGACAGAGAGGAAAATACTGTGTAGAGACACAGTGACACACAGAAGGAAGATGGCCACGTGAACACAAAGGCAGAGATGGGAGTTGTGCTGCCAGACGTGAAAGAATGCCAGAAGCTAGAAGAGGCAAGAAAAGATCCTCCCCTAGAAGCTTCAGAGGGAGTATGGCCCTGTCAACACCTTGATTTTGGACTTCTGGTCTCCAGAACTGTGAGAGAATAAATTTCTGTTCTTTTAAGCCATTTAATTTGTGGCACTTTGCTACAGTAGCCTTAGGAAACTAAAGCACACCCTTATTTGGGTATCCATGAGACATTTACTGAATTTACTCTGTGCCAGGCACTATGCTAGGAACCAGGGAAAGACAAAGATAAGACAGGTCCTATTCTTGCTTTAAAGCAGACTTGTCTTCTGTGATGGATTAGGACATTTCCAGGGCCCCACAGGTGCTTTTCCCTACCCTGTGACCTGGCAAACACATATTTTTTGTCTTATTTGCTCATATATAGAGGGTATATAGGTGCTCTAAAGACTAGATTTCTCCTGGCATTTCTGACTATTCCATTTATCCAATGACACATTCACATAGCTCTCTGTCCCTCTGAAGTGGCCATGGGAGGAGAGTAGGGAAGTGGAAAGGGGGAAGGTTCTAGGACAGCTTTACATTTGGTTTTCTGCCCATATCTTTCCCAATGAATCCATATTCCCAATGCTCTATCTCCTGCTCTAAAATGAGGAACTTCTCACACATTTTATGAAACACTATGCAGGGACCACACTGTGGCACTGTTTCATTCCCAAAATTTAATAAAATACACAGTTCATTTAGTACACACTATGAGGCCTTCACCTCAGGGTTTATGGTGCAAACCTAAGGCCAATTAAATGTCACCCTCAGTAATAGAGCCCAAGCCAGACCTTGCTGCCTCCATGGCAAGCCTTTGACAAATTGATGAAATAGGCAGTATTTGTCTTTATTTCACTCCCATATACATAGTTACAGACCCCCATTTTTTTTTATCATGCTCCACCTTCTCCCCTCTGCCTACCCCCAGGAAGGTGCCCTTACTTGTGTCCCTGTCACGTTCTTGCTTTGCCTGGCTTTGGTAATTTTGCCCACTAAGGTACTAACTGATAACAAGTGTCAGGTTGAGTTATGACCCCCTCAGAGAAGTATTTTATTTTTAAACAGGGCTATCTTAGAGATCAAAAAGCACTCAAAACCGAAAGGACTATAGCTCTAATGATGCACTGACATGCGGTGGATGAATCCTTTGGGGCAGGGGTTCTGTAACCTCTCATATTCATGTATTCAGTTCCAACTGACATGTATTGAGCATGTGTTCTTTGCCTGATCGGACCAGGCATTTTCTTTCACTCACTCAGCTCACTGTATTCTTCACAACAACCTTGTGAAGTAGATACTGACATCTTAATTTTAAGGAAAGGGAAACTGCAGGACAGAGGATTGAAGTGACTTCTCATGGTCAGACAGCAGGAATGTGTAAAAGTTAGAACTAGTTCCCAATGTCTCTCTGACTCCCAGTCCAATACTCTTTCTTCTATACCCCACTGCCTCATTAAACATGTTATAAATTGAAAGAATACCTCCTTATGTTCAAGACTCTGCCTCGAGCCTTATGGGATGAGGCAGAAACGAGTAGAGCATGCCTATGCCCTTCAAATCATATCATGTAGTCAGTGCCTCAAGGCCAGTCCTGGCATCCCTTGAATATCTCATGGATTGTCTTACACAGGTCTAAGGAACTCTCATTCTAGAGAATCACTCAGGGGTGGGGGAGAAGGGGGAGGTGGTTGATGATGCATTCATTCAGATGCTTTCTTGTGACCAAAATCTGAAAGTCTTCTTCCTTCTATATAGCCTCCTGCTCAATCTCCCAGGAAGTCAGCTGGCTCTCCTAACTAGGCTGCACTCTCTCTCTGTTGTGACAGAAATTCCTCGATTGCCAAGGCTTGCCCTCTCCAATGATGGGCAGTTCCTATGGACCGTTCAGTATGATTTTTTTCTCTGCTCATAGCATCCCCTAATACTCCACATACCAACATTCCCCCCATATTTTCAATCCTCTGTCACCATCATGATTTCCCTGCTCTACCTATCAAAACTGCTCTCCAGAGGGATCAGGTATTGAACCTTTACATATCACTGTGAATATGGTCAAATTCATTTATTCATCCATTCCAATAATAAATACTTTGAAGGATGTACTATGTGAAGACATCATTGATAGAAAAAAATTCATGGACATTTTCCTTCAAGAAACTCATTTTCTAGTGGGAAAGACAAACAGACCATTACAATAGAGTTGAATGTCATTATTTTATATTCAAACTATAACCAGAATACTGCAGAGGCCACAGAGGAACATCTAACATACACTAGGAGAATTGAGGGAGCGTTCCCCAGGGAGGTAATAATTTCTGGAAAGAGAGAGAACGAGAGAGAGAGAGATTTTTGTAGGTCTCCTGTGATTCTGTCTTGGGTAATTAGGCAATAAGGTAGATGGTGGTGTCATTCAAGGAGATGGGTAATATAGGAAGAGGCAAATGAGAATTACGTGTAGGGATGGAGGCAGATGATATGTTTGGCTTTATACGTGTTAATTTTGAGATGCTTATGAGACATTCAGGGGATTTCAGTGTGCAGTTTGATAGCTGGGTCTTCTAAGAGATATGACAGATGGTATTGATTTTGGAATCAGTCAACATGTCCCCTTGTTGTTCTGTGAAATCATAAAAAGTCTGACTTCTGAAGGCTCAATAGCAGGTGGAAGAGACATTGTTAAGGGGGGAGAAACTTGCAGGTATCTTTGAAATACTTTTATGATCTTGGCCACCGGTTGCCCTTGTGCACCCCGCCCCCACCGCCGGGCCCAACTCAATCTGCTCTTGACCCAGGATAGGTGGATAGGTGTGTGGACTTTGGTTGTGAAATGTGATGTACGCAGTAATTAATGTATTCTTCAAAGGGTGGTAAATGACCCAAGAAAATCAAACTTGCTACCTGTCAGTCTTGGTCCCTCACTAAATAGCACTTATGCATCAAGAAGAACTTGACAGAATGAACAAGAGGTTGTATACTCCTGCTTTTGGCCTTTATTGTTCTTCATGCTCTGTAAAGTCTCCCTGATCCCAGTTTACAGACCTTCTAAACCATTCTGTACCACCACCAGGTTACTCTTCATAAAATAGCACTTTCATTAGTCTCCCAAACCTCCAAAAGAACAAGTTCCAATTGTTCTAGTTGTCATTCAAGTTCCTGAAAAATCTGGTCCAACCTTACACATCTGAACTGAAGTTTTCCTAGCCTCTACACAAACCGACAACTCACTTGTACTGAAAACAAACCAGAGTTTTTCAAATTGTAAACTCTTCTAATGCAAGAGTTAAATAGTTATTCCATGAGCTTGAAATGCCCTCTACTAACTTCTCTACGTAGCTACAGTCATTCAAGGAATCTTCATTGAACACATACAATATACCTTCTTTGCCATTCAAAGTTCATACAGCTCTCTCCCTTCTCTTCCTTATTATATAGCAAGCATGGTTACAGCAACCATATATTCAGGATAAAATGACAGTTTGACAAATAAATTTGTGTTATGAGACAATCAGGAGAGATTATCTAAAATTGAGGATATTCATTCGTCTGAATTGTATCAGAGAACCCTTCACATATTTATCTTAGCATTTTATCTTTCTAGCTACACTGGAGTTTCTGGAGGCTGAGTCCAAGTTTAGACTTCTTTGTACCCCACAGGGCACCAATCACATGCTAGGTATCTAATAGTTGTTCATTGTTCGGTAAGTATGTGTGTTTGGACTAAGTACTGATGTTCTTTGTTTGAGTCTGGTAACATTCTTTAGGTGTGGCCCACCCTCAATAACTAGGAAGGTAGTGCACAGGGAAAACCAATGAAAGGAAGATTAAATTCGGCAGAAAAATACATTTTAACAGAGGAGATTAGCCCTTCTGCTGAGTAAGCTGAGCCTTAGTAAACCGATCCTGTCTTCTTCCAAAGAGCAATGGAAATAAATCACCTTGTGGGTGAAACAGAGTTAGTCTCCATAGCAGGGGGATTTTAAGTGTCTCCATGGTTTAGTCCTCCACAGAAATCTCCCCATATTTAACATCTGCTCTGTCTTCAAATTACCTTGGGCATTTTTCTAAGATTCTGTGAAAATGAGCAAGGAGCTCTCACTTTCCAAAATGTCCACCAAAGTCAAAGGAATATTAATTAGAGGCAGGAGGGGAGGAAGCAGGGAGCTGGCCTCACCAAAGGAAGTTCATTTATTCCCTGGGAAAGAAATGAAATGTGAGTTCAGGAGGTAGAAGAGAAACCTTTTAAACTCTTCATGGCCAGGCTAGAAATTGAATGGAAGAGAGAGAGGAGATGGTTAAATGTGGCAATAAACAAGTCAGAAATTTCCTGTAGCCTTGGAAGAGAAGGTGATAGGGTCAAAACGGCTTCAAACTCTGTTTTTGGATATTGAGGAAAAGTCTAAGAGTCAGCAAACTTTTGTGTAAAGGGCCAGCTAGTAAATATTTTAGGCTTTGCAAGCTATAGACCTATAGTCTTGGTTGCAGCACATTCTCCTTTGTTTCTTTTAACAACTCTTTAAAAATGCTTTTAAAAGAATTCTTAGTAGCAGTTTGTCCACCCTTGCTCTAGAAGGTGGTGTGTGTGTAAATTTCAATTCCATTTTAGCTTGAAGAATGCTTATGGTGAAGAGGATTCTGAATGAGGGAAAGACTAAACTCAAGGCTAACTACCCAGTGATCCTCAGACCCCAAATAGGGCAACACTCCCAGCACGAAGAACTAGCTGGAGGAGGGAGCCAGATTTGAGTGAATCTAACGGTCTGTGCAAAAGCTGTTCAAAGTGGAAAAAAAATCGGTGAGTGTGATTTCAGCAGGACACTGAGCATCTGGCCAAATTAAAGCTGGGGAACTCCCCCAGGAGCTTTCAGAGCAGACCCAAACGTAGTCTGGAAGCTGGGGTCAAGGAGAGGCAAATGCTCAGGGTGTTTTTTGACCACAAAGCAGGGGAAGTCCTGGGCTTTGTAATTACCAAGCAGCTGAGGCTGCACTTTGGGAATAAGTAAAATCTCTGCAAAATGTAACTCACCTGCCTGGGATCAGTCTAAAATACCTTATGGGGTAGACCCTGATGGATATAAAGAAATTATGCCTGAAAAATTGGAGTCTGGGGACCCTGGGAGTTCTGGTGCAGGAGAGGAAGAGGTTAGAAATGTTCCCTTCCCATTCCCCCACAGGAACCACTTTTCACTAGGGAGGACAAAGCAGGCCTGAAGGTAGAAAGTACAGAGTATCTAAAGAACACCTGACAAATGCTTTTGAGAAACCAAGGGAGGGGCTCCCCCCAGATGCTGACTGAAAAGACCTGAGGGCAACAAGTCTTAAGCTGAGATCAACTTGTCAAGAAGATAGGAAGAACAATGCTTCCCCCACCCAGCTATAGCCTGGGGCTAGAGCATTTAAGACTAAATAAATGCTTGGTGCCTAATTGCAAGGAGGAAGGGTTAGTGTGGGTGGTAACCACACTAACCACAGGTGTCCTGAAAATAACCATATATTTCAGTTTCCAAGGTGTTTTCACCCCCATTGTTTGATCTGAAGCTCACAACAAGCCAGTGTGGTCCTAAAACATGACAGAGATTATTCTCCCAAGTTTTACAGATGAGGAAATTGAGGCTCAAAAGGGTTGAGCTACTTGCCCAAGTTCTCACAGCTTGTAAATAGCAGTGCCACACTCAAATCTCTCAAGAGTTCATATCCAGTGCTACTTTTACACTACTGCCAGTGTTCTTAGTGACAAAACACCAAGGTGGGAAATGGCCGGCAAAGAAGTACATCCACGGGGAGAGGTGACCCACTTGGGAGCTGGAGAGGGTGGGGACAGAAATGAAGTTAGAAGGTCAGGATGGTAGGGACTTCCCTGGCGGCGCAGTGGCTAAGAATCCGCCTGCCAATGCAGGGCTCGAGCCCTGGTCTGGGAAGATCCCACATGCCGCGGAGCAACTAAGCCGAGGCGCCACAACTACTGAGCCTACGCTCTAGAGCCCGTGAGCCACAACTACTGAAGCCTGCGTGCCTAGAACCCGTGCTCTGCAACAAGAGAAGCCACCGCAATAAGAAGCCCGCGCACTGCAATGAAGAGTAGCCCCCGCTCGCCACAACTAGAGAAAGCCCATGCGTAGCAACGAAGACCCAACGCAGCCAAAAGTAATAATTTATAAAAAAAAAAAAGGTCAGGATGGTAGAGCTGTGAAAAAACTCCAGGCTTTCAGAAGGCTGGGAATTGAAAAGGTTTTTACATTGAAATAGTTCTGAATCCAGATTCTGCATTCCAAGGAGAGATGAGTTTTTAAAATATTGAGGGTATCCCGGGAAAGCCACCAAGATAGGGTTGGAATGGCTTCAGGGGTTTTTTACCTGGGGCAGAGGGGTACACCGGAGCAATGACTTTGCCTGCTCGGTTCATCACAGATGCTGAGAAAAGTAGCTTTGATTTTGGTTTTAAACACAAAGTGAGATGGGGAATTGGAAAGGATTATAAATGACTCATTTACACAGAAAAATCTGTCAGGAAATATGTTTCCTTGACAGGACAAATATTTCCTAGGTACCCACTATGGGCCAGATACAGCGTGTGCTAGCTGTTGGGGATACAGCAGTGATTAAGACACTGTCCATGACCTTGGGGAAACCTAAAGTCTAGTTGGGAATCAAGAGAATAAATAGCTACAAGACAGTATGAAAAGTAATCTGATAGAGAGAGGAACTAGGAAGGGAACTGGAGCCTAGGGAAAGAGGGAGGGAGCTAGGGACGAGGTGCTGCTAGCCCACAGCACACCCTGACTCAATGCCTGTCCCACTCCGGAGGGAGGGGAGTGGTAATTGAAATGTTGGAAACCCTATAGTACATGAAACATGACACCTTGTGAAATGAACTACATAAACGGTGAAACAAAAGTTGTGGTTCTATTGTTCTGCAATGAGGTAAAAACTGAAAAAATTTTTTTTATCAAACTAGAAACCATGAACTGTGAAAAACTATGAGCAGCCTTCCCTTCTTTCCTCCCCCACCCCCGACACTATGCTTCTAGAAAGGGGGCTATGGGACTAGAGGCATGGGACATCAAACTTCTGTAAAAAGTTTGGTTGGTTAATGTCACCTGGGGAGGAGCATGCCAGGAGTGGTTGGAGGGGGAATATCATGATCCCAGATTTATGATCTTTGATCTCCTGGAGATAACGAAGAGGAAAGTTTATCCAAATGGAGGTTAAACCTATGGCTTAGGGTCACCCTGGGTTAAATTTTGCCACAGAGGGAACTGCTACTAAATAGTAGGAAAAAATATTGCCACTTAGGATGGAAAAACTCATACAAGCCACCTGTTATTACTAATTACATGAATCTCAAGTACTTTGTTCAAGCCATCTATTATCTCTTATGTAGAAATTACTTGGCTTCACCTGAGTTTATTTCCTTGTTTCTTTTTAACAACCCTTTGTATAGACATTTGAGTTTGTATAGAAATTACCTGGCTTCACAGATGTTGATTGCTTTACTAAAAATATAATAATAATAACTACTATTACTACTACTATTATTTATTGAGTACCTACCATGTTCCGGGACTGTGTGGACAACATTGTGGATCCTCACAGATCTTTAAATATCTGCTCACCATTCCCACATCCCTCCAAAATGTAAGCTCCGTAAGGGCAGGGATTTTGCCTGTTTTGTTCACCAATGCATTCCAAGTGGTTAGAACACTGTTGAACACATAGTGGATACTCAGTACATATTTGTCCAACCAACAAATTATAATTCAGACTTGAGAGGTTAAGTGATTTATCCAAGGTCATATAGCCACTTGAATGTGGGGATCTTTACCCGGTTCGGTCTGAATGAAAAACTGCTTTGTTTCTCCCACTATACTAGGCTGCCTTTTGGTAACACTATTCCTGGTTGACAGTTCTGATGGGAATACAGGAAGCGACACCATCCATAAAGTCATCTGGAACAATCTTCTTGCCATCAAAGGCCTTCAGCCAGCCAGTCACACTCTAATGAATGTACTCCCTAGCGCTCATACTTACACTGTCTTCCCTCTGATCTCACAGCACTTATTTGCTAGCTACCAAATAAATATACCACCTTGTGCTTAAACAGTTCACACCCACATTTCCTTGCCATACTTCAAAACTCCCCGTTATACACCAAGATCAAGGAACTGGGAGGCAGGAGGATATGGATGACACTTTTGACATAGCTTCCCACTCCAGCATTCGGCAAACTTGTCAGCATCTGACAACTGTCAGCAGTCAAGAGTTGCAAGGAACCCTAAAGATCATCTAGTTCAATGTGCCCACCTAGTACAGGAAGAACTCTAACAAATGACCAACTCAGGCCAGCCCATGTGTATCCCTAAGGAAGTAAGCAAGAGGGTGCCAGGCCATACACAAAGCTATAGGATACGCCTGAAGCTTCTTCCTGGACCAATGATTTTCTAGACTGGAAGACAAAATTAAATAATTTCCCTATTGAATAATTTAAGTATTATTTGTATACTAAAACCACTTCTGATATAGTTTATCACATAGAATTATGCAATTCACACGAATGTTTAAACAGGAGACTAGGGTAGAGGTTACTGCTTAGGGAATATTTCCCTGAAGAAGTGACATTTAAGTTGAGGCCTGAGAAATAAGATTGGGTCAGCGAGGTGAAGAACGGAGTGGAGAGAGGTATGTGTAGGGTCCTTGTCAGAAAGAATAGTATGGGCAAGGGTTCTAAGGCAGGGAAAAGTGTGGGATTCAAAGAGCTGGAGGCCTGAGTGTCCCAGGCCCACACTCCACAACAAGAATACTCTATTATCCCAGAAATCTCCTGCAACACCTCCTAGGAGTCCCTGTTTCGTTCATATCCTGCCAAAACACTGTGAAAATCTTGGGAGAGGGGAGAAGGTCCAATTGCCTGGAACTGAGATGTCTGTAGCTACTCCAGCGGCACCCCAAATTCCTTAGCCAAAACCAGGAAACCAGGAACACATCGCTGTTATTGCTTAAGGATTTTCAACACTCTTGCTAAAACCATTCACTAGTAACTGCTTGGTATAAAAGTAAACTCTAGTCAGCCATTGCACAAAATATTAGCTAATATTTGCATACGGCTGTCATTTTATCCTCATCACTCCCCCAGTGAAATAGGTGCTGTTATTACTCTTTTACAAATGAGGAAACAGGCTCCCAATGGGCCCAAAGTCACATAGCTAGTGAGTGACAGAACAAAGACTGTGACACTAGGTCCATTTGGTGCTAAAACCCATATGCTTAGTACGACACTGCCCCACTGAGCAGGGTTAGTAGGGAAGAGTGATTACCAGAGCCTTAATCCCTGTAGGCCACTAAACGAACCCATTGTCCTAACCCCTGGAATTCCCTAAGAAGATTGAACAGAGGGGCATAAAGAAACGGTGTTAAGTGACTACTAAAAGCCAGGAATCATGATAAGGCCCCTAAATATGTTATTTCATTTAATCCTTACAGCAAGCCCATCATGGTGGAGAAATTATTAGCCCTACTTTACAGACGAGGGAGCCGCGGCCCAGCATGGTTAAGTAATTTACCTCATTGGTGAGTATTTGAGCTGTGACCGAAATCCAGGCTTGAGTGACTCCAAAAGCCTACACCCTTTCCATCAGAGCACACCAAAGATGGCTTAATATTTAACCCTTCCCAGGTTACATATTTGCACTTTAACAGGGGTCTTTCCTGTGCGAATCTCACGGGACCGTGGCGAACGTGAATAGAAGGCTAATTGGGGGCTGCAAGGTGAGCCTGCCTTAAATCACACCGGAATGGCATTGACCTACCCTCTCCCTGTAGTTACTGAAGTGGGGCAGCATGCCAGAGAAGATAAATCTCTACTCCAGTCACAGCCGTCTTCTCCAACTGGGATAACAACTTTCAGACACTCTGGCAACTACAGAAACAGAGAAAGCGCCGAATCAATCAAGAGTTTATTTGCAAAGTGTAATGTCAGAGGATGAACTTCCTTTAAATCCTGCTAACTTTGTACAGTTAAACAGCTTACTGGCTCAGGGATGTGATTTGCCTCTGACTTGCTTTCAGCGATTTATTATCATTGACTAAATCGTCTTCTTCCTCTCATCCCACACCACCTTTTAGAGTGCAGACTTTGATGTGTGTTCCTCGGTCTCCCTACCTCCCTCTTGCACCAGCTAACCTAGGACTTTGCAAACAAACCCTACTGAGAAGTATGGACAGTCTGGGCCTTTCCAGAAACTCAAGCTGCTGAAGGAGATATGATATTTAGTTAAGCTGAAGTGAAGCCCTGCATAAATCATAAAGAGGCGAACCCAGGTTACTCAAACAGGACCCTAGGAGGTGCTTGGGGAATAGACTTGCAGGCAGCTTTATTTTTCTACAGCCGATTTACTTCCAAAATGCTGGGGCCCACAAGTACCCCAGGAGTAACTTGGCTCCCAAATGCTGGAGCAGGTCTTGGCCTTGGAGCACAGTTCTGGTGTTGTTTCCTGAATTCCCACATTGCTGTTTTCCACGCATGGATCAGGCTTCAAGCTTCCTGTGTCTGGACTGTGTGTGCGCACACGTTTGTGTGTGTGTTTATATGCTTGGGAAGGGTGGAAGGAGGGAGGAGGGGAACCCAAAAGGAAGAGAATTTAACTCAATGCTTGTATTGCATATGTATCCCTTTGATCCTTTCCTGTTCAGATAAAGCTGCTATTTTCTAATCAGCTGGCTTCTGTATGTGCAACGGCTAGTATCCTTGTGAATAAATAAGAGACTGACTTTAAGAGGTGTCCTGGAGAAAGCTGCTTTTCAGTGTTTGTCGAATATATTTGAAGGGTGTTTTTTTTTTTTTCTGGAGTTGGGGGGAAGAGGGAGAGTTATGTGGACCCATAAATCCTTAGGATTTATTTTCCCTGGTGTATGTGCTTGCCTCCTCTTTTGTTTCTAAATACATTTAAATGATTGAGTTGTTCACCAGGCAATTAGAGGAAGATGTGCTCATTTCACACTCCCAGTTGACTTGGTGGGTGGGGAAGAATGTCATTCCATACAAAGCACTATGGTTTTGTGGTCTTTCCTTCTAGAAAAATCTAGCCAAGGATCAAGGAATAAACTATAAACCACGTTCTCCTTTGTACTTTTCCTGTACATTGGGGAAAATATTGCATGCAAAGGGCAGATTTTTTAATTAAAATATTGATTAGTTGCCGAAATAAAAAACCAGGAGGTTTTACACTAAAACATTTGACTTCTGGTTTCCCTTGAAAAATCAGAAGTCCTGGCTACATTGGGCCTGCATTTCCTGTGGTGTTGACCAAGCTGCCCCCTTTAGAGGGGTCCTGCCTTCTTAGCAGCCTCCATAATTGGCCTTGTCTCTTGACACTGAACCTGAGGGTTGGTATCTTAAATTTTTTTTTTATTTTGGTAAAATATACATAACATAAAATTTGCCATGTTAATCATTTGTAAATATACAATTCAGTGGCATTAAATACATTCAAAATGTTGTACAACCATCATCACTATCTTGTTCCAGAATTTTTTCATCACAAACAGAAACTGTGCTCATTAAACAATAACTCCCCATTCCCCCCTCCCCTCAGGCCCTGATAACCACTTTGCTACTTTCTGCGTCTGTGAACGTGCCTATTCTAGGTAACTCAGATAGGTGGAATCACACAATATTTGTTCTTTTGTGTCTGGCTTCTTTCACTTAGCATAATATTTTTAAGAGAGACCTTGATTTTTTAATTGCCTTTTTTTTAGCACATAGACATTGAATTTTATTGCATTTTTTGGCCACGCCCCTCGGCTTGAGGGATCTTACTTCCCCAACCAGGGATTGAACCCAGGCCATGGCAGTGAAAGCACCGAGTTCTAACCACTCCCGCTTTTTATTGCATTTTAAAGGAGGAGTTGCATTTCATTGAAAAAAGAAAAAAGTCAAATAGGACAGATAGTTTAGGATGAAGATTCTTGACTTCTTTAAATGATCATTACATCCATGATCGATATGTGGAGGTTCTTAATGTACTTAGGTAGCCCTGCATCTTTACACAGGTGTTTTACAGTTAGTGGTTAATGCTCCTGGTATCCCCCAGAGGCTTCTCTATATTTTACAGTCAGGATATGAAGACACAGGGATGGTCTGGGGATTAGTTAAATGTGTGTGGCATACTTCGCTGTATAAACTCACTCTCTGGAACTAGTTTTCACTCCCTGCTCTCAACTTCCACAGCTTTTACTGTCAATCCCATTCATTTAGCACTTAGCATATGCTTGTTAGTTGTCTTTTTCTGTATATACCCTTGAAGGCAGGAGCCAAGTCTCATCCCTCTTTGTTTTTTCAGTCTTGTCCATAATAGCAGCTCCATCAATGTTTGCTGATGTTGGCCCCTCCTCCCCCTTCCTTTTAAGTAGAGCTGGCAAGGCATAGCTTTACATTCAGACTCAGTTTAAACAAACTGAAGGGTTTTCAGGGTAAAAACAGAAGGAAGTCTTGCGTGGCAGAAGAGAAGAAACACCTAAGACGCTTAGAAGACCTGAGCAAAGACGAGGTATTAAAAAACCTGTTATTAGCCACAGGCTAAGAAAGTGACTCACACGGGGCCTGATCCACCATGAAATTCAGTGCTGTGCTCTGCTCTACCCCAACAAAATTCAAAATTGGAGGAGATCAATAATGCCCAAGGCAGGATTTGAGGAGGGGGGTATTAAAAGAATTAAGTGTTTTAGGGGTTTCCATTGTAGGAAGGCCCCAGTAGCTGTGGGGAAGGCAGGTTTGGAAAAGTCTTGGGAGGGCAACTTCAAGGCTGGGGACAGGCATTCTGCAAACAGAGCCACCAGATCTTTGCTACCAGGGTTTGTTTCCCAGCATCTTCTGTAATGGCCTGAATCACCTCTCAATGGGGAAATGAGTAAAAGAATTTTGGCACATGTATGCATTGGAACACAGAACTATCATGAAAAAGAATGAGGCAAAGGAAGTTATCCTGAGATGGAAGGATATTTAAGAGACATTGCTGAGTAAAGAAATGCAAAGTGTGTGCGTGTATGCAAATAATATATTTTGAAGATTATACACAGGTATGGAGAGAAAGGGAGAAAGGGACTATGAGAACAGAGTGGTGGAGAGGAACTCTTTATGGTCCTACTTTCAGTACTGTTTTCAGTTTACCATGTGCATATTTTATTTTATTTTATTTTGCATATTTTAGTTTTAGTTTTTAAATATTTATTTATTTATATATTTTTGGCTGTGTTGGGTCTTCGTTGCTGTGCGCAGACTTTCTAGTTGCGGCAAGCGGGGGCTACTCTTCATCGCGGTGCGTGGGCTTCTCACTGCGTGGCTTCTCTTGTTGCAGAGCACGGGCTCTAGGCGCGTGGGCTTCAGTAGTTGTGGCACGTGGGCTCAGTAGTTATGGTGCACGGGCTTAGTTGCTCCGCAGCACGTGGGATCTTCCTGGACCAGGGATTGAACCTGTATCCCCTGCATTGGCAGGCAGATTCTTATCCACTGCACCACCAGGGAAGCCCGCATATTTTATTTTTCCCACTTTAATAGCAGTGTTAATTTTAGCAAGTATCCTATTGTCATTGTGATCAGTAGTCGTCTGCAGCATATACCCATCCTATCCAGCTCTGCTGTCCATCCCTCCAAACAAAGCTGGAATAATCTTCCTTTGTTTCACAAACTAGGTGTCTCCATGTCTTTAACACTCAAAACCTCACTTTCTCCAGGAAAAATCACCCAAATAACTTCATCTCACACATAAACTGAATCATATCAAGAATCCATTGTTGCCCATGCTCTGGCTTCTGAATTCTTGCAGCAGCTCTAGCAGAGCCCTTTGCACATTGAGGCTACCCCACTACTTTTCCTGTACCTGGTTATATTCTGGGACCCTGTTCACAGTGAGATGGTATTTCCTTTGAGCACATTTCCTCTTGCATGCTTTGGTCCATGGCCCCTCAGAAGCTCCCGGTAGGCAGGCTTGAATTGGGTGTCATTTTCTCATTGGCATGAGTTCATTATAATAGTTCTGCATTGTCAAGGCCTTACATACAGACTCGCTTCCTCCTTGTAGTATTTTCTAGGAAATATGGATCTGTAGAGAATGGTGGTTTCCATGGTAAATGTTCCCTCATATTTGTTTTCTTAAGTTCTCTTCAGAGATACACAGTATGATTTCCTCTTTCAGTACCAGCACCACAATAGACTTAGGTCGTGGCGCCACTGCAGAACAGTTTAAAAAAGAAATCTCACCTACCTTGGATAGAAAAGGAGTAATTTATTATTCTAACTGCAGGGAGCCACATTCATATCCGCCCTGAAATCTGTAGGAAAAGAAAGAGTTGACTTTTTAAAATAAAGCCACAAAACATACACACCTTGGCTATGAATGCTTAAAACAGATGAGAAGAATATTTGATTCCCAAACACATGTGAGAATCTCCACCATGTGACAGACACAAGTAGGAACACATACACGTGTGGAGTGCTTTGTGGTTTACAGAGTTTTCACAAACAATTCATTTTATTTTCATATACCAGTGCCAGTAAGTTAATAGGATATGTTTTATAGCCTTTATTTACAGATAGGAAAATGAAGGCTCAGAGAAGTTAAGGGACTTAACCAAAGTCGCACAACTAGCTGGTAAGTGCTTGAGTCTGAAACGAGTTCTTCCATTAGTTCCAAATTCCATCTTATTCTGCTATTTCTTTGTGCTTTCGTTTCCCGGTTGTAAAATGGTTGATTTTCAGTGTCCCAGGAGGCTGTTCTCAACCCTCTGTGTTCTTCAAGCAATATCATTTTTTTCGCAGCCGGGAAATGTGAACACCACACTGACACTTCTCATACTTTCCCCCCCTCTTGGCCTAATGAATTAAGGGGGAAGAAAAGTTACCTGTTCCCAGAGGGCCGGGCAGAGCCATAAAGGTGTACTAGAGCCGGCCGACACACTGCCGCACTCTCTTAGGAGACTGAGAAACCAAGCGTCTCATCTTTCTTTTCTCAGCAGTAGCTGGGGGAGAACCGAGAGCTAGACAATAGCCTCTTGTTTAGTTTTATTAATTTTGAGGGCGGGTGGGACAAAAGAATCGGATCGACGACTCAAGTGACCAATCGCAAAGGAACCCTAGGCCAGGATTCGCCAACCGACAGCTGCCAAAGAATGGTGGGCGGGACTTACTCCTCAGGGCTGGCTCCGCCCAGGCCGGCCCTCTCAGTCCGCCCCATAGGCGGAGGCTTGGCAGAGCTCCGCCCACGCCACCCCTGCCGCCAGCGCGGCCTGCCAGCGGGAGGGGGGCCGGGACGCAGGGTGGCGCGGGGGAGGAATGGGGTGGCTAGAGGGAGTGGAGGAAGAAAGGAGGGTGTCTCGCCGAGTTGCGACCTGGGTGGGGGCTTGCTGGTCATAGGAAGCAAGAGGGGAAGGAAAACGAAGGATCGCTGCTCCTTCCTGAATTATTTTAAGCAACCTTTGCGAGAAGCTGCTTTTCAGCATTTCTATTATTTGTTTTTCTTCCTCCCTCTGTGGAGCGGGGAGCTGCACTAGCTCTCCCACGCGACTCCGCTCCGCTGTTGCCGTACACTATTATTGGAGTCTTTGCAAAACCCTTTCGTTCCTCCCAGCCAGTCCTTGCTTAGACTCTCAGGGCTACTGTAACCGAGTCGTACCACTTTAGTGGGAGGACCAGAGTGAGGGCACCCCCACGCTTTCGCCGGAGCGGCCGGACCCCGCCGTTCAATTGTTTGAACTTCCCCGCCCCCTAGCCCCGCCTCTCTTCCGCCCCCCCCCCCCGCCCCGAGGGTACAGGCCGACTCCCTCCCTTCTTTCCCCGCCCTCTATTCCGCCCCACTCCCCAATCCACCGCCCCCCGGCTCCTGGGCGGTCCTAGCCGCTCACCGCAAGAAGAAAAGCCACCCGTTCGTCCCCCTTCCCCTACCTCCAATCCTTTGCCCAGGAGCTGCCTTCATCGCAGTCACGCCCCTTCCTTCCGAGGAGCTTTCTGGCTGCCTAAGCTGGTAGACCCCCTGATTTATTCCTCCATCTCCGCTCCCTTTCGCCTCATCTTCTCTTAGTTCTCACAGCCCCCTCCACCCCCACCTCCAGTCTGTCTCGCCTCGGACCATCCGCTGCTCCACCCTCCGGCCCGGTATCCTGCCTGTGCACTGCCACCAAGGAGAGCCCGGACGGAGCAGCGAGGAGGGGAGCAGCCGGGAGTTGGGGCTTCCCTCCTGCCTATCCCTGGCCTCTGGCCCGGGACCGAAGCCACTTGAGCGAGCAGAGTCGTCACCTTGTCTTCGTTGCCTTCAGGGGTAGGAGACGCGTGGTTACTTTTCGCGGGGAACTGGGGCAGGAATCCATGGTGGCATGAACTTGATCGTAACCTCGGCGTGAGTGAGTCAATCTAGATGCGTGTGGGGATGCCTGTGTTCTACTTTGCTGGCCGAGAGTTTTCTGGGATGTGCAGCAAGTTAAATAGGTTAAAGAGTCTGCGCACCTTTCCCCGTCCTACAGAGATGCTAATGGGTACCACTACTAGATGGTACTTTTACTTTCTTGCCTCCTGGGGTCCTTGTAGGTCTCTAGGTCATTAAGCACAAAAGGAATTAAAGACCAAAGGAAACTTGAGCTACGTTTAGCTCATCTGGAATGTACGCGCTTATCTCAGATTGTTAGATGCGTTACTCCTAATGCTTGGGGTTGGGGTGGGGGCTTACACTCGCCTCCGCCAGGGGCTGTGAATTCTTGAAGCCTTAGCCTGGAGTGATCTGCAGTGCTACACTCTTTTAGGTATATGTGTGTGTGTGTGGTCGTGAGGAGAGGGTTGCCCCTTATTTGCTTTATGGATGTTAGTAACTAGTTTTGCCTGATCATGCAGGTGTGTTGAGGGTCCCAAGCCTGGGTCACTGTACGTAGGTGCTTCAACAGCAAGATGGACTTATCAGTATATGCAAATGAAGAGAAGGAAAAGTGAGAGGGAAAGTGACAGTCTTTGCAGACTGAGCAATCCCTGGTAAATTGCCACTAATAATAATATAATATCAATAGTAATTTGCAGCAAGGGACTAAGTACAATTAAATGAGAGAGGAAAGGGCAGTTTGTGAAAAACGGCATTTCCAATCTCTAGCATGTATTTTAGAATTTTCTGACACCTTGTGTATCAAGTATCTAATTTAGTTTTCCTTCATCCTCCCTGTCCTCCCCCATCCCCATGAAGAGTGGAAGTCGGGAGGCAGATTAAAGCTTTTAAAAATATAACCCTCTTCTCCCATTCAGAGAGGAAGATAATTAGTCACCATAATCTTCAATAATGGAGGGCTAAGTGTGTGTAAGTCTCCTTGAACTAGGCTGTGTGAAAAGTCCTTTCTCAGGACAGTCTTTGTGAAGCTTTCCCAGTTAGACCTTTCAGCACCCTCATTTACTAGCTAAGAACAGTTTGAAATACCATTTTGGCTGTGGGATAAATCTTCACCCATCTCCCACCTACCTCCAATTGAGCAAGTGTGGCAAACTTATAAGAATGGTAGTGTTCAAAAACCAGTTACAAAGATGTCCCCAACACATTGCTTATTTGGGAACAAATTATTTACTTATATTTTTACCTAATTTCATTAGTTAGTTTTAATGGAGGAAAAGAAAGCAGGAAGGAGAGAAGGAACACTACAGGGTGACAATTTTAAAGGCTATCATATTTCAGATCAGCTGGAAAGGAAAAGTTGGCCTGACCAAACTACATTTTATAACTGGCCTGGGACATTTTAATAGCCAGGTGGTTGTAGAGTAGTTGCATCTATTTACAGATGATAACTCAGGTTCCAGCTATTCTGTATGGGTTTATCCGGTGTCATTTACAGACACTTTCTGGCACTACATCATACTTCATTTTAAGATACTTCTTTCTTTGGAAAAGTCTATGGCTCCGTAAAATTGAAAGTGCTTTTTCTTACTTCATAGTCTAGATATGAAGTAAACCTCTGACCATGCTTATATGTAGAGTAACTTTTACGTGAAAGTTGTGGATCTGTTTACCTATTTAAAAGATTTTAGAAGGGAATTTAAAAATTCACATTCAATACTGTTTTGGATTTGGAAATTGAAATCTCATTTCTGGTTTATGAAGTAGGATTTATTAGACTAATGCATTAGTAAGGCGTTTTGTGGAGTTGCTTTTTCTGAAGTTTTGTAAAGAACGAATCAGTCTCTTTCTAGAATGCCTTAAGAACAGTTTATTCAGAAAGCAGAGGGATGGATGCTATGACCTTGAGGTCCCACTGAGTGCCAGAATTCTAAGTGGGTACATCGGCTTCTGTGCCTCTCCTAAGAGCCCTCTCCCAGGGCCTGTGCCTTCTTTAAAAGGGTGTCTTTGTAATTAAGCAGTCCTTCTCCCCCATCCCCCTTTCTTCCTCTGATCCAACTTTTTAAGGGCTTTTTTCCATTTGGAGACAAGAGGAGTTTCTCACATTCTCCTACTTTCCTCTTAAGGTTTCTTTTCCTTTCTCCCCCCAAAAGTGCCCCAAAGTTCTCAGGATGGTTAGAAATTGTGTTTTGTTGGGGTGAGGGGGTGTTACCAATGAGGAAGTGTTGAGGATATATTCCTTCTTGAGAAATGTTTGTGACCAGGTAGCCTCCTCCATGGAGACTGAGCATTTGGAATGCATGAGAACAGTCTATTCTTAGGGACTGTCTGGAAGAAATTGTCCTTTGCACCCATTAAGCCCAGCTTAAACCCACTGAAAGGAGTGGAGAGAGGTGTGTGTGGTCGTGGCTGAGCCTTTTAGGATGGTAAATGGGTAAATGTTCCCAAATCTCCTATTACATCACCTCTTTCCCCCATGGACTGAGTGGGTTTGGAGATCTGCTTGACAAGTTAATTAGCTTGGGACTAAACCAATTTGTTTAGAATTGTGCTCCATTGATTTCCTGTCTCCAGGAATTTTCGTTGGTGGTTTACTATGATGTGTTGTCTTTAGTCTTGCTTACTTCTTCGTTTCTTGCTGCCTTTTGTGGACTTTGGTCCAAAATCTAGGGTCCCACCCCCAAGTCAAAGGTTAGAATTTGGTCTCAGGAACTAAGGGGGCATTAAACAAGCTGCCCATACTGCTTTACTCTCCTCCATGGTGGGCTTCTGACCCCTTTTAAAACAGAGAAAGGAGGGATGTCTCCCCTTCCACACACAACACACAAAATCTGAACCAGAAAAAAGGAAAAAAGCAGGAAAATAGGAGGTCATTTGCTTTATAAAAGAATTCACTACAGTTTTCTTTGAAAGAAATAGCTTTCCTAGTTAGTGCCTTTGAACTCTGACTTGATATATAAAAATTCACTATAACTGAGACTGCTCAGAAACATATTTATTGCATAAAGGAAGGCATTAGAATTTTGTTGTCATGATTATTTCTTGAATTAAGTGAGGCCATTATTTGGCCTTTGAAATCTTTTAGTTACATGGCATGGAGTTAATTGTCTAAATCATTCTGGCTTGTAATAATGCTGGCCACGTTTAGCCCCAGCCTACATCTACTTGTAGAAGAGAGCTAGTATGATTTTCTGGAAATATATCAGACTTCATGGATTTTGGTAAGTCTAAGGATGGGACTCTATCCCATATAGGTAAAAGATTTAAATTCTAGTTGTTGTATTTGAATAACCCAAGGATCCAGAAAATTTTTTCTGGTATTCTGTTCATGTATCTAGCAAGGCTGTCGAAAATAATAGCAACTGATGCCATTTTTAATCAAAGAATCCACAATAAGCTTTCCTAGTGAGCCTATTGGTGAGAGGGACTTGGCTCTGGGCCCAACTCTAAATCAGTTTACCACCCTTAGCAAGTTTCCTCCTCTGTAAATTGTGGGGGATTGGACAGCGTGATTTTGAGAACCAGTTATCAAAAGCTTATGGTTCTCTTCTTAGGCCTCGATTTCTGGTGTGAATGTGAATGATTCCTACTAGAATGAGGTGCAACGGTTGTTAGAAGTGCAATCATGTAGTCACCTGGATGTAAAAAAAAAAACAAGCAAAAAAGACCTCTAAGGAGGTATCAATAATCAATATATCAATATAAATGCATTGTGTTTTGTATTTTAACAACATATCAAATTAAAAAGCTAAGACCCTGCCCAGAACTTCATCAAGAATCCCATCATCCTAACAGATCACCTGTTTTCATTTTTCCTAGTTCCTTTCAAGTCCTTGTTTCTGTACTTGTATGAATTTTACAGAGTGAAGGTCATAGAAATGTACAATGCTGCTTTTAAATTTTAAAAAGAGCTCACCTAAGACTTAGCTTTGTAAACCTATGTGGAGGAATGAAGTCAGAACCTGACTGAGTACATATGAGGAATCACACACGTTTGTTCCTCCAATGCCAGAAGAAACTAACAGATTTAGTAAGTAATCCCTAAACCATTTCTGTAATTTAGGGTGTTCATGTATGTAGCAAGGCTTTTAATTCTACTCCCTTGACCTCATTACCCTTCCTCCACTCTTTTTAAGCAGAAAGAAAACTAGGATTCACTGTTTACTTTGTCTAAATCATTGGCAATGATTCTTAAATCACTGTATCATGATATCCCATCAAGAGAGTACAAATTTGGGTAGACTATGAAATCTCCCGAATGAGAAAGGAAAAGCGGGAAAGCACAAAAATTTTTAATAGCTTTGAAAATAATATGTTTAAATTAGAATAAATAATAGTAAGGAAACTAAGGGCTTTAGATAATAAATAAAAGACATGTAGGTGTAGCAGGATGACCCACACATAAGAGGTTCTTCATTTGAGGCTTTACCATATAATGAAAGTTCAGTTACACGGTCCTTTAATTTTCCTTTGATAATGAAGGTATAGTAAACATATGATCTCCAATTTTGGATGGACTCATTCCTGGAAACCAATGGCTCTTCATAAATTAGATTAAATTTCATTAGCCAGGATAGGAAAGTAAAGTATGGGTTTTAGTACTTAGAAAGTACCAAGTTAAGTACAGGAACATTTTTTATGATATGTGTTCATGGGGAAAATGCAGATGGATATATCTGCTAACATCTCCTAAGGTGATTTTTGAAAATCTACTTTTTTTTTAACTGTATAGGCTGCCCTTGACATTTGTTAAGTCACTTTCACTATTGCCCCAACTCCATGAAATATCATTAGACTGCGTGACTTGAAGCCAGGCTCTGGGTTTCTCTGCCCAACCCTTTCTGACTTGACATGTGACCAAGGGTAAATGAATTAGATGCTCTGAGCTTCAGTTACCCTTCTGGGAAGCAAGGATATTAATATTTCACAGAGGTGTTTAGGCATGCTTCATATTAGGCACATGCTTTGAGGTCATTGGATGAAAGGTGTCTGCATGATGGCGGAGCAGGCTTATTATAGGGTTCTGAGCAGGTGTTCACTTTTAATGAGCTTTGCTCTCTTATACAGTGCCCTTTGGTGCCTCAAATGCCCTACTGACTATAATTGATTGTCCCAACATTTGTATTATTGACCCTCTTGGCTTTTATAAAAAATTAAGCATTGTCATTCTATGTGGTAAGTTGAAGTTCTAATAAGAGGACTCTGGCATCTGCTGGGGTGATGAAATATAGCTTCAAAAAGAGACATTAGTTGGTATGTGCCACAGAGATCAGTGAGTTCTTCAAAGCTCTTCCAAAAGATTAAAAAGAGTAAAAAAAAAATTCTGCATGTATCTGTGTGTGTGTGTGTGTGTGTGTGTGTGTTTTAAGGGGGAAAGTTTTGAGTAACATTTGCTTGTGACACATACTGATGATAGCCAGTAACTGAAACCCAGCCATTGTAGTGTTTTATACACAGCTGGTTTTTATTAATGATGGAATATTTATGCTTGCTGTACAATTCGTGGCTCATTTCCATGTGTATGTCAGAACTTAAATACCCCCCAAAGCAACATTAAGATAACATTAAGTATAAATGTGGCCAAGCTAGAAAGGGTGGATTGGGGGAGTCCTCTTTATTCTTTTTGGTGTTGCTTCAGATCACAATAACTGCCCCCCAACTTTAGGCATTGATGCTGATCTTTTTTTTTTTTCCTTTATATATCCCATAGCAAACTTCACATGTTGATCCTTTTGATATGGACAAATGATCCCCCCCCTTTCATAATGCAGATGAAACTGATGTATGTGTTTTTTAAGAGCATATTTTCCCTGCACATGCTTCTCATTATCCGAGAGGCCTGGACTCAATCAGTAAAGGAGCAGAGAAACCACATAATTGAAAGGAGAATGACGGTGGTGCATACTTGGAATATTTGTGGGAAGGAGATTGCTGACATCAGAAAATGTAGTGGCCTGAGTGTTAACAGCATTGAAGAGAAATAAGCTTTCCGTGTTTCTGTGCATTGAGAATTATTTTTAAGGGGATAAAAATATGGGCCAGGTTTGACATCCTTTTATGAAGTTGCCCTGGAAACTTTGATGAAGGTTGTTATAGAATGGTTCAATTAAAACCTTCCCCATTAGGAAGCTAATTAGTACATCACTTACTCATTTTGGTTGTTTTCAAGGGGCATGGATTTGCATTGTATTAATGACATTCTTTTCCATGTGATAGCAAACTAAGATAAAAATCACAGATGGGGAAAATTATTTAGATTGCCTATTTTGAAGAAATCTAATCTCCTCTTTATTACATTTAGGTTTTCAGTTCAGATTTTTCTTTCACTCTGTTTATATACAGTGATCACATTTTAGTTTAGTAGCCAGTTTTACTTTCTGGATCATGGGCTGTAAACCAAAGCTTGTTAATTTGAGTTTCCCATATGAATTGAAGAAATATGACAAATGACAATAAACCATTCTATTAAAATAACATTTGGGGTTTTTTTCCTTCTACAATTAGTTTCTCTTTGGTGTGTGTGTGTGTGTGTGTGTGTGTGTGTGTGTGTGTGTGTGTTTGGTGAAGGCAAATTGCTTTTTTTAAAAATAAATGTATTTATTATTAATTAATTTATTTATTTATTATTTTTGGCTGCGTTGGGTCTTTGTTGCTGCGCGTGGGCTTTCTCTAGTTGCAGCGAGCAGGGGCTACTCTTCGTTGCGGTGCACAGGCTTCTCATTGCGGTGGCTTCTCTTGCTGCAGAGCACGGGCTCTAGGTGCGCGGGCTTCAGTAGTTGTGGCGCACGGGTTTAGTTGCTCCGTGGCATGTGGGATCTTCCAGGACCAGGGATTGAACCCTTGTCCCCTGCATTGGCAGGCGGATTCTTAACCACTGCGCCACCAGGGAAGCCCCTGCTTTCTTTTTAAAACAAAAATTTTTGGAGCTAAGAAAAATTTGATGACCCCCCCCCCCTTTACCCCCTAGAACATTCTGTCTGCCTCAGGCTCTCAGTTAGGCTTCCATTAGGACAACGTGATGACTTTTCTGTCCTGGTACTTTTTGTGACTACACTGAGTGGTTCTCCCTTGGCAGCCTGAAGGAGAGTGGTTATGATGGGAACTGGAGTGCAGGATTTCTAGCATGTTCTTTCTACTGTACTCCATCTTATTTAGGGAAATGAATACTTGCTCCTGAGGGTTCAAGGCCATTTGCAATAGAATAAGTGCTCTGTAGCTATATATGTAATATGGGTCTGCTGTAGTCTTCCTTTCCCCCGTAACTAGTAAGGGACAGTCATTCTGTACATGTATTCCCTGATGCTATGCCTGCGGCATATGCCTGCACTAGTTCTGGAGAGTAAGTGAGGGAGTTGGCTGAGTTATCTAATTTGTAGTTTAACTGATTTCACCCTACCCCTTCCTGAGAAGTCAGGGTCTAGATTTAGTTTTGCAGTGGCAACTCAGTCAAGACAGGCTCCTGGGGCTTGCAAGTCAGAGGGAGGAGGAGCAGCTGCCTTTGGGGAGTGACTCAGGCCCTTTGGTATGAAGATATGAAATGCTGGCTTCTGTCCATGCACCTGCTGGATGCCACACCTGCAATCAGCACCTGAGCCCCACTCAGACACAAAAACCAGACTGAAGGCAGATGGAGCTCCCTTCAAAAGGGGTACAACAAAACGGGGAGCTCCCAATTATGTTAGTGGAGCACGACTGTGAACGATTACATCCAGCCGTTCTAGTGTTGGTATGGGGAAATGTCTTAGATATTTTCTTACAGGTGCAGTGCACTGGCTTGCGAGAGAGAGAGAGAGAGAGAGAGAGAGAGAGAGAGAGACAGACTGACTGTTGGAGTCCCTAGGGAATTTGCTTTCCTAATGAATTTCTCTTGTGAACTGTCCTCTTAATAACTGGAGAGTCAGTTCTGTAGAAGTTTGTGTCTAGTAACCCAGCACAGGGCAGGAAGTCACAAGACCTGGGTTCTGATCCTGACCTCACCAGTTAGCCAGAGTGAAACCTTGGTCAAATTAATTATCATGAGCTATCTGTCCTGGACTTAAGCTTCTCCAGTTGTAAAATGGAATTAATCACATCGGCCTTTATTTCCTCACAGAGCTGCGGAGAAGGACAAATAAGATAACAGAAGTGAAAGAGCTCTTGTCTCCTTAGAAGAAAGGCTGAGAAACTTAAGGTAAGAGTGTTATTGTTATTGCTATTCTATGTCTTTCATTCCTTTTCTTCTCTTTCTGTTGCCTCTAGCAAAGTCTTTGGAAAGTTATAGGCAATTATTAAGTATGCTTTATGTACCAGTTGATATTTTAGGTGTTGGGAAGGATACAGAGGAAAATCATGCACCCGGTCCATGCCCTCTAAGATTGCAATTTCCATTTCTGGCTCAGCCTATTATAATGGTTTCTACCTGGGTACTTAGAAGCATAAAAGACAAGAATTAACTTCATTTTTTCTCTCTGCATTGTAACTGGGGACTTCTGTCCCTGGAGCGGTGTACTACAAGGTCTAGATTGAAGGTATGTGGGGGAAAACCCATGCAGTGTAAATAAAGGAATTTCTCTCTCACTCCCACATTTGCAAAGTACCTGACCCTTGAATGATCACTTTTTTTCAGGCGTCTATCCTTAGCTTCATCCTTGGTTCTGTTCTGCTCCTACTCTATATGTATGATCCAGCCCACTCTTTGACCTTACCTGTTATCCATATGCTAATAACTCTCCAAGATGTATATCAACCTATCTTTGACTCCTCCCCTTTCAGCTTCCCCAACATTGGTTATCAGATTCTATGTCTCCTACTCAGCTCATGAGTTTTTTCCTCTAGGAAGTTTTGTTCAGGTGGCCCAGAGTTTTTTTGCAGGGTCCTCTGCATTGCCTGAGCTATCTGCTCGTACCTCTGGTTTCCCATTGGATTGTGACCCCTCTGCTTGACTGGGAGCTCCTTGAGGACCGAACTCTTTTTTATTTCTCCTTTTTATCCATCCTAGGGCCTATACAGTACCTGGCTATAGTAAGTGCTCAATAAAGTTTGTGGAAAATATGGTGATAAATGTTGTGATAGAGATGTGTGTCCAAAGTCCCGTAGGAAGACTGAGAAGAGAGAATTAAATTTCCACATTGAGCAGAGCTGGGGGCAGGGGGAAGATGGAGAAGGACTAGGGAAAAGTCTTCAAGGAGAAGGTGGAGAGCGGAACTGCCCTCTTCTGAGAGTTCTGACAAAGCAGCCCAGGAAAGAAATGCTTGTTGTGTCTGCTCTTGCTAAGCCGGGGGCATCTCTGGCCAGTTGCCTCCCCTGCCTTAGGACTGGATGACTTTTATGGTCGGATCTGCAAATAAACCTCTGTCTATAACACATTGACCATGTAAGACAGGTGCCACTTAGTCATATAATATTAAACAAGGCTGACCTTAAATGTGCCTCTTTAACCGTGGTTGAAAATAGAGGTACACATACAGGCTCATGGGTCATGGATGCTTAGTTCTATACAGCAAAATACCCTTTAAAATATATTGAAGATTGGTTCTGAAAATTAACAGATTTAAGTCTCAGAATGTAGCACATTGGGTCACTAGAACTGAATGTCTTTGAGCTGACTGTCAGATCTTTCCAAGGGCAAAAATGAAACATGATATCAGCCATTACAGGCCATGAACCTGTTCTCACCCACCTGATGCTTTTACTAATTAGCTTCTTGGCTGGGTGGCAATTTGGGGCAAGTGCATGCAAGCTGGATTCACAGGGGAGCCCACATTCCACTCTGCCATTTCGCAAGCCACTGGGATACTACATTGCTCCTCTTGGCTTCTTTCCCTCCCAGGAGTCCTGCTCTGCCCTGGTGGAAAAATGGGAGCAGGAGAACTTTTCATTAAATGGAGAGATTTCATGGGGCTTTGGTGTTTTGTTAGTTTTATTTATTTATTTTTTTAGTGGGTTGTCTGAAAACATTCATGTTCCTTGACCCATTAATTTCACTTCCGGGATACTATCATTAGGAAACAATCCAAAATATTGAAAAAAAGGCTAAATCACAAAGATGTTTTTGTAACATGATTTAGACTAGCAGAAAATGAAAAGCAATTTAAATCTCTTAATAATTGGAGAATGGGTCGGTGAATCTTGATACACTGGTTTAATGGACTATTACACACAATGTTTGTTAAGAAGTCTATGCCACAGCATGGAGAAAGTGCTGATGACCAAGTGAAATGTAGGACCCAAACTGATATGTACATTAATATTCCACTGCTTTGTAAGAATACAAAAACACATAGGAAAAAATCTAAAGGAAATATTCTATAATGCTAACAATGCTTGGGTTGAGGTGCTGGGATTATGAGTGGTTTTTTTCTCTTTGTTTTCAATATTTGCATGTTGTGCTTATATTACTTGTAAAACAAAGTAAAAATAAAAGTGGGTAGTATGCCAGTGAAGACAGGAGATTGGTAAAGCAGGCAGCTTGTAGGTATATTCTTAAACTTTTCTCAGTTTATGCTCAATCTGATTTCATGGACTGTTTATACTTTTTCTGAGGCAAGAAGAAATAGGACATGATGGTGTGATCTGTTCCTCCCTTGGAATGGGTGTGTGTGGAGGGAGGTGGAGGGGTGGTGGCAACAAGGATTCTCCTTGTTACTCAGTGTTTCACTGCTCATGTACACTTTAGGGTTAATCACCTTTGTTGCCTATTACCATGTTCAAGCTAATTGTTTTAGAGTTCAGAAGAGTAAAACTACCAAATTGACCACGCCTTGAGTTATCATCTGCGAAACAGATAACTGACACTGATCCAAGATTTGGAAATGCCAAGGACTTATTGTGGTTCTTAAAATAATTTTCCAACCTAATCTAGATAGAAGTAGAGATAGGAGCAAAGAGGTGGGGCCGACTCAAAGCCTGTTCTTAAGCTAGCGCTGAACTTAAATAACAGCAAGTGCCAAGTTGGTATGATGTTGACAAGACCTAGAACAGGGTCCTGGAAACATTGATCCGTGGAGATTCCTGTTGCTCTCCAACCTACCTGCATATCGTGGCCTAAAGAGGAGAGATTTTGCAGGGTCCTTCTGCCATACTTCTGGCTAAACGCTTTCCTCTTACATCTTTGAATTTTCCCTCCTGCCATTAACATTTTACTTACAATGGAATTGGAAAATTGAATGTAGCATTAAGCCAGGTTTATAATCTGTTAAAACCAGAGTCGATTCAATTTAATTAATATTTATTAAGCATCTTCTATGTACGAGCTAATATGCTAGATAATATATTGTAGTGGAAGTGCTATTACCCTAGGAGTAATAAAACCTGCACTCTGGTCCTGGCTCTGTCCACTTTTAAGCTCTGGCGGCTTCATCTATAGAAAGAGAGGGTTGAAGCACTAGGTGGTCTCCCAAGAGTCTTTCTACTTCTAGCCTTCACTTATCTAAGGACACCTGCACAAAAGACTGAGTTGCAAATAAAGGGTTTAAAAGAAAAAACCCTTACTTCATAAAATTGCTGTACCCTTCTAGAAGAAGACCCCTTTGAAATAATAATATTCATAGATAATGTTTTTTGAGCCTTTACTATGTACCAGGCTCTGAGCTTAGCACTTTACATAGATTACTTCCCTTAATCTTTATAACAACCCTTTGAGGTATGAGCACCGTTAGCCCTATTTTGCAGATGATGAAATTGAGACTTAGGGAGATCAAGAGACATGTATGAATTCAGTTAGTAAGTCATAGATCCAGGATTTGGACTTGGGCAGTGTGACTCTAGACCCAGGCTTTTAACCATGGTATTTATACTGCCTGCCTATTACCCAGTGAAAGTTTAGGGATAACCTGCAAAGGGACCATTGTTTCTTACCTCCCAAAGGAAGCAATTAGTATCTTGCATTGCAGGACTCTTGGGAAAGCTGTTCTCTAGGACACTTCAGGCCACAATATGGACCAACATGAGAGGACATGAGAGAATTCAGTGGGCTGTTTTGCATCTTTGTGTGGGAGGTTGTGTGTGGGGGGGGGTGTGTGGGTGTGTGTGGGTGGGTGGAGGCTGTGTGTGTGTTTTATGCACAAATACATGCACGTAGGTATAGGGGAAACTTTGAACTGGCTTCTTTCCATTTAGCTGGAAGTAAAATGGTATGAAACAAGTTGACCAAGATTTAGCAGAGAAACAGGTTTCCTAGACTTAGATTCTTTATCCTGGTTGGTGGAGTGAGGGGTGGGGGCAGAATAGGAGGAGGAGGTAGAAGGGATAGAAAGAAGATCTTATAGGCAGATTTCAAAATTAATTGAAGGGTAGGAATTCGGTCTGCCCTGCCCACCTTGTAATGTTGATTTTCTGGGTCTTGGCTTGGGAAATATCTGGGCTCTCACTAATGTGTTTCATTTTGGCTCAGCCCCTCAGGTATACTGGGAGTGGCCGATGACTGCAAATGGAGTAAGAATTTAGCTTGGCCTTGCTGCCCTGTTGTTGTTACAAAAGAGTTGAATATATAGATTCAAATTGCATTTTTAAAGAGAGAACCATGGATATCCTTTCTTCCCCTATCAAGTATCCTCAGGGACAGTCTGTTTGTCCAGGGGAAACAAGGTTATTTTATTGATTGAAGATGATGTCAGACCCCTGGCAGTGGCATGATTAAAGCTGTGGGCAGATTAAAGGTTGCAGAGTTCATAACTATTTTAATTCTTGCGCATGAGACAAGGAATCTTTTCCTTTCCTTTCTCTAGTAAATAAATGGAGTAGTGTTCCCCTTCTTATGTGACTCTTATCATGTAGATGAACATAAGTTCTTTAAGGAAAAAAAATCAGTAAACTGGAGAGGAATCAGCAAAGCTTTTTTCTTAGACGGATTTCTTTTCCTCTTTTAAACAGAAACAAAAAAGGCCAGGGGGCGGGGTGGTGGGGAGGGACAATCTGTGTCCGGTTGACATAAAGTGGTTTGGGTTTTGAAAAGGATATGGAGGAGAGGGGACAAAATTAAAGGAAGAGAGTAAGATTTTGGATATGTAAAGTTTTCTTGGTGAGGAGCTGGGTGTCAGGAGCAAGCCAGTCAAAATCAGCTTGAAGAATCTAAATAGTACTGGAGAAGAATTTTAGTGGTTTCTCACCAGGGGCTCAAGTTTAAAAGCCTTGGGCTGTTTTCTGCGTGTTTCAGTTGAAGAAAAAAAAAGACAACTGTTTTGTTCAAAATTGGACAATAGAAGCACGGCGGTTATTTACCATAGCTCTGTTAATAGCCCAGCTTTGATTCCAATTAGAAGTTGTTCCTCTGTTTTGAAATTAGGGGAGACACCCAAAAATAATTACCTTGCATATTGGAGATGATTTTGCTTTTTGCTTGTGATTATACATTGGACCAAAACAAGATGGAAAGACAAATTTCCATGTTTGTTCACTGTATATCTGTTCATTTTATTTTTGGCAACATTGCAAGGAAATAATGTTAAATTAATCACTGTGTGGTTTTGTGGATTTTTTTTTTTAAACTTGGATGTTTTGGACATGCTCCCAAAATACAGGGACGCTTGTGTGCTTCCTTTGCATTGCTTTGCTCCTCAAATGGTGTCCCTGGTGCGGATTAAAGGCTTTCCTTTAAGCGATATGAGTGAGTCATGGCTAGGCCAGGGCAGAAAATAGGAATGTAGAACATGTGCCTCTCACCTAAACACAAACCCTTCAGTTTCATAACCATTTTGGTTGGACCTGCAGGGCTTTTCTGAGGGTCAAAGGAGTAATTCGAAATGAGGACTATGTCAGATCCATATCTGGTGGGCGTTTGCATCTAGTCTCTATAACGTGAGTCCAGTAGTTTCCTTTTGTGGAGATACCGGGGCAGTGGAAGTGCTGAGAAAGCAAGTTGAGGCATCTTCTTGGAGAAGAGTTGCTGCTATGTGTGGAGCAGGGCAATCACTTTTGCTACTCCAGTAAGAATGGATGGGCCATTGATCAGATTGTAAGCTCTGTGAGGGCAGGAACTATGTGTTGTGCGTCTTTTGTATCCCTCATTGTGTTTAGCACAAGGTTGGCAAATGTGTGGAATAGCCAGGATGCAAGACGTACTTAATGACTTGGTTGAAAAGAAGCTTGGGTTTTCTTCTGCCCCTCTGAGGCTGTAGCAGTTAAATCAGGAGCTTCACTGAGTGTTCTTTTTTTGTCTAAATTCTACCTTTTGATGACTGCCTTCCCTTCTGGGATGTGGGCCAGTGAGCCTCACTCACCTTTCCTGCTACTGATAGCAGTTTAAATGTTGCACCCAAAAGGTGACAGTGGTTATAGCTTTTGTCGTCACCTACCATTCCAAGTCAGAATGGAAGCAGCTGCTCCTGGGGGCTGTGAGGCTAGAGCAGAGCAATCCTGAACATTTCCATCCCCTGGAGACTGGACGACCCCCTGAACACAGCCGCTGGAGAGTGAGGTTTCTTTTTGTCCTTGTGGAAATGGACTCTGCCACTCACGTAAAAGGCAAGCACACGGGAGGTAAAGTCATCCCCTTGGAAGGACTGGTTTGGTTAACTGTTGGCCATTGGTGGCAAAATAGAAACGACGTTTTTATTTCTCCCTCCCTCCCCCTCCTGACCATTTCAGAGTGACCAGTGGTTGGACTCTTGGCGGCGCTTACCCTGAACCTGAGTGTTAGGGGAGAGGGAATCTGCCGTTGCGGTTTCTGGAGCTGCTCATAAGCAAGAATTCCCTATCCTGAGCAAGGCTTTAAGCCTAAAAGAAAGCAGAAATAGGTATGGACCATCGGTGTGAGTGGGTGCCGGTGTGTGCGTGCAAGCCCGGGTGTGTGCAGGGCGGGGCGGGTGTGGGGTGGGAGGGGGTGGCGCGCTCTTCAGAGTCTGCATTTCCCTGCCTTTCAGGAAGGCTTTCTAAGTGATTTTGTTTGAACCATGCATGCTCCCATTTCTGTTTTTCGGAGAGAAGAGAAGTAGTTTTCTAGTCATCTTTCCAGTTTCAGGCACCAGCAGAAATTTATATGCTATACCTGTCAGCCTAATAGAAAATTGCAATCTGACAGTTTAAGTACAGGAGTCCCAGGGGGTCACTGCGAGAGAGGGAAAGTGGACTTAAGGGCAGGTTGCTCAGCCCCTTGGTGCGTACTTCCCCCCCAAAATATGATGAATGGGATTTAAAAGGGGCCTTTGGAAGGTTAACTGTGGGGTGAAACTGCTCAATAGAACAATTAGAAACCAGGTAGCAGTAATCATGCAAGAAGTGCAAAAGGAGGGGGGATGACCTCTTTCCATCTACCACACGCATCTTCTGGGTCAATCCCTGCAAGACTAAAGGAAAGGGGGTCATGTTTCCAGAGAGACTGGAGACTATTTCAAATCATAGAAGTCAGGGCCTGGGAGCCAGGACTCCAAAGTTCTCATCTAGGAACCCGAGGCTGGTTAGGTTGACCTATGTGACTTTTTGTGTGACATCATGTCTATTCTGCAACACTACTTAAGATCCTTGAAGTGAAAGTTTCACTATTGAATATTAGTATTGAATTGCAGGACTTAACATGACAGACAGATTCTGTCCAAAGATTTTATGAGCCTCTAATGAATTTGCGTAGACTATGCTGTGCAGAGAGAGAGAGAAGAGAGAGGTCACCTACTACCATTTTTCAGGTGGGAAAACGGAAGACAAGAAAAGAGGAATCAATTGCTTAGGTTAACCTGTAAACCCATAGCATGATTAGAATTTGAGTCTTAATTTGTCTTTACTACTGATATCCATTTCACTCAGCCCATATTATTTCCCTAAGAAGAACTGGGGTGGGGGAAGGGATATGGTAATCATACCCTTTCCAGAAGGATGACCTTTTAGTTTTTCAATTTCTAACTGCTGTCAGTGGCACACTTCAAATAAAGAGGGCTTCCCCTTTAAGCTCCTCCTACCCAACAACAACAACAAATTCTCAATGACTATTTCTGGATGGCTGAAAGAGAAACTTTGTCAATAACAATTATCCCAAGCCCTTCTCTTACTAAGCCAAGGAGTATCCAAAATGGACAATACCAAAAGGATTTAAAAAAATATGTTTCAGAGTTTTATGAGATCAGAGAAAAAGATTTGCATCAAGCAGAGATCATTTCTATCTGGTGCAAGCCAAGCTCTCTTCACTTTTTATTTATTTGAGTTATTATTTGGCATTTTGTAGCTCCCTCCACATGCTGAACAGCTTTACAGATCCTGCCTATGGGGTAATTTCCCTCACGGTCCTTCCCCCGCTGCCACAACCATAAGAGTTGGATTTTTCATTTCAGTAGAATACAGAGAGATGAACTTTGTAAGGACCTAGGAAAATTGCCCTCTCTGATCACCCTACTTGGCTGCTTCACGTTTCCCCAGTGCTTTTAAGAGTTAAGTCAAGATTGAGTACTTAACCCAGGCTAAAAGTAAAAGAGGAAACAGAGGGCTCTTATGCCTCCAAGTTCCTCGTCATGTCCATGTTAGAGCCAGAAGCCGCCAACAATTAACCGATTAAAACCTAGATTCAGTTCTCTACTTTGTCTCTGCAGTGGAATCCTCACCCCCAAATACTCATTTTCTTCCCCTTTAGAGGACTGATTTATCCATCACCTGGATGTTAAGCTTCCTGTTTCCCCTTCCCAGGTCAAGGGCAGCCCAGGTGCCCAATTTCTCTCTCTCTTCACAAGGCACCACCAGCAATAGAGATGAGAAATTCTGAAGAACAGCCAAGCGGAGGAACCACGGTATTGCAGCGTCTGCTACAAGAGCAGCTCCGCTATGGCAATCCTAATGAGAATCGCAACCTGCTTGCCATACACCAGCAAGCCACAGGCAACGGCCCTCCTTTCCCCAGTGGCAGTGGGAACCCAGGCCCTCAGAATGATGTGTTGAGTCCCCAAGACCACCACCAACAGCTTGTGGCTCATGCTGCTCGACAAGAACCCCAGGGGCAGGAAATCCAGTCAGAAAACCTCATCATGGAGAAGCAGCTTTCCCCTCGAATGCAGAATAATGAAGAACTCCCGACCTATGAGGAGGCCAAGGTCCAATCCCAGTACTTTCGGGGCCAACAGCATGCCAGTGTCGGAGCTGCCTTCTATGTCACTGGAGTGACCAACCAGAAGATGAGGACTGAGGGACGCCCGTCAGTTCAGCGGCTCAATCCTGGAAAGATGCATCAGGATGAAGGACTCAGAGACCTTAAGCAAGGACATGTTCGCTCCTTGAGTGAACGACTAATGCAGATGTCACTGGCCACCAGCGGAGTTAAGGCCCATCCGCCTGTTACCAGCGCTCCCCTCTCCCCACCACAACCCAATGACCTCTACAAGAATCCCACAAGTTCCAGTGAATTCTACAAGGCCCAAGGGCCACCTCCCAGCCAGCATAGCCTGAAGGGCATGGAACACCGAGGCCCCCCACCAGAGTATCCCTTCAAGGGCATGCCACCCCAATCTGTAGTGTGCAAGCCCCAAGAGCCAGGGCACGTCTATAGTGAGCATCGTCTGAACCAGCCAGGGAGGACAGAGGGGCAACTGATGAGGTATCAGCATCCCCCTGAGTATGGAGCTGCCAGGTAAGAGAGTTCCCTTTCTGTCATTCCCTGACCTCATCCCCAACCAGCTTCTGCTGTGTGTTGGGAATCTTAAGGGAAGGAACGGGCAGGTGTTTGGTATAACAAACTCTGCAGTGCATGGCTGGCCCCTGGCTTAGCAAATTTCCTGCCAACCTGAATTTCTAGCCTCTTCAGCCGTCACTAGCCCTGTATTAACATACCCTTGACTTTATAGGTTGAGCATGGCCCCAACTGCCTAGTGGCTGAACAGGAGCACAAGTCTTGATTTCAGCAGCTTTTCGCTGTCCGGTCTCCTCAGATATTGAAGGAAGAGTCAGTGTTCCTCTTCTTGTGAGTTATTAAGCCCTTCTTTGAGGGGAAGTAAATTATCTTGCGCTTGAGTCTGGAATATCCTATCACTTTCATTTATTCTCCTCCACAAAGCTCTCTTCACTAATTTTTGCAAACAAATCTTTCTGCAGAATTTGTATGATTTTCTCAGACACTAAACAAACATCCAGATATTATTGTTGGGAGAACTATATACGTGCAGGTTCAGAATGTGACTTGCCTTGTACTTCCTTGCAGTTCATGAAGTCTGGACTGCTTCATCTTTCTTCTGTAGAGAGTTTGTTAGCTGCCGGTGACGTTTTTAAACATCTAAGTTAAATTCATCTCATATCATATAGATGCTAAAATGCGGAAGGAAAAATATTCCCATGGCTTCTGTACAACTTGCCATTAGTTCAGGACGACTGTTTTGTATATTCATTAATTCCTAAATGTACTTCTGAATTATTCAGGGACCCATTGACTCATTGCTGTATCAACCAGACCTTATGATTCTATGATTCTGTTCATTGTTCCTATTGTTCCTGTTGGGGCCATGTCTCCAGTCAGGAGTATTTAAGCATATGGGACAGAGGGAAGGTTTCAACCTTGGGCGAAAATGATGGCAGTTATGTGTGGTATTCCTGCCTTGTTACCATGGGTAGTTATGGGTGGCTTTTTTCTATAGGCAGCCCCTAGACGAGGCCTGTGATCTCTTTGATGCCTAACTTTTTGCCTCCTGTCCCCTCTTACTCATTTGGGAAAGAGTCTCTTGGCTTGAAGTATAGTGGGTGACTCAAGAAAGAAGGCAGTCAGGGGTGGAGTAGGGTGAAGGTAAGAGAATGCACCTGGCATTTCCTGGTATTTCATTTTTTTCACCTCTAGGTCCTGTTTTTTAGCCAGAGGCAATTCACTTTGGGCTCCACCCCTAACTTTGCCAGTTTAGGATTTTTTTAATTCCTTAACCCAGGCTGATTTCCTAACCTTTTTCAACCTCCTCTGTGCAGCTTTCAAAGGGCAGGAGCCTAACGTCTGATAAGTGGCTTGAAACAGGAAATGGGGTAATGGACAGGGCCCTTCCGGTTTAAATGAGCAAGAACCCAATTCCCATCTGCCCAACGAAACCGAAGACCCAGGGAGGGGTTGGTCCATTGGACTGCTTAGCTTAATGGAAACCCATCCAAACCAGCAACATGGCAGTGAAGCTGGGGGGTTTTATTTTGCTCTTCTCATCAGCATGGAAGAGTGTGTGGGCCTCCCTCCTGTATGTGAGTGGGCTGTAAGTGTATTGCCTTGTGGGAGGGGAGAGTGTTGGCTGGGGTGTGGAGCAGAATCCAAGCCCCGCTCAACACATGGCCCGCCTTCCCAGGAAAGCTATTTTCAGAACTCATTCACCAGCATTGTTTGTGATCTGAAATGACTCCCACAGTGTTTGAAGCTAGATAGAAAAGCCCTTTGATCTGCCTAAATAAATATTAAGGAGCCCAAAGAGAGATTTTTTTTTTCCTCCCCATACTGATTAAACCACCAGAGAAACTTAGCTGCATATATTTAACCGGAAGGTATTTGTATTTTCTCCTCCCTCCTATGTTATCTGTGGCTCTCTCGCTCTATTCCCCAAAGCGGTAGGTTCCACGCTGATTACCCTCTCTTGAGCGGTATTTTAATACACAGGTTTGCTGGAACAGTTTTTTTTTTTCCTCTATGGGAGAGGAATAGGGTGCTTGATATGCTCAAAGAATAATCAAGCCTAAGACAATCCTAACCAGAAGATGCTCTTTGTGAGCTTTGGGTCTGCAGCAGACAAACTCTGGCAATAAAATTTTTGCAGAGCCTGGGGTGAGGGTGTGGCACCTATTGACAAATTACTGGCAAGGGGAGGTCCTTGAATTGCTTTCCGTAATTATACCACTTTTAGGTGGTGGCACATTTTTCCTCCTTTATTTCCTTTAACCAACTAGCTGGACAGTTTGTGAGTACCTTTCCAAGTAACTGCCGCTAGCACCAAACGATTAGAAGACAAAATCCTTAGTTCTTAATCCACAAATTACAGATCAAGATTCAGAGTAAGCTCTTTGAACAAATTGTTGTTCAAAAAACCTTTGTTGGCCTTTAGAGGTGCGGTGAAATGCTAGAGATTTGCTGTTAAAATGAACAAAACGTGATAAACAGACTTTTTTATTACTTCATCTTCGCTATGCCCTCCTCCCCACTTAAAAAATAAATATCCTGAATGCCCAGAACTCCAGATGGGAAACAAGGCCAAGCCATCTGAAGAATTAAAACTTTTCTGAATCTTTGTCTTTCTAAGCGCTGAGCCTTTTCTGCATCCGGGGTTTATACGTTTATCAACTGCTTTTAAAAATTAAATCCTTTCTGTTTGTAAAGCAGCCACCTCCTTTCAATTGTTGAAATCGTGCCCAGATCTGAGGTTTCTTGAAATCCTTTTTTAGTGGAATCTAAGGGTGACCTAACTCTGTAGTTCAGAGCGGAGCTGGTTGTGCAAGAGAAACAATCAGGAATTTGCAGCCCTCTCCAGGATTCAGAGAGTAACCATCACAGAGCCTGGGAAAGGCACAGTTTCTGTGGGGAGAATAAATTGGGTTCCAGGCTGTTGGCACCTGCTCTGGTGAGAGTGTGCATGTGCGGGCTTGCACACGTGTAGGCCAGGAGTGTATGGTGTGCGTTGGGGGTGTGTGTGGGGGGCTGTGTGTCTGGGAAGGGCAGGGGCTCCAGTCAGAGAGGTCGCAGGGTGGAAGTTGCTGTGTCAGCTCAATGGATCTGCTTTTGCTTTCCCTTTGTGTCCTCACAAGCTGTCTCTGGGAGAGATTTCCCCCGGCTTTGAGGAGATGCTGATTTTGGTCACTGGCCTCTGTCCTGCGTGTATGTCGGGTCTCCTTTTCCGCAGAGCACCTGGGGCCCAGGTTGTCTTAGGAAGGAGAAGGATGAAGGGAGGGAAGGGGCGGGGAGGCAGGTCAGGGCGTCCATGGGATCATGTGATTGTGTTGTCTACAGGCGGCTTGTTGTTCCTGGTTAATGTGTCAGTGGGGAGAGATTCCTGCTGCTGTGCAGTGGAAGGACCTGGGGAGTGTGCCGCTCACCCAGCTGCCACCTTTATTATTACTATTACTCTGATTATTTTTTAACCTTGAGTGTAGTTTTGCTTCCTCTGACATTCCCCCAGCTCGCTCCCACTCCCGTCATTCCTCAGCCCCCTTCTCTCAGGGGGGAATTCACAGGAGTGTTAATACTGTCCTACTTTTTCATGGTGGGCGGATGCCGGAGTCCAGATGGAGTTCGTTGGCTGGAGGGCTTTCTCTCCTTTTGCGACGGCCCAAACCTTGCTTCGTGTTTGCAAACCTGCCAGGGGCGGACTGCGTTGGTTTTCCCAACATCACGGTGCACTGAAGTCTGCTCCCTTTTCCAGCCTGGGGAACCCAAGGGGCAGCTGCCTTTTCTCCACTTATCTTTAGGCAGAGCCCAGAGTCGTGGCCGGGGCCACTGCTATCCTGGGCTTATCCTACTCTGGAGACCTCCTCCCAGAGACCTTGTGGTCTCTCCTTTCCCGAGGCCCCTGGGAGGCCATGTTCTGTCCAGGGCACGGAGGGGCCTTTCAGGAGGGAGGCCAGGGCAGGAGGGAGGCCAGTGGCCAGTCTGTTTGAGAGAGAGGTCTGGGTTGCTGATGGGACCCAGGGGAGCTGTGGGAAGGAGGCCCAGTTCACAACTGGGCATTCAGTCTTTAAAAGAGAACACCTCCCAGGCCTTGGGTTTCCAAATCGTGGCACTGAGGATGAAGGTTAATATGGTCATTTACCCCTTAAAATTTGAAAGCTGGATTGAAGAACATGAAATTTAAGCCCCTCTTTTCTGCGCAAGATATACAAAAGCCCCAACAAATCCCAGGACATCATGCTTTAACTCTAGGGATATATATAAATTATAATAGCTCTTACTAGAAGTGGAAGGAGAGCACATAGTCCATTTTACTTCTGAGGAAACTGAAGATCCACAGCATGAAAAATGCAGGAAGACTCTCCCCCAAATAAGTTTATAAACAGCTCCCAGGCTTTTGATTGAATGAGTGCTTTGAGCTCCTCGACATAACGGTTATGTATGGTAGCAACTTTCCAGTTGTAATCATAAAAACCATGTAAATTCTTCTGTCTACAAAAACTTTTCCCTCTTCAATATTCAACAATTATTTATAGTGACAGATGTGTGAAATTGGAAGAATGTGGGTACACCAGACGCATTGATGGGGCTGAGAGACAACCTTCGGCTTGAGCAGGTTTGAGGGCTCTGGCGAACATCTGGGTTATTGGATATCTGTGAGCAAGTGTTTGGAATGGTTTTGTAGCTGTAAAAATCCCTCATAGTGAGGATCTCTTGTAGAGAGAGATAAATGAACAGTAATGACAACTGGAGTATGTGTGGGAGGGATGTGCTTTAGCATCTGGAATGCCTGTTAAAAGTTAATTGCTCCTGGTGATTCGTCCCAGTTTCACCACAAATTTTATGCAATTTAGTGCAAAGATTAAGTGGATATCCCATAAGTAAAATCACTAACAGGGTCAACCATTCTCATTGGGAGGTAGATATGAGACTCTTTGTAATTCCTATGGAGATCAAAACTGAGAAGAGTCCAGTATTTTTGTAATTCATTTGTGACCTCGGGAACAAAATAGGTTCATGCAGATGAAGTAACTTGAGCAAGGTTACACAGCTAGTAAGCAGTAGGAAAGGTCTCCAAACTCTCTTGGGATCCAAATCCTGTGCTCTTAGCCATCTGTCTTCCCTGGATTGAGAAATATCAACTGTAGGACAGGCATCCACAGGATGTGGGAGTATATGAGGGTAGCTGGGCATGGGCTGGGGGGTGAACAAGTTTTTTTGTTTTCAGTGTATACCGACATATTCTTCCTGGTCGTGGTGATGGTAGAAGTGATCCATCTGCATACTCTGATTGTTTCCCTTAATGGCTGAGAGTCCAGTATTAGGTACAAAAATGGAAGAGTCACATTAAACCATGTACCAAAGTTCTCTTTCTAGAACTTTCTATAAGCAATAGGCTGGGAATCTGAACATCGGTGGAAATCAGTGCATTATAGTAGTGGAAAGAACCAGAAAATGGGACTTAGGTTCTACCCTGGAACTGCCACTTACTCACTCTGTAATATTTGGCAGATCACTTCCACTCTCTGTACCTCAGTTTCTCCCTCTGTCCAATGACAGAGTTGGACTAAAGGATTTCTTTAAGGCCTTTCCAGTCCTTACATTTTGTGATTCAGTTAAGTCAAAAATAGTATGGTAGTGTTGCCTGTAATCCCCTCCAAATCTTGGGATTATTGCTGCTAAAAGGCATCATTCAATTATTAACTGTAATCAACAATAATTATTTGGTGTCTCTAATGTAATAAGTATCTATATATCCTCAAGTAATTTTTTGTGACTATATGAATTATCCAAGAGAGTTGCAGATAATACGATGAAGGGTTGTTTTGGCGACGGTTTGCCGTTTCCTTCTGCGCAAGTGGAATGAACTTTCTAACTGTGACTCTTTCTGTGTGCTGGGCCACATATAGAATGCCAGCAAAGGGTTAGTTTAAAATCCTGAGGTGACAGTTACCTAGTTGAAGACGAATTTGAAATGCTTACCCTTGAGTAACCAGTGTACAAGGATGCATCACTTAGATTTTCACCAAGCAACCTTTGAGATCATCTGGTTCCATCCTGCACGGGATCACACCTCTGTCGGTCAGGTATTCACAGGACCCCGTAGTCTGACCCTTCCTGCTCCTCATTTCTCAGCTGCCTGGGGGCCCTGGGAGCCTCCTCGTCTCCCTTTCTTGTGCCCCTCTCCCCAGTGCCTTTAGAGGGAGCTTAACCTGAGCACACCCTCCGTGTTTTCCAGGCCGACGCAGGACATCTCATTGCCGTTGTCAGCCCGGAACTCTCAGCCTCACAGCCCTACTTCTTCCCTCACGTCTGGGGGTTCCTTACCCTTGCTGCAGTCTCCACCGTCCACTAGATTGTCTCCTGCCCAACACCCCTTGGTCCCAAACCAAGGAGACCACTCAGCTCACCTGCCTAGGCCGCAGCAGCATTTCCTTGCTAACCAGGCTCACCAGGGGGATCATTACCGTCTCCCCCAGCCTGGCCTGAGTCAGCAGCCGCCGCCGCCGCCACACCATCACCACCATCACCAGCAGCAGCAGCAGCCAGGAGAAGCCTATTCAGCTATGCCTCGGGCTCAGCAGTCGTCTGCTTCGTATCAGCCAATGCCAGCCGACCCTTTTGCCATTGTTTCCAGAGCCCAGCAGATGGTTGAGATTCTCTCAGATGAGAACCGGAACTTGCGGCAGGAGTTGGAAGGATGCTACGAGAAGGTGGCGAGACTGCAGAAGGTGAGGCCCCCCTATGGGGATATTTGAGTCTTTTGGGGGATATTTGAGTCTTTTTGAAATCTTATTGGTTTAATATCGATGTAAAAGTCTCCACTTGTGGGTCCCTGCATGACTTATGGGCGCATCTTCAGGATTCTTATATTTCAAGGTTATAGATGGAGCAAACTTTGGACAAGCCTTCTGCCTGTCTTTCTAGCAGAAGTAACATTTCACAGACACCATAGCCCTCAAGAAAGCTTAATTGAGTGTTTGAGAATTACAAAAGGCAGAGAAACTGCTTCAGAAGGTCAAGAACACTAGAGAGGTCTGTGTAGGTGAAGGACCTGCCAGCATAAAGACTTTTCCTTTTGATTATATTTTCCCAAATACTGATTTTGAATGTTCAATATAAACCCATAGTTCCCAGAAAAATCTCACCACTGAAGTTAGATCCTGCCCTGCCTTGTTCTGGAAAGGGCTTAGAGCACTTTTCCGAGTGGCAGTTCTCACAGTAACCCTTTTTCAACACCCTTTCCTTTTCCCTCTTCTTGCTTTGGTCCTTCCCTGCAGATCAAATTCAACATCTGCTCTCTTTCTCTGGTGTGTGTGTGGGGAAGGAGGGGCTTAGCACCACAGCTGGGTGACAGGTGACAGCCCTAGGCTGAGGAAGTAGCAAAAGGAGTGTATGTCCCAAGTTCACATTCTTTCCTGGGCCCCTCCTGAGTCTACTGCAGCTGGGACTTTAGCTCTTGAGTGCCCTAAGCTAGGAACCTTAGCTCTTGGCTTCCAGTGGCTGTTGGTGAATGGGGTTATGCCTTTGGCAGCCTCTTTACAGCTTTTGTCATTGTGGAGCTCCTGTGGTTTGATCTCCCCGACAATGCAGACTGTTCAGGGAGGTGAGGGTGAAGGTGGAGGAGGGAAGGAATGTTGCCTGGTATTGTTCAGCAACTCTGTCCTTAGGAGACACCCAGGAGTGGAAATTTCAGGGGCCTGAATGAAGCTGGCAATATGTAAACACCAGATGTGGGTCCTAATGAAGAGGGCGGCTTACTATCAGCTAAGTATTTTTATGTAGCAAAATATGCTTACCACCTACCCAATGTTCCCAAGTCTGGATGGGGGTTGTTGGATAAGAAATGTTTCTTCCCAGCTTTGCCCACAATTTAAAATTTTCTCCCTCCTCTCATACCTGACCCCCATCACATTGGTACAATAAATTAATCATACTCACACACTAGAAGCAGACTGGCCCTTTGGCTGATTAGGTTTAACAGTTGACACCGCTCCCTAAACTCTCTATTCATGGTGGCCCTGGCCCCATCTTTGATGCAGTAAACAAAGGATGGACCCAGATCTTCTGCAGGCGCTCTTTGCCAGAGGATGGTGAATTTTTTTTGAGGGGGAGGGTGGGTGGCAGGGAAGTGGAGCAGAATAGGATTTGGGTTGTTGTTTTGTTCCCCAGTATGGGGAAAGATGCCTCAACCAGGTGTAATCGGGACAGCTTGAGTGCTGGGAGAAGTGAAGGCCGACCCAGTGCTGCAGTGCATTAGAGGCACAGGGGGGGGAGAAGAAGACAAGGAAAGTGGGGAGAATAAGGTAGATATCAGCTAGTACTAGAAAAAAGAAGAAGGTCCGAGGCTCATGAGGGGAATAAGTAGACTGAATAAGTCTGGAAACCCACCACCATCCTCCCTCTCCCCTGCCCACAGACCAAACCAATGGATATGCCCTTCTGTGACTTCTTTTCCTGGAAGGTCCTGTTGACAGATGTACAACTTGCCCTTTTGGAGGGAACAGTATCTACAAAGAGGGTAGGGAAAGGATCGGTACAACATCTTGAAAGAGTCCTCTGAACAGCTTGAGTAAAGGGACAGCCTTCCACGAGGATGAGGAGAAAAGGGGACCCTTGTGCACTATTAGTGGGAATGTAAATTGGTGTAGCTACCGTGGAAAACAGCATGGAGGTTTCTCAAAAAACTAAAACTAGAACTACCATATGACCCAGCAACTCCACTCCTCGGTATATATCCAAAAGAAACAAAAACATGAATTCAAAAAGATACATGCATCCCAATGTTCATAGCAAGATTGTTTACAATGGCCAAGATATGGAGGCCACCTAACTGTCCATCAACAGATGAATGGATAAAGAAGATGTGGTATGTATACACACACACACACACACACACACACACACACACACACACACACACACACACACACACAGAGACTGGAATACTCCTCAGCCATAAAAAAGAATGAAACTTTACCATTTGCAGCAACATGGATGGACTTGGAGGGCTTTATGCTTAGTGAAATCAGTCAGACAGAGAAAGACAAATACTGTACATTATCACTTATATGTGGAATCTAAAAGCAAAACAAACTAGTGAATATAACAAAAAAGAAGCAGACTCAAAGATATAGAGAACAAACTAGGTTTAAGAGTGGGGAGAGGGGAAGGGGGAGCGGAGAGATAGAGGTAGGGGATTAGGAGGTACAAACTATTGTGTATAAAATAAGCTACAGGGCTTCCCTGGTGGTGCAGTGGTTAAGAATCTGCCTGCTACCGCAGGGGACACGGGTTCGAGCCCTGGTCCGGGAAGATCCCACATGCCGCGGAGCAACTAAGCCCATGCACCACAACTACTGAGCCTGCACTCTAGAGCCCGCAAGCCATAACTACTGAAGCTCACGTGCCTAGAGCCCATGCTCTGCAACAAGAGAAGCCACCGCAGTGAGAAGCCCACGCACCGCAAAGAAGAGTAGCCCCTGCTCGCCACAACTAGAGAAAGCCACGCATAGCAACGAAGACCCAGTGCAGCCAAAAATAAATTAAATAAATAAATAAATAAATAAAGCTACAAGGATATATTGTACACCACAGGGAATACAGCCAATATTTTATAGTAACTATAAATGGAGTATAACCTTTAAAAATTGGGAATCAGGACTTCCCTGGTGGCACAGTGGTTAAGAATCCACCCACTAATGCAGGGGACACGGGTTCGATCCCTTGTCCGGGAAGATCCCACATGCCGCGGACCAACTAAGCCCGTGCGCCACAACTACTGAGCCTGTGCTCTAGAGCCCGTGAGCCACAACTGCCGAGCCCACGTGCCACAACTACTGAAGCCTGCACACCTAGAGACCGTGCTCCACAGCAGGAGAAGCCACCACAACGAGAAGCCCTTGCACCACAACAAAGAGTAGCCCCCGCTCGCCGCAACTAGAGAAAGCCCGCGAACAGCAACGAAGACCCAACACAGCCAAAAATAAAAATAAATAAATAAGTAAATACAATTTAAAAAAAAAAAAAAAAAAAAAAAAAATTGGGAATCACTATATTGTACACCTGTAACGTATAATATTGTACATCAAATATACTTCAATAAAAAACCATAAACAAACAAACAAAAAATGGGGACTGCCTTCCAGGTGTGGCATTCTGTGGGGCACTGGAAAGCCTTGTACCCTAAAGGCTGCCCAGAGCAGACCAATACCAAGCCTGCTCTTTCAAATGGAAATGTGTATTTTCTCTACTGAGCACTTGAATTTCATGCAAAAGCTTTATCAGGCTCAGGCCTTGCAGATCTTGTCTCTAAATGCCATTCACCAGTTTTCACCTTCTGTGCTGCTATCTTGGTGCCATCTGCAAGGAGAAAAACACTCTCAAGTCTGCTCTTTTCTGTGTTGTAATCCTCATTTGTTTGCAGGCAGTCCTGCCTCAGGCATCATTTTGGAGCTGGGACAGGTGGAATCTAAGTTGTTTGGTAACCCCACCTTTCTCCGAGTCTCCCACGGGGGGCCTGATATTTCTCCCCATGAAGTACCCTGAGCTTTGTTAAGGAGGATAGTGGAAAGCTGAGAAGGAATGCAGAATGGTTGCAGGAGTCAAATTTTATTTGAAAATTGCTTAATAGGCCATGAGGTTTACTTGTCTTATACAAATCATATGCAAATATCTCTGTGGTTGTGATATGTGCAATGAAACTCTACTGGTTCCAGAAAGACTCTGGAGTCTAATTTCTTATTTTCTTCCTGATTTGGGCTGATTCAGGGCAGGACCCTTTCTCTTTGAGGTTTTGTGTGTGTGTGTGTGTGTGTGTTTTTCTCTTTTACAAGATTTGCTGGGGTGTCATAAAACACAACTCTGATCATGAGTTTCTGTTAACAACTCTGATCGTGAGTTTCTGTTAAAAAATCTGTTCTGGTTTCCCACTGACTACGGGATAAAGTCCAAATGCCTGGCATTAAAGCCCTTTTATGATCTGACTCCAATCTGTCTTTGCAGCCAGATCTCACCAGCTTCCCCCTGTGTACCCCACAGTGTCCAGCCAAACGAGACTACTGGTCATTCTGGGAATGCATTCGCTCACTCAGAATAGAATACCCTTCCCCTCACCTCTGCTCATTGAAATCTGACCCAGCTTTCAGGATCCGACTCTAAATGCCACCTCCTCCCTGAAATTCTTCTCCTCTCACTTCACCCCCAAGCAGGAATAACCTCTTCCTCCCCTACACTTTATAACTTTACTCCTACTTTTCTTAATAATGTATCTTTCCCTATATTCTTTTACTTGATTAGACTGAAAGCTTCTTGAGGGCAGTTATAATGTCCTCATTCATATTTACACACCCTACAGTGCTTTAAAGAGTTCTTGTAATACTTGGCCCCTGGTAAATGTTTGTTAAATTGAACTGAACTAACTACATGAGGCTGAGGCTTAGGGTTTTTAGGGTTCACCTCTGCCACTGACTTGCTCTAGAAAAGGCCATTGAAGTCTTCTCTCTGCTAAAATGGGGAGAGGTACCCTTGTGTAGGCCAATATCATCCCGGATTGAAATAAACATATGAAAGCCCTTCGAACGCTCTGCAATAACTATATACATTATTATTAATATTTTCAAAATTAAGAAATTCTTATTTGGAAAGGAAAATCATTTATAACTATACTTATGAAATTTATCCTCTCCTACCACCTTCTCTGAAGGCAGAAACATGTATTTGTTTTTAACCTGAGGAAATCTCGTGACCCGGTGAGTTAATTACTGAGCTCAAAGTTGAACTTAGAAATTCTTCCAGGAAACTTTTCTCATCTGACTGTGTTATGCTTGCCTCCTGGCCATCTGTAAAGCCCTGGGAGAAGTTCTCATTAAGGATTTACATATATGTTTTCAGATCGTCTTCCCCATCAACTTCCTATCATCATCACTATCTTTCATTTTTGTTGTTGTTCAGGTGGAGACAGAAATCCAGCGTGTCTCAGAGGCATATGAGAACCTTGTGAAGTCATCCTCCAAAAGAGAGGCCCTGGAGAAAGCCATGAGAAACAAGCTTGAGGGCGAGATTCGGAGGATGCATGACTTCAACAGGGATCTGAGAGGTGAGGGAATCACTTCTGAAGCATCAGTCAAGATGGTGAAGGGACCAATAAGGTCCTACTGTAAACAACAAGGTCCTACTGTATAGCATAGAGAAGTATATTCAATATCCTGTGATAAACCATAATGGAAAAGAATATAAAAAATGAATGTATATATATAAATATGTATAACTGAATCACTTTGCTGTGCAGCAGAAATTAACACAACATTGTAAATCAACTATACTTCAATTTTTAAAAAAAGGATGGTGAAGGGAAGGGCTAAGCTAAGGAGCACATGGCGAGGCTTCTAGGTCTTGTCCAGCCCACTAGGATAGTCAGCAAATTACAGAGCATAGACCAGGCTAGGTTTTTGTGACTACAATAGTGTGTGGTCCTAAGCTTTCTTAATCAAAGTGGGGTGAACTGATGTGTGAATCAGACAGTATCCCTCCTGGGTCTCCTGGACCCACTTGGCCTGTCCCCATAGTCTGTGTTACCTCTCTTCCTTTCCAGGTTTAAAGATTTTGTAATAACTTTGATGCTTTTTTTTTTCCTGGTGAATGAAAGCTATCATATATTCAGGGATGGATTCCTTGGTTGGAATTTAGAAATCTGCACTAAGGTTTTCTCAGTGAGGAGTGAAAGTATTAAAGTACTCACCTCCTCCTTCCCCGTCATGGTCTAGTATTGTTTTGGGATCCACATTTGCAAACCTATATCTGTGTCACCCCTTCTTGTGTAACAAGAAGAGACATGCTTGTTTTGCCCAAGATCACTGTTTAGAGGGCAAATAGCATGTGCTTGGAAGTTTGTCCTTAGGGCCCTGTTGATTGTCTCCAAATTCCACAGAGCGTCTAGAGACGGCCAACAAGCAGCTTGCAGAGAAGGAATATGAGGGGTCAGAAGATACCAGAAAAACCATCTCTCAGCTCTTTGCAAAAAGTAAGTCTGAAAGCTTCAGCAGCAGGTATTAATATGTGGGTGGGAGTGAGGTGTATGAAAAGGTTACACAGTTCTATTTAGCCTTCTCGAACAGCCAGGGCAGAGTGAATGTCATCTAAGGATTCTTTTTCCTGTTCAAGCATGAAGTTGGGAGATTGTGTTCTTTTCCTTCCTGCCAAGAAGGCTGCTTGCTGCAACATCTAGTCACATCAACATAACTCCTTCTGTATTGAAACAGAGAAGCCCCTTGGAATCCCTGCTTTTTGTCATGCTAGCTGAAAAGGACCTTGATAAACTTGGGGTCCCTTAATATTGAAGGGATTTATCATTGAAGGCTCCATGTGTTGGCTCTGGAAGAGATGGGATTAACATGCAGGATGGATGATTAGTGCTTAGAATACCCAACTTGTACCTGGGGCTCCCTTAAACACCCTGTATATCATATCATTCCATGTTGAGGGTTTGCAAGGGTAGCTGGACGGAGACCACTGCTAAGGCCTCAACTAGTGACTCTGGTGTGGAGTTGGAGGGTGTGGGGGAGGGCAGAGCTATGTCTTCCTCCTAAATAGTGTTTCCTTTGTCTGGAAATACTCTTAGGACCCTGACAATGAATTAATCCTCTTCTTTATTGGGTCCCTAATGGACTCCACCCAGCTAGACAATGCCTCATTCTTTCCAATTGCCACAGTAAAACCAGCAATAAAAACTACACAGTGGATTGAGTCCATAGGGAGAGTGAATTTCGGGGGAAACAGATGATCTACCCTGACTCCTGCAGATGCCCATAGTTGGTGTCCCCTACCCCTGGCCTCCACCAGTGCGGTTCCCAGCTGGAGGAGCGCTTGATGGGGACTTGTCAGGCCCCATCTTTGCTGGGCCTCCACATGACCCTTTCAAGTCATTCCATGCGGCTTCCAGTCAGCTTTTACAAGTTGTTTGATCTTCACTTAACAATATCTCCCTCCCTTCCTGGGTTGCTCTCTTGTGCTTTGGCTTTAGAACTAGGGCTTTTTTTTTTTTCTTCCTCATTTCCCTGAGCCTCCTGTTCCTTTGTCAGTATGTCTTAGAGAAAGGAATGTAGTTTTTCTGGTGTCATCAGTGCTTAGTGTAAATTGTTGTGAAGTTGCCAGTGTCACAGTTACCTTGGAAGCTACTTCACTGGTGGAGAGCGTGGCAGCCTCCCAGTATAAAACTAAACAGAAAATGCATGGATTCTTGGCCCTGGATCTGCTACTTCACACTTCTCCCTGCATGGAGATGGCATTTCAGGTGTCCTAGGAGTTCTGCTGCTGGTTTATAAAATGTGGTAATTTAGTAGGTCAAATTGTATTCACAGCAGGGTGAAAGACTGTCAAATGGTTCTAGAAGGGAAAAGTGAACTCTACCTAGTAGGCAGGGAAGAGGACATGACTTTAATTTCTTTTGCCTTTGGGCGTCAACAGGGCGCCACATGGTTGGAAGTATGTCAGGAGCCAAGAAAGCCCTCTTGAAAAGGCCCCCTAGAGAGGCCAGACCAACGCAATCCTAGGAGAAGGCGGTGTGGTACAGTACAAAAAGCTTAGAACAACCTGGCCTTAAGTGTGGGCTCCACTACTTACTCTCCAATTGTGGGACCTGGTGCAAGTTACTCAAGCCCTCAGAGGCTCTGTTTTCTCATATGCACGATGGAGAAGAGAATAATACAACACCTGCTGTGTGTGGTTGTTCTGAGGATTAAGTTAGTACAATACTCGGTATGCAATAAGTATTCAACAGATGTTTATTTCTTCCCAAGGTACATCTGAATAGATATGTAAAGTCAGAGTGGGAAGGAAGGTGAGGCTGTCCTATTAAAGTCTTTCCTACAAACTTATGTATCAATGTCTTGAGAGGAAGGGCACTCTACCTCCCAATGAGAATCAAAACCGCTCATTTGAGTTTCTGGTATGAGGTCTGTCCTAGTTAAAAGGGGAGGGACCTAGAAAGGCATGAGGCATAACTACATGTGTCATGGTCATCTGTAGCTACAATGTGATCGTGGATTGACCTCAGTTAGAAAATCATGTTAGTGAGTAAAGGGTGGGATTTGCGGTTTCATGCATTTTATGAAATACCATTTTTATATTGATTTAATATACTGTCATGAGGAAACAATGGGGAAAATTTGTGGAGGCTCAACTGCTCATTGGCCAAGACAAGACTGTTTGAAGAAAGAAAATTGAGGAGACAAGCCTACCTGTTCTTCTGACATATGTGTGTGTGTGTATGTGTATGTGTGTATATTCTTCTTTGTATAATACTTTCCACAACACTTTTTACATCTACTTTCTCACTGCTTCTGCACAACCACCATTGTTAAGTGACTTCTGAATTTACACAGCAAGTTAGTGGTAGAGCCAGTGATAAGAGTCCAGATCTTGGTGTCCTGGTTCTTGCGGCTGTGTGTGAGAACACTTAGAACGTCTAGTAATGGGTATGATTGTCAGTTTTGCTCAGGTAAGGTTTTGAGCTAGCTCTGGAATGGCAGTATTGATATTTCATGTCCTGATAGATAAGGAGAGCCAGCGGGAGAAGGAGAAACTGGAAGCGGAGCTGGCCACTGCCCGTTCTACCAACGAGGACCAAAGGCGACACATCGAAATCCGAGACCAGGCCCTGAGCAACGCCCAGGCCAAGGTGGTAAAGCTGGAGGAAGAGGTATGTGTAGTTTCCTCGGGTAGCGTATGAGCCTGAGGGTAGAAGAGCTGGGGAACCAAGGGCACTGGGGACCCCCCCACTTTGGCGAACTGTGCTGATGTGAGTAGACTTTGATTTCTTTTTTCTTCTCTTCAAGTTCCTTCCTTTTGCTCCAGCATAGAAAGTCACCAAGGTCAAGGATAAATTTTCATTTGCTCATTCATATAATAAGCTAACCACCCGCCTTCCCTAAGTTCTGACTGTGTACCTAGCCCTGCCTTAAATTAAGCCTATGACAGATTTTATATATATATATACACACTTACATATGTATATGTACACGTGTGTGTATGTATACACACACACACACACACACACACACACACATATATATGTATGTATATATAGTCCTGCTCTTACAGGGCTTTAAAGCTTTATTTTGGAAGGGCTAGAAAATGATTCCGGATATTTTAAGGTACCCCAAGGATGTTGAAATCAGAATGGTCCTTGTCTCCCCATGCTCAGTGGGAAGTTGGTCCTCTCAGGCAAAAAAATGAATCTTGAGGGCTATGCCTCTTGTTGTTGGATTTATTTTGCAGATTGATTTTTGAATAGAAGCAATCTTGGGGTGCCTGGGACAGGATGGGATCCAAGGACCATTTACAGTTTATGGTAGGCCAAGAGCTCTGCCCTGGCTCTTACTGGCTAGGTTCTGGAATGTAGGTATGTGGTAGGGTGAAGTTCTCAGTTATTTGTGTGCAAGGATAGAGCCTTTCCTTGACAAATGCAAGGGCCCCCAAACTACTAAGCATCTGATTAATATGTATCTGATTACTCTCAATGTAGATGTTACTCAATTGCAACACTAAGCTGTGATTATATGAAATAGAGGGAACTTTGCTGCTGGCCTGTCAGTTGTCATTGTATTGGAGTACTACTAGGTCTTAGATGTTTTGCACTTCAGGGAATGGGTATATTCCAGCAAAAAAATGATGCTAAAATGTAACTTGGTAAAGAAAATTTCACATCTCACTGACTTGTCTATTCTAAAATTGGAATTGTTTTAAAAGAAAAAAAAGTAGCCTCCATTATAAGATGCTGAAATCTTTATAAACTTGAGATTAAAAAAGTGTTTAGTGACCAAACCTTCTTGAGCATTCTGGCTATTGCAGGTGAGGTATCTTTCCTACTTTCATTCATTGCCTGCTTCCTCTCCCTTAGTAAGAATGTCTAGTTCTTAAAGATCTCCTGACTTACAGATATCCTTTGATTTCTTTTGTGGGTGTTATTAACACAGTTGTTGGAGCTATATTGTGGGCTCATGCTTTTCTAGTAGGTGATGCCATCTAACCTATGATGTCTTTTAACCTGAATTGCTTAATTGTTAAACTTCAGGTTGTATAAAGTCATGCTGATGTTCTGCTTCATCAGTTGTCTAGATCAGAAATACTGCCAAGTTGCTTTATTGAAAGTGAGGGATACTTGTACATGCTTGGTGTCCAGGTCTTAAGAGCTTAGCACACCCTTTAGCCAGCCCTTCGCCATACCTCATATATTCCCTTCTTTTCCCTTTTTGCAAGGAAATGACAGAGTAAATTACAGGACCGGGGATAAGACTGTATTCTTTTAGAGAAGGGAAAACTGAGAGACCCGCTGAGAAGTAGTTTGCTGGTGGTCACATGGCAAGTCTTGGGCAGAGCCAGGAATAAAACTGGAATCTCATGACTCTTCATTCCCTAGACCCTGCTGCCTGTCTCCCCGTCTGAATCATCCTTTGGTTCCACTCCCAAAAAGAAAATGTGGGCGCCTGTTCAGATTTAGTAACCTCTGCATCTTTTAATTTGAAAAGAAATTGCTTTACCCATTGGACCCCTGTTTTTCAACAGACTATGAGAAGCTTGTCTGGACTGCTTTGAGATTGGGGTATATATACAGCCCCACTGCCCCTCCTGGAAGGGAGATAAATGGAGATATCATCCAGTTGGAGATAAATGGATACAAAGATTCTGCAACCATCTTGGTTTGCAGTGTCTGAGGGCTCAGTGGTATACTATTTCCATGATTAACAACCAGTTAGTCTGTAGTTCCCACCGGGCAGCCCTCACTGAAACAGTTGCCTGACATATATTTCTGGCTTCAGACTTCTGAGGCTTTTCTGGGAATTTGTTCCAGAGATTTTTAGTCATTTTCCAAGGCCCTGCTCCAAAATATGTAGATTTACAATTTAAAGAAGAAGCTCTAAATATTGGGCTAGGATTGAATGATGGCATCTAGTGGTCAGAGATATCTCACATGAACTCATCAATTATTGTTAATTTTTTAGTCCTCATCCAACCTTTTCTTTTGCACGGAGTCTAGTTGTTGGGAAATTCTGAGCTGCTGTTGCTAAAGGAGGCGGAACCTTTGATGGGGAGAGCAAGCTTCTACCCGGTGGAATCAGAGGCAGAGGCCATGTAATGCCTTCCAGACTCTCAAGCCAGATCGCCTCTAGCACATATAGGGGCTTGAAACCACATCTCAGGGAAAATCCACAGATTCCTATTTTCCTTTTCATTTTAGTAGCCTATCAGAGCTGAGTCTGCTCCTGGGTGGTATTTGTCCTATCTCCTCCATAATATTCAAAGGAAAACATTCCTTTCCCTTATCTTCAAAGACAGGAATTGATAACTGAAGTTTTGCTTTTTTGCTGTGACTCAACCCCCACTAGGTCTCATTTTTCCTGGGGTAAAATTTTTAAGTGCAGAACATTTAGGAGGTACTTAAGGTGAGTAGGTTAGCCCTGGAACTAATCTAGTAAGGATTCTTCATTGTGATTCCTTCACAAAATTAGGGAGCATTTCTAAATCAATAAGAGTATTCACAAGTAGAAAATATATCCCTCTATCTGTTGGAGATGGCTCAAGTCAGGTCATGTTGGAAGGCAGAGCGATATGTCAGATGCCTGCCTATGTCTCATAGAAACATGCACCATGCATTTTCCTTAGAAGTTCTTCTAGGGAAAACCTCTCTAGTCTACTTAGCAAATGAGAATTAGGGGAACTTTCCCAAATTAAGCCTTTTTTCTAGGGAGTATTTTCTTAGCCTACTAAGTGCAAGGCCACTCAGGTTTAACTATTTTGCGTTGCATCAAGATGGTCAGGTTGACACATATATTGACTCATTATGTTGTACACCCGAAACTCATGTAATGTTACAAGTCATTTATACCTCAATTAAAAAAAAAAGATGGTTAGGGAACGATTATGACTACTTTAATGGTCTGAAGACTCTTGCATATATTTATGTCTTTCTCCTTACAACGTCCTCATTTAGATACTTTCCCTAAAATCCATTCCATCTTTCTAATCTTATTAAGTCTTTTGCCCATGACACTCAACATTCACTGTGCCCTAAGCTCTATACAGAAATGGTGCCTCAGGCTTACAGAGAACTTTCTCCTGCAATCACAACTTCCTTCCTCTTCCAAGTTCAGCACAGATTCTCTCACGGACCCTGCTCTGCTGACATCGAGAGATACGGTATCTTGCCGGGAAGGGGATAGCACTCTAAAGAGCAGACCTGTTTTTTGGTGATTCACTATAATCCAGGTCTTGCCACCACCAATCTACAGCTTATGCAGCAGGCAGCTGGCTGGCGTAAATGGTGCCTTTCCATCCCTGCCCTTATCTTTCGGGACACGTAGGTCCTGTTGAAGTGGAGGTTCATTAAACTCCAAGTCAAAAGAATTCTGTGTCCTACAGCAACCATGGTATTCTCCCATTCAAAGAGACCTCCCTCTGCCCCCCACTAATTTGACCTCACTGGAGAGTTTTGACAGATGCCTGGCATATCCACTCACAAGGCTCAAGGCAGCCCAGGCTTCTGGCCGGCTGCTGTCTTATGATGATCCAGAGCCGAGCCACTGCTTGGGTAATTGTTTCAGGGATGGTGGGAAAAAGGCCCTGGCAAGATCAAAGAGGGAAGATGCTGCGGGTGGGCTGCTTACTGAGCAGAGTGCATAGGAAGGGATAGAGCGGAATGTGGGAGGGCTGGCAGAAAGAGCCAGTGAGCCTTGTTCTTTGGCTTTAGGCTAGATTGACAGCCACAGAGATTCAGGGGGAAAAAAGGACCCAAGTGTTAACCTTTTCTCAACTGCAATGTCTGGTGCAGACATTTAGACATTGCAGTGAAAACTCTTAGTGGAGGTGCATTTTCCAGAGTTATTTTGCCACTCCTCTCAATTCTCCAAAACTAAATTCATATTGTTTCACTTCATTTCCACCATTATTCTTCATGGTTCATACTTTCTCTTAATTCTAGATCTCTTGCCATTTATTTGATTTGTCTCTTTGGTTTTAGAGATACATCATTTTCTGCTATCACACCTATCCACACAGCACCGTAACTAGTCTCCTTCTTTCCCAATATTAGAGGAAGATGTCCTAGGCATAGACATTTATATGTCTAATCCAAAATAATCCTCAAACAGTAGGATTTTGTTGGTATAGGTAAAACTCATACAATAGTTATGATGGATTATAAATGTGATAGAAGATCTGACGGTATGAATTATGTGTGCCTTGAGAGTATTGATAGGAATTCAGATAAAATACATATCTACCCAGGAATCTTCCAGAGTGTTCTGTTGACTTATTTGAAGGGCATTTCATCTAAGGATGACTTTTCCCATATTTATGGCAGCATATTTTCTTTGAAGTAGGTATTGCTCCACTCAGTATAAGAAATTATGTTCCCCACCCCCAATAGAGGTGGAGCTACTTCTCAAAGCTTGATTTTCTCAGTTTTTCCTATGATTTTGACTTTTGAAATTCCCAAATTGAAAGTCTTGTGTATTTTTCTTTAGCCTCCTTAAGAGAATGAACTCCATTCCCTTGGTAGCAAGTTTCTAGGCGTGGTTTTTTTTTTACTCTTCAATTCTTTTAATATCTACCAGTGGACCACAGCTTCTTGGCAATGGATACAGGCAACTTGCTAATACCAGGGTAGTGTTACCAAATTGCTTCAGAGGGAACTCTTACTTGGAGCCATGGGCTCCTGGGCAAGGCTAAATAAGATCAAATGGAAATCACTGAAGGCTCATGGAGTAACATATAACTTAGTTGTATGAAGGAGAGGAGCAAAGAAAGTACACTTTGGTTGTGACATTTGTGACACCATGAGTGTTTGGAGTTCTGGGCGATAGAAGGGAAGATGAAAATCAGACATAATGAAGGATGGCCTCTGTGACACTGGATTTAGTTCTGTATTATTAGTCTCAATGTCCTTTAGTCATCAGAGTGTGTGTATATATTGGTGTTCATCTACCTAATAATAGTAGCCCACCCCCTCTATCCATATTATATTTTTTATTATTTATTAAGACTTTACTTTTTTAGGGCAGTTTTATGTTCACAGCAAAATTGAGGGACAGGTACAGAGACTTCCCTATATACTCATTGCTGCCACATATGTACAGCATTACCCATGCTCCCCTGTTATCACCTTCCCCCACCAGAGGGGTACATTTGTTACAGCTGATGAACCTACATTGACACATAATCACCCGAAGTCTGTAGTGCATATTAGGGTTCATTCTTGGTAGTATACATTCTGTGGGTTTGGTAAATGTATGTAATTATATGTATCCATCATTATGGTATCATACAGAATATTTTCACTGTGCTAAAAATCCTCTGTGTTCTGCCTATTCATTCCTACCATGTATTTTTAACCTTTCAAAAGTATTTCCAAATACTTACTACATCCCCACTATGAAGCTTGGAAGTTTCAGTAGAGTAGGAAATTAAAGTGCAGACAGTTTATACAGTTAGTAATACATCTAGAAGAAAACCCAGATCTCTTAATTCCAAAATATCCCATACTATGCTTTGTCCACCAGTGAATTAATGGAGAAGGTTGATGATTAAATCACTTCCTTACAAATGGCTGAGACAAATGGGTAGCTTTAGGGGCCCTAGAGGTAATTTTGTATATAGCCATCCTTGAAAAAATAAATTTGAAAGACATCTGCAGTTGTTGGAAGGAGGGAAGAGATGCCATCACGTGGTATTCATTTGCAGGGATCAGATTTTCCTGAGTCAGAAGGGGGTTAAGAGATCTGCCAAATGCTTGGGAATGGGCTCAAATTATTGCAGAAGTGCAATGGAAAAACATGATTGATTGAGCTCAAGAGTATTTGCTCTATTCTTCAATAGGTTGCCTTCCTGCTGTTCTTCCTCCCAATTTTATGACTCCCCTTTAAAAACTTATCTCTTAATAGGAATGATCTGAAACCCTTATCTTGACTTTCCAAGCAAAGTGAATACATTTATGAATGTGTGTGTTTATTATTTTTATATTTTCAGTGTTATAGCTAAGCTATGCTTTGCTCATCTTTGTTTTTGTATTTGACAGTTATTTAATATTAACTGGTCACCAAGAGTGTAGTGAAAAATGAACTAGATCTAGAACCTAAGAGAGATATGAAGGAAAATAGAGGGCCCTACCCTTAAGTGGCTTATGGGATACTGCCCTCCAATGGGGCAGAGACTTTGTCTTGCCTCCCATTGCATCACTACTGCTCTCAGATGTAGAATAGGGCCTGGTGTGTGATAAACATTCAGTAAATATCTGTTGAATGAATGAATGAATGAATCCACACTTGAACAAAATCTTATAAAATGACTGCTAATAGAGTGCACGTTATAAGAGGCTCTAGGGAAAAGCAGCGATCAAGGTCAGGTAAGATTATTCAGGAAGAACTCCTAGAGAGTTTACTGATATGGTGAGGAAGGATGAAGAAATGATCAGACTAATACAAAGGTTGATCACTTGCATAGTAGGCCTGGTAGAATTGTAAGGCAGTAGGAGCCTAGAACATTGATAAAGGCATTTCTAAGAGGCATATCTAGGACGGACAGGGGACAATGAGACAGTAGATCGGGGGGTGAATTGAAAAATACCAAGTGGTTTAAAATATAGATGAGAAAGAATAGCTGTGGTCTAAAGAAGTGAGAGGAGGTGTAAAGTTGCCTTCGATATATAGTAGGTACCTAATCAATAGTAGTTCAATGGATGTGCTAGCAGTAGATTGCTCTTGTTCTTAAATAAGGCAGTGCCATAATGTTCTACTTGAGCAAGTCTGTTATAGCAATTGTATGTCAGATGGACTGATTGTGCGTGTGTGTGTGTGTGTATTCATCTGTGCATATGTGCTTGTGTGTAGATGGGAGAGGGCAACAAAGTAAGAAGATCTATTAGGTTATTATTCTAATTATTTAGTTGTGAAATAAGGACTTAAACTATGTAGGCTATGAAAATATAAGGAAATGAAAGAATATGAGAGATGTTATTTAAAATTAAGATATAGTGACAGATTGGATATGGTGGTCAAAGGAAAGAGGGAAGAAAGGACGATAATTCCAAGATTTGGAGACTGGAAAAACAGGATAAATGTTTATAATGGCTGAACTATTGAAGGGATATCATTTTGGATAAAGATGAAAGCAGTCTGGGGCACATTGTGTCAGAGTGAGAAATCTTGCCCTCAGCTAGGGGTCTGTGACTAAAGAGAGCATAATAACATTAAAATATGAATATAAGCAGTTGTGAGAATTGTGGCATGAAGGAAATCTCCAGTAGTGCTGAAGTGGAGAGCAAGGTTTCTCAACCTCAGCATTATTGACATTTGGGGCCAGATAATTCTTTGGTGGTAGTGATGGAGGAGGCTGCCCTGTGCACGGTGGGGTGTTGAGCAGTATCCCTGGCTTCCAGTCACAAGATGCCAATAGCAACCTACCCCCAGATGTAACAACCAAAAATGTCTCCACACATTGCTAAATGTTCCCTGGGGGTAAAATCACCCCCAGTTAAGAACCATCAGTATAGAGGTAAAAGAGTAAACTACCATAGATTGGACCTTTGGGGTATAGCAGGAGATGGGGATGAAATTGGAAGGGAAGGTGGGTCTAAAAGATCAAGACAGAAAGTAAGAATGATTTAAGGAACGATGTTAGGAGAACACAGGTTTAGGGAAAGCTAGGGAAGGGGGGTTTTGAACAGGTTTTTGAAAATTGGCATTTGGTAAGAAAATTTAAATGGATGGAATGAGTTCCCCCATTCACTGAGTATCTAGAGGGAATTTGGTTCTGGCTTCTTCTGGAGATCTGTGGGTACTCGTCTCTACACCAGAACCACTACCGTGGCTTTAGAAACTTTTCCAGTGAACTTTCACTTCCTTGAACACTAAACACATAGAAAAATAAATCATCTAGGATCCTATGGAGAGTACACACCTTATATGATCTGTCTCTTACATGTACATACACACAAACGAAGGCAGGACTTTTATGGGTTTTTTTTTACCTCCAAGAATATGCCTATACAGATTTCTAGGATCCCATTTTGTCCAGTCCCCTTAGTTACTGGTCAGTGTTGAAGATGAAAAGGGGAAGCTTAGATTCATAAAATATTTGTGAATTGAAAGACTGTTAGATAGACATCTGTCTATCCTACTGTTGCTGTTTTTTGTTTTTGTTTTTGTTTTTTAAACTTCTTAAAACCTAGTGGGCAAGGCGTTCCTAAGAGAGAGAATGCCATATCCAAAGGCAATGAGGGCTAAAATACGAGGGGGTCCTCGGGAACCTAAAGTTATTTAACCATGCTGAAGTGTCAAGTGTGAAAAGATGATGGAGTGAGGTAAGATGGGAAGCCCATTCTTTAGGGCAAACAGACAAAGCACAAGAACATACATACAGTGGACCCTTGAACAACACTGGTTTGAACTGTGTGAATCCACTTATATGCAGACATTTTCAGTAGTAAATACTATAGTACTACACGATCTGCCATTGGCTGAATCCCTGGATATGGAACTGTGGATAGGGAGGAACCGCATATATGGAGGGCTGACTATAAAGTTATACATGGATTTTCGACTGCAGGGAGGGTCAGCACCCCTAACCCCCATGCTGTTCAAGGGTCAACTGGATATTCATATGTATCTTCAAAGATGTAACAGTCTTTTTTTTGAAATTAAGTTTTATGTAGAACCCTCATTGTAAAACACATAAAAGAGGAGCCACTTGATACAACTCACCCATTGTAGTGGCTTCTGAAGCACTCCTTAGAACACTAGGACTGTGGAACACAGTTTGAAAATCACTCCAAGGGCCGGCACTTTATCTATTAAAGGACCAGATAGTACATATTTTCAGTTTTGTGGACCGTAGAGTTTCTTTTGCAACTGCAACTGCTCAACTCTACCATTATGGCAGGAAGGCAGCCCTAGCCAATACATAAATGAATGGGCATGGCTGGATTTGGCCCACTGCTGACCATCTTGGTTTGCTGACCCCCCAAAACCCCCCTCATTTTTTTTTACAAATGGGGACTCTGAGGCTGAGAACAGGGAAGCAAATTACTATTAAAAACAGAGCTAGGACTAGAACCCAAGTCTCCTGATTGCCACCTTGTTCCTTTACCTTTCAATTTGCTGTCAAATAGAAATTCCTGGTGTGTGCATGCATGTGTGTGCGTGTGTGTGGCAGGGAATGAGCTCTGCCTAAGTGTCTTTAGTTAAACAGTACCTTTGACTATAGGTAAAGTATCTCTCACAAAGTGGAGGTGCCCTCTAAATCGTGTCATTTTGAGAGAATATGGTGTCCTTGCAGCTACTCAGTACTCTCTTCTAATTGTATCTCCAATGAAAGGCCTTGCCCTATAAAGATATCTGAAGCTCTGTTGCATGAAGGGTTTGAGGCCTAGTGTTATATGTCTTCCTGGGGAAAAATGGCTGTGTTTTTAATGTCTTGATTGATGTGTTAATTAGAGTTATTGAGATAATGAGAACCACGTCAAGGCTATCTGGAATGAATGTTCAAAGTTGAGAGGACTAGAGTATGTGTGAATTGGGATTAACTTTTTCTTTAAAAAAGAAAAACAACTCTGTGTACTTTTTGTGCCAGACACTCTACTAAGCACTTCATTTGTTATCTCATTTGCTCCTTTTAGAGGTATATCAAATTATCATCATCTCTATGTTATGTATGAATGAGTGAAGGGAAGTTCAGGGAGATTAAGTAGCTTTCCTCAGGTTGCATACCTAGTAAGTGGGAGAGCCAACATTTGGACTGGGGTAGCCTGAGGCCAGAGCTCATGACCTTAACCATTTTACTGTATGGCCTCTCTCTTTACCTAGAAGGAACCATTGACATTTCTGATGGCATTGAAAGGTGAAGTTGGGGATCTAGGATGTCTTAATTACTGAGGTAACATTTGAGGAGCTTAGCACAGGAGATAAGTTTATAGAAGAGAGGCAGAAAAGGGGATTTACCATAATGAAGGAAAAAGTAAAGCATATAAAGTTCAGGATAGTAGAGGAGTTAATAAGCCGCATAGACCTTTGTTCCTTTCTATGTATAGATGAGATCTAGAAAACATAGAATATGTAACTTAGAAGATAGCTGACTTTGTGGATTGCATCTTTATAGGGTCTTGTACTGGTAGCATCCAACAGTTGTCCTTTTGTACCCTAAATTACCTAGGTATTAAGCATTTACTAGGTGATCTTGGTGTTTATGGCTGAGCTGCACTTTTTCTTGGTCCTGTATATGGGTATTGTGATTTCATAATTGGTCGTAAAGTTAAGAGATTCGTTAGGGAAGATGTAAAAGTTTTCCTCAGAGAAAACTATGATAGGCAAAGGGTTTGGAGAATTTTGAAATTATCTGGAAAAATTCCTGGGGATTTAGATATTATGCTGTAAAATTTTTTCTCTTATTAAAATAGTTATTTTGGGGACTTTAATGTCTGTGACTCTTGGTTTTAATATCTGCAAATGTCCTTGATTTTCCATATTACTAGATTGTTATTTGGATCTGCTGACATAATATATTGGCACTTTGCACAATAAAAAAAAGATATGCAAAAAAAAAAAGGAAGTAGAAGAATTATGCCAACAATAGAGGTCCTGGTACCTTGTGGAAAATCATCCCAGTGGCAAAGCATAATGGGATTTTCCTTGGCCTGGTTTGTGGAAGTTGTCTGACTTGTGTGACTATCTTCAGCCAACTCAGAAAACTCTCTGGGCCTTTATTGCTTTTCCCTTCCAGACAGTTGGCTCAGTGACTTCCACTGCTGGGGATTCCTTAGCTAAGACATTGAGGATTCCTTTCTCAAGAAAGGCAGGGCATAGAGAAATACACCTAGTCCTGACTGCTTATTTTTCAGTTGTCTGAGCTTACATTGCAGTACTTTACCATCAAGGCAATAACTGCATACTATCTAACTTTAATTGCCTTTAAGTATAACTGCTGTAAGCCTCAGTAATTATAGTTAACACTCTCTGCATTAACATTGCACTGCTCCCCTAGGGTTTTCAGAGCGATTCACAAATAAATGCATTCAACTTTAAATAGCTCATCAGGATTATAGAACCCAAAAGGCAAAGGATAGAGGATATTTCCTGCTCTCCAATTATTCAAAAGCTTAGCAAATAGGAAGGCAGCGGCATCCATGGCCTAAAGGTCTTGACTGCCCTAGTCAGTGTTATTACAAATAGTCGCATATCCCAGGAAAGAAAGGTTTAAGCTTATGGAGAGGATGAGAATTTCTTTTATTTCCTAGGGAAAGGTCTAATGGATAAAAACATTTAGACTTATAACTCACCTCAACTGGTTTACAAGGCTAGATTGAACTAGGCCTTGGAATGAAAGGAAATGTCAAGAAGTGTAGCACGAATATTTAAAGTTTTCCCTGTCACCTAGGCAAGGCATAATGCAAGTCTGGTAGGAAAATACAAGTTTTCTTCCACCTAGAGAAAGTTCAGCAATTCTAATTTGGAGAAAGAGCAGTTATAAGACAAGGAGAGTTTCCCCATTAGCACATGCCATTGCTGTCTGACTGGACATTCTAGAGAGCAGTGATTTGGACACATTACCACGAAGGTCTTACCTGGTTTCTGCAATGAGGGTGTCAGGTTGGTTCTGCTGGTCTGGCCCCAGCTAAATGGATGTGGGCAGTGCTGGTAAAGTGGGTAACCTCTTACATTGCAACTGTCTATCTAGGTATCTCAAGGGCTTGGGAATTTGTTGGAAAGTTAGAGTTGAGCTGAATTCTTGAATTTCCTTTGGACCATGTTATCAATAATATTTTCACATTTAAATCTTAATAATGAGAGTATCCCTAACCGCAGGTTTCACGAAAATAATAATAACAGATGTGACCAGCTTGGAAGAACTTCTACTTTAGAAAGAGTCCATGCGTTGATTTTATTAGCAAGAGAGGCACCCGCACAAGTACTATAGGTATGAAGACACACCATCTGCTCATTCCTAACAATTTGGGAAGGCTGCACTTTCCCCTATCTTCTTAGGTGTTGAGGGTATGTACGCCTTCTTTAAAAAGCTCTGAAATTCTCTTCATTCCTTCATTTCAATGGAGTCAGGGATTTACCATGATGGGATTTGCCTTGGAAGTTACAAGGGTACAAAGAACTCAAACTCTTAGTCCCAACCTGCTTCTACCTTTGTTTTTGGTTATGGTTCATAAGCTTGCAAAGAGGAAGAATCATATTTGATCTCATTTAGTCTTAGATTTGATTCATTAGTTTGCATCTTTAGATATCTTTAAAGGTCCCAGAGTGATAGTTGAGAGATTACGGTCCAATGTTATCAACTCAGGCTCATGAGTGAGGCAGAAATCGCAAGTGACCTGTGTTCTTTTAATAAAGAACTGAGGTGGGGGCAGTGCTGGTCAATGAAGAGACTAAAGATGAACCATTGCATGGCAGCTTCACTTTCTTTTTTTTTTTTTTTTTTTTTTTTTTTTGGCTATACCGGGTCTTAGTTGCGGCATGGGGGATCTTCATTGCGGCACGCGGGATCATTAGTTGCGGCGTGTGGGATCTAGTTCCCTGACCAGGGATCGAACCCGTGCCCCCCACATTGGGAGCGCAGAGTCTTAACCACTGGACCACCAGGGGAGTCCCAGCAGCTTCACTTTTGAGGAGCAGAAACATTCCACGAGAGCAGTGATGATTACATGGAGTAATTATCAGGACTGTAGAGTTCAGAAAGACAATTCTGGCCTCCCTCTACGTGCAGCAGCTGACCACCCTTTTTCTCTCACTTGGAGAGGAGACAGCTATATAAAGTGGGTAGGCTTCCTCTCCATTCCGAATTAAACTCTTCTCCCTGGAGAGCCCCCCTTTTATTTTTTTAGCATTCCCCTACTATAATGACCAAAGTAAGATACACCCTCCCCCAGAATGTTACAGTTTAGAGTGAAGAAGAGCAGAGGTGAGGACATCCATAAATGGGCATCTTAAGAGCTTGCCATCTAAGACAGACTCTACTGATAGAAATAGACTTGGGGAAAACTTAGAGAGGGGGAAGGAGGGAGAGATGAAAAAGGAGCTCCTAATTCCTATCCCTTGAGACATTCTCTGTATGGTAAATACAAGGCAGCCCGATACTCATGAAGGACCTTCTTGCCATTCATGCTTTTCTGGAGCTGGACAGGAAGAGATCTAAACACAGGGCTGGATTTGGGGGCTGTATAACTGACCCTGTTGTTCTCTTTCCTTCTATCTTGTAATTCTCCCAACCTGGATTTACAGCTGAAAAAGAAGCAAGTGTACGTAGATAAGGTGGAAAAGATGCAGCAAGCTCTTGTACAGCTCCAGGCAGCATGTGAAAAACGAGAGCAGCTGGAGCACCGTCTCCGGACACGACTGGAGAGAGAACTGGAATCCCTCCGAATCCAGCAGGTATAGAGAACGTCAAGAAAATGAGATTGCTCCTGATTGCTTATTTGTCAGACAGTGTCTGACATGAGAATCAAAAAAACCACACTCTTGCTCATCTTCAGGTTTTTTGCCCCAACTGATCTTACTGCAGAGCGCCTCCCAATTGTAAAGACGAAGTTGGCTTCCTTAGCTTCCTATCGCAGCAAAATCCTTAATGCCTATTATCTTGCACTTTTTGTTTTCATGTGAACCCCAGAAACAGTAGGCCCTATAAGAAGTGAAGACGCTATACAAATAGACTCCTGGACATTTTAGGGTTAGAAATGGTCTTTAGAATCATTTGGCCATACACCTCCTCACTTTTAGATGAGAGAAAATCAAGACCCAGGAAAGGTGGCATGACTCCCTTAAGGTCACACAACAAGTTTAGGGGCAAGGCAGAGACCAAATCCTAGATTTTTCATTTCCGTTTCTATGGAGAACCATGCTGGCCGGCAGGGCTAGTGATTTTTAAACCATTGATCCACTTTCTGAGCAGCATGACCATTTGACATGGCAGGCTCCTTTCGTGATCGAGAGTCTCATACTCAAGCCCGAGGTAGAGAGCCTATGAATTCCCCTTGCTTCTGAATCAGAATCCAAACTGAAGTGACTTGGGCAGTAATCCTTTCCAAAAATAAGGGCTCTTCAGATGGGACTCAGCCACTATGGTTCTAACTCATTAACATCAGGGGTCTCGGTATCTCCTCCAACAGCGCCAGGGCAACTCTCAGCCCACCAATGTTTCAGAATACAATGCCGCTGCACTGATGGAGCTCCTTCGTGAGAAGGAGGAGAGAATCCTGGCCCTGGAAGCTGACATGACTAAGTGGGAGCAGAAGTATTTAGAGGAGAATGTGATGAGACATTTTGCTCTGGATGCTGCTGCCACCGTAGCTGCTCAGAGGTAAGTAGCTGGCTGGTAGAGTCCCTGAATGAAGGGCAGGGGTGGTGTGGAGAACAGAAAAGTGACTGATTAATAGATTCTCCAGTGTTTTTTTTTTCCCATAATGTTCTGTTTCTTTTTTCTCAGTTTCTGCTTAAGTGTGTGGTTTTTGTTTTCTTCAATCTGGTTATGCAGAGACTGAACAACTGTGGGGCAGAGGGTCTGAGATTTGTAAATTAAAATTACTGACGAACTTACTGGAATCATAGTTCAGCTTTCTTCAGGAGCCAGAACAATTGCAGATGGGATCAACTGAACGTCCGCACACCTCCTTCCCCAAAAGCCTCAGGTTCTTTCAGCCACATGTGTAGGTTTCTTTGTTTAGCCCCAGGACTGGAATGAAAGCTTCTCCAGAGAAATTCCACTCAGAAACTAAATGTCACTCAGGAGTGGCTACTGCCATTTGATAGCTCTGGCTTGTCCAAGGTATGCCAAAGGCTGTGCTGAACATAAATCCATCCCTGCCCTTTGAGAAGGTCTATATTTGAAGCCCACATTCTCTGTGCCTCCAAGTTCATCACATGTAAGCAGTCACATTCCATTTGGTAAGGGAGAGAAAGTGGCAGGAGGCGTTTTCATTTTTTGCCCTTTATGCGTTCCCCTTTTCTCATTATAAACATTTATTATTGCTCTTTGGAGGACACAGTGCTCTTATCCAGTTTGTCTCGCTGCTGTTTGTAATCATCAGTTGGGAAAGAAACAAAAACTAAATTCAAATCAGGAGATGATGTGGATTGTTGGAGATACAGACAGAGCCATGGTCTGGAGTTGGGTATCTAAGGCAGGCTATACCATATTGCACCCAGATAGGTCTCTATCCAGAAAGTTATTAAAAATCATGGCGTTGTTTTTAGCATTCTCCTAAATGTGGTGAGCCGGCAGCGTCTGGCAGCACTTGCCACACTTTGGGTTGGAATATGTGTGTGGAGGGGACAGTGGATACATTTATTCTCGAGTCCTTCTCATGCCAAATCAGAGGGAGGTCAATGCTTAAAAGCTGGACTGGTGGTTTGTAAACCTATTCCCAATTCTTCAGGAAGACATCTTACGTTTCTCTAACATGCTCTGTCCATCTCCAGATACCCCCTATAAACCTTAAACAGATTGAAATTGCCTGTGCCTTGATTTTGAGGTCCTCATGGGCTTAAGCTTACCTGTCTTTTTTTTTTTTTTTTGTCTGAGAATGGTGTGCTTGGTCCATGCCAGTGTAGTAATAGAGTGCAGAGAAGCCCCAGCTGGGCTGGAAGATGGTTGAGAAGTTTGTAGGCAGCTTAGAAGCAGAATGAAGTGTAATTTTAGCTGCTGGTTCCCAAGAAAACACCTGTGCCCAGTGCTTGCTCAGAGGTTATTCAGGAAACCCTAACACTGACAGAGAGGTGCAGGACATTCCTGTCATCTTTGGGCAGAAACTTAGAAAGATACAGCTCATGAAGGTGTGCGGTGTGAGAAAATGTTGGAAAGCCAGGGTTCTCGGTGCTGGGAAGTTCACTGTTGAAACTGATTTCAGAATAGATCCAGGTCAAAATGCAGGAAAGCTAGGAGGTTGTCATTTGGGGGCCTTGTATAAAGAAACTACCCCTTTCCTTCCTCCCTGGAAAGTTTTGAATATTGGGAGAATCCCCTTTCAGATGGATTTCTTTCCAGAATCTGTTGGCTCCCATAAAACAGATTTAATTTAAATTGAATTCCTTTAAATCACCAGGTAGAAAGTTTCCATGCAATCACTGTTTTCAGTAAAATGTGCATGCTTATCACTTAATATGGTAAAAAGCAGCCAGTTCCCACCTAATAGGAACACTTTGTAATAGTTCCCCGGACAAACATTCCATATCTGGACTGTGTACCTTTTGCATGCCTATTAATACAACCCACAGAAGAGACTGAGAGATTGTATTTGAATTCCTGTAAAATGAGAGAATTGGACTAGGTGATTGCTCCAGACCCTTCTATTGCTAAGATTATACTATTTTTCCAAAGATTTGCTTCTTATGCTCTGCCACGGAGATTAGTTTCCTTCTCCTCCTCTCTTTCTTTCTTTATGAGATTTCAAATTTGGAAAGTAACATTCAGAAAACTTTGTTTCAGAACCTGTGGGCTCTTCTGCCTTCCCTTCCAACATCTCTTCTTGCCATTTCTTTTCTGTCCAGTGATTTCACTTTCCCTCCTCCCAACCCTAAATGTACTGACCAAGGTTCTGCTCTTCACCCCTTTCTGTAGTAAAGGCTTTATATTCTATTTTCTTCCAAAATATTTTTTTTAATTTTTTAAAGTTTATTTATTTATTTTTATTTATGGCTGTGTTGGGTCTTCATTCCTGTGCGAGGGCTTTTCTCCAGTTGTGGCAAGTGGGGGCCACTCTTCATCGCAGTGCGCGGGCCTCTCACTATCGTGGCCTCTCTTGTTGCGGAGCACAGGCTCCAGACGCGCAGGCTCAGTAATTGTGGCTCACGGGCCCAGCTGCTCCGCGGCATGTGGGATCTTCCCAGACCAGGGCTCGAACCCGTGTCCCCTGCATTGGCAGGTGGATTCTTAACCACTGTGCCACCAGGGAAGCCCCCCAAAATAATTTTTAAGTGCCTAGGATATTGGCTGCAGATGGAAAGTGCTCAACATATGTTTGAGTAATGAAGGAAGGAAAAAAAAGGAGAAAAAAGAAAGAGGGAGAAAGGAAGAAGTAAAAGAAGAAAGGAAATGCTTTCTAACTCTATACAAGTTAAATCCTTAAATCTAGTGCCATATTGTACCAGCCTGCTCGGTTTCTGTGTATTCTGCTTATGAGATATTAAATATCTCAAACTTAATATATTTGTAAAATAATAGCTCATACATAAATAATAAGTTGCGCAATTAGGAAGTGTTGCTGGGGTCATACAATGGTAGTTGTAGAATTTTTTCAATTGAAGTATTATTCACATATTTAAAAACCGTTTATTTTAAGTGTCTGGTTTGGTGAATGTTGGTAATTGTATATAATAATGTAGCCACTACTACCATCAAGATAGAGGACACATTCTAAAGTGCCCTTATGCCCCTTTAACTTGATCCCTTCCTCTCATGCCTGACCCCAGACAACATCTGTTGTCATTGTAATTTTGCCTTTTCTAGAACGTCATATAAAAAGAGCCGTATAATATGTACTTTTTTTGTTTGATTTCTTTCACTCAGCATGGTTACTTTGAGCTTGCTCTAAGTTAATGCGTATATCAATCGTTTATTCCTTTTTATTGCTGAGTAGTGCTCCATAGCATGGATGTACCACAGTTTATGCATTCACTTGATGATGGATATTCGGATTTTTTCCAGTGTTTGGCCACTGTGAATAATAAAATATAGATTTTTAATATAAGAATAGACATCTGTCTTTTCTCAGGTGAGAAAACATATTGGGTTATCTGTTTTATACCCATTCCGGCATTTTGATTCTGTGAAGCATCTCTTGTCAAAGGGAAGGCTGTCAATGCAAGAAATCACATGTAGTGTTTACTATATAAGGTACGCTTCTAAGCGCTTTACAATTATTGCTTATCTTCACAATAATTCTTTGAGAGAAGTACTGGTATCCATTCTACAGATGAGGAAACTGAGGCACAGACAGATTAAAGAATTCCCCTAAGATCACACAGCTACTAAGAGGCAGAAGAACCAGGACTTCTTAAATCTACATTTTTGACACCTTAAGTGCTATATATACTCTGCTGCCTCCCAGATAGGATGATTTCAAAGATGGTGAGATAGGGAGTATTACCTGTTCAAGAGTTACTATTTGAGGCTTATTATTTAGTTTCTTAGACTATTATAAATAATCACAAAAACATGGCCTATATTATAACTTCATATTATTGTGTTCCTAGAGATTCCTCTCCAGATGCTTAATGTAGATGAGGGAGATTGCTACCAAGTAGGAGTTCACCTCAGAAGAACTGATTTGGCAGTGCAGATTTTTAGTTTCAGCTCACAAATGGTGATTTATTTCTGAATAGCAGCAAAAAGATAAAAAGATAACACACCCGATCAACCAGTAATTTATTTCTTTGCACTTACTGAATCAGGTTGTTACCTTTCTCTGAATGTGCAATGTTTCACTTTTATTTGGGACAAAGTAAATCTGGGAAAGAAGGAAGTAAAGGAAGGGAAAGCAGAAGGTAGAAACTGGTCACACATGTGACACATGTCTACCTAGTCTTGCGTTGTGGAGGCCTTTCTCAGGTTCCGTTCTCTGCTTTCTTCTCATTCTACCTTCTGTCTTAGTTACCTTGTTCTCTACTATAGCTTCAAATAGTAACTCTGACATCTCTAGATTAAAGATTAAAGTTAGAATTTTCAGCAACTTGTTGGATGGATATTGTTACATGGCTATTCATAAGACACTTTAAGTCCACTGTAACTAAAATCAAAACCCATTATAGGCATTTTCCAAAAAGAAAAAAAGTTCTCCTTGGTTTCCTATCACAGAAAACGAGCAGTATGCCATCTTTTCTAGTCATTTGAATTATAGAAACAACAAAGTCCTCATTCATTCTTCCCTCTCCCTAACACCCACATTTCAATAGTCTCCCAAGTTCTAGCAATTCTGCTTCCTGTAGCCTGTTTCCATTTCCCTTGCCACTTCGCCGGGTCCTGTTTTCAATATCTCTTGCTGGGATTATAACCTTTCTGACTGGTCCATTACATTTCAGCAGAGATAATGCTGTCTTCCTGAACCACAGCTTGGATCATTTCATTCCCTTTGAAAAGCTCTAATAAGCTTCAGTGCCTATTGGAATAAAGTCCAAACTCATTTCTGTAATAGTTAATTATTTACTTTTTTCCCCTCCCCTTGCAAGTTCCCTACAGTCGGGGACTAGTCTTACCCACGTCCCTCCACTCTCCAGCCTCCCAGGAACTTCAAACGCAGTGCTCCACTCATGGTTGAGTTCCCATTTTAAATAAACAAAAGGGTGCTACCGATAGGAAAAAGATGGCCTTGAAGTTTAAAAGGCCGCTAGATGTTTTAATTAGGAGGAGGTCATGGGTGACATTCTAGAAAGCAATGTAAGTAATATGACGGGGATAACTTCATCAGAGGAAGGAGAGAGAAGATGACTGGAGGAATAGTTGCCAGAAACCATTTCCTTAAGAATTTGAGGTGCAGGATAGTAATTCAGGGATATGCGGTTTGGGGTCTGTAGGTTGTTTTCAAGCCCAGCATCTCTCTACGGATGTGCTTAAGGGTAGGCTCAGAGTATTGGAAGTTAGCAGGTCAAGTTGCTCCCTCCAATGCTGTGCCTGCTTGCTTTTGCTTAAGCCATTGCTCAGTAGCCCCAGTCTTCTAGAAGGAAGATTGATGTCGAAGGCCGTCCTGGCAGCTCTGTAGGAATTCACTAAGTGCCCCACATTTTCAGGCTCCATTCCTGAGGAGTTCACAGTGTCCATATCAATTAGCTGGCAGGGCTCTGTGTCCCCAGAATGGTCTTTTATGCAATGAAAGTGGCTCCCCCAGGGACAAACCGTACGTTCAAGTCCCCAGTGTCCATAGACACTATGCACTTTTAAAAGAGGCCCGGCTCTGAAGCCTCTGCCATCACATTGGAACTCTGCACTTCAGGGATCGCCTCCAGGATCATACCAAGAGCTGGAATTCATTCAACTCATACTCTCTTGCATGTTATTCTCTTTCTACCTGCACTTTTCTCTCTTAATAATAACTTGTTGAGTGTTTTTACTGTGCCTGGCACTGCATGTTTTTCATGCACACTTTCATTTCATCCCCCCCAAAATCCCATGAGATATAAGTATAATTATTATCTCAATTTTGCAAACAAGGAGCCTGAGGCTTAGAGCAGTTAACCCAATCCCTGAGCTCATAAAGTTTGTTAGTGGCAGAGGACTAGGGAAAGTGGAACTTGACCCTGGCGTGGCCTGTAGTCAGGGCCTGTGCTCTCAACACTACACAATGCTGCTTCCTCTTGGGTACTTTGGAACACAGGGGCCATTCCCAGTAGGACTACAAGCAAGTGAACTGCACTAGAGCAAGTGTAGAATTCCGAGATACTAAAATATTTTGAATTTAGCAAATGATGAAAGCCACTGTGGTCCTTTCCCTTCTTGTTCTCCAATTATTTCACCATTCAAATGAATTGTTTCCGCCTCGCATATAAGGTGCAAGCATTTTGGGGAACAGTAGTTTTGCAGAAGCTCACCAAACTTCCCCAACTTTAATACCAGCTTTCTGCCTCTTCATTCCCCTGCTCCTTCACAGCCATCTGCACTGGTCACAATCTCTATGCTAACAGGACATAACCAGCTGCCAGCAGAAAAGATGCCTGGAGTTCTCCCACAGACCCTCATTCTCAGAGGAAGTATAACGCAGCAGTGCCAGTTCATTGTTTCCCCAGCCTATAGTCTGGTTTTCTTTAAGACCAATATAATTACATCAACATTCTTCCGAAACTCGTTTTCTTTCCCTCCAAGTTACTCAAATACGATCCAGTTTTCTTTCTTCCCTTCCCTCTTTTCTCTACCACTAGTTCTAAATGAACTAAAGAAAGATGCATGACATCACTTATCAGGAGGGTATAGGATTCCCATTATGTCTTTGACTTGTGCTGTTTAAACATCAGCCTTGTCCATGGGTTACATCCTTTCCCCTCCTCTCCTCTCCTCTCCTTTCCTCACTTCTCTTCTCTCTCTCTCTCTCTCTCACACACACACACACACACACACACACTTTTCTCCTTATTAATTACCCCTTGAGTTAATGGCCTGAGACACTTTCAGATGGAACATGATGGTCCCTCATGCAGCTGGGACTCTGGCAAGAGATTAGTCACTTAGTTGGGGGAGACTCATTGATTCGGCACTTGAATGTTTCAGATATAGCTTGGATAGGAATCGAGGGGCACGGACTCAAAGGCCCTGCTTCTCACTCAGCTCCCATGCCCTACCTGAACTTGGCTGTTGACATGTCTAGAGTTCATTTCTAGCAAACACTCAGGTGGAGTTACTGCTGTTGAATGTAGCAATAGCTCTTTGGTACTTTCTCTGACTTCCTTCAAAGTCTAGCCTTTTCCCCTTCATGACTGTCATGAGAATAAAGTGGGCATATCTCATATGTAATATAAATAATCATATAAAGTGGAAATATGAATATCTTCCTATTGCCTGGTCATGATCTACAAACTTGAAGGGACTTTCTGCCAGAGGTTTTGGGAGGGTGTCTCTCTAGTTCTGAAGGCAAGCCTGTGCACTTCTCATAGAATCCATCACTGACTTTTGCAGTTATGTCTGTCAATAACCTCTTCTAGCTCTGAAAGCTGAACCTTCCCATCTTGGAGATTCTTATCAGTAAGTCACCCAGAAACCAACCATTCCTAATAAGTTTGATTTCAGTGTAGGGCTTTCCAGCCTAAGGCTTTTGACTTAGGACAGAGATTTTGTTGCCCTCCCATCATTATCACTGCCATTTTCCTTCCCAGGGACACAACAGTCATCAGCCACTCTCCTAACACCAGCTATGACACAGCTCTAGAAGCTCGCATCCAGAAGGAGGAAGAAGAAATCTTGATGGCCAACAAGCGTTGCCTTGACATGGAGGGCAGGTAAAATGTTGATCTGGACTCTGGTGGATCTGAGAAGTTGTTATGGAGACCAGATAGGTCAGTAGGGAAGGGCAAGCATCTTCATTCACAACAGGGGAACCTGATAATGCAGCCACCCCCGACCCCTGCACCCCTGCCAGCCTGTTATTTAGGATTTGAGATGCAATGACCTTTACCTTGATCATTCCCACTAACTCTGGAATTCCAAGTAACATTGCTTTCCCCATTGTCCTTGGTAAATTGCTTCCATATGCCCTCTGCCAGAACTGAATTGTTGGTATTTGCACTCTGAGGTATTCTTTCTAGCATTGCACCTCAACTCTGTGGTACAGCAGAGTGCTTGGTAAAAGAACATCCACTCAAACTCGGAGACAGGGCATCTGATGTCTCTTACAAGCACATGATCATTTACTTATTAGCCAAAGTAGCCCATTCTTAGAAGTTCTCATCTTCTCACTGACTGACTCATCATTTCCATTGACTCAGATTCTTCACTAAGGTCCCCACTACATCAGTTTACTCTCTCATATACAGCCCTTCTTTTCACAGATACTTTTCTTTGGCTTCCTAAGGTTTAAGTGACAACTCCTGGATGTTCCTCTGTGCCCATATGGGTGTGCATTAAAAATTGTTGCACACTGTCTCTTGCCTTACAACTCAGAAATAAGTAGACCGCCCCCTAGTCAGAAAGATAACGGAAGCTCAAGTCCATGCAGGTAGTGAGACCAGAAACTGGAGGTGGCAACAATGTTTTATATGTTCTTTGTCTTTGGCTCCTAGGATTAAGACCCTCCATGCCCAGATTATTGAGAAGGATGCCATGATCAAGGTACTCCAGCAGCGTTCCCGGAAGGAGCCAAGTAAGACAGAGCAGCTGTCATCCATGCGGCCGGCAAAGTCTCTGATGTCCATTTCCAATGCTGGATCAGGCTTACTCTCCCATTCTTCCACCCTGACCGGCACCCCCATCATGGAAGAGAAGCGGGATGACAAGAGCTGGAAGGGGAGCCTAGGTAATAACAGTAAATAAGGAAGATTAAAGTGACACGTTTAAAGAGAGCCCTGACTTGGATACGTGCCCACGTGGCAATGAGAAGGAGTAATGGTCCCACTTCTAGAGAGGAAGATATACCGGGTTGGGTTTTGTCCTCCTGAGAGGCTGACTGCATATTTAGGAGACGCCATGAAGTCTCACTGAGAGAACACTGGTTGAAGCCACAGCCCTAGACGATAAGAATCCTGAGTTCTGTCTGGGTGGGAAAGAAGATAACTTCAATTTCCTCTTAAAAATTCTCAGCTTTGGCCTTTGCCCTGCGGAACGTTTTGTCTTTGTCCAAAGCCCATGTGGCTTTCGTGTCATTGAAAATTTCAAAATTCCAGCTTTTTCTGTGTTCTTTCCTCCCATATAATAGGAGGACGCAGAGTTCTAGTTAAGCTAAATGGAGCTGGGTGGCAGGTTTCTGTTACCAGAATATTCTGAGATGAGAACAGAATGTACTTTTTCATTCCATTCCTGTCCATTCCTTCCCCTCTAATCAAAACCCCAGAAGTATTGTGGATACCACGAGGCACATTTTTGGAGCCTGAGGAAACAAGCTATATATATTTGTATTTTAGCTCTCTTTGTTGCTTCTAATACCTTTCTTGGTCCTCTGACACTTGCAGTGTCCTTTGGTTAGAGTAGGTATTTGGGGGACCCTGGTCATGGTTAGAACCTTAGATCACACAATTACTATCACACTCCTCTGCGACCACAGACTTCTTTCCCTGATCCTTTCCAGCTGTTTGGTAATGGCTGGTGTTGGTTATAAGTGGAACCAAGTAGAAGCATTCTGACAGCTCGTTGGAAATCAATCACCATTGGAAAAATAAATCAGAACAGATACCCAGGACACTTAAAGGTTTAATACGTTTCGCTGGGGGATTAGAGAATGAGAACCAGAAGGGATCTGCCAAGTCTGAAAGAAGCTTTTAGCCACGGTGGGAGGTGCCTGACAAACTGATTCCTGGGTTCACTGGAGGCAAAAGTAGAGAATTTGGGACCATCCCTATTCCTCCTGAACCTCCTGCAAGGAAGAAGAGGTAATCAGATGTCTATATTGGAATAGCCTGTAGTTTTCTAAGCTCCTTCCCTCTCTCCTTTGTAGGTATCCTCCTGGGTGGAGACTACCGTGCCGAGTCTGTCCCTTCCACCCCCTCGCCTGTGCCGCCCTCGACTCCGCTACTGTCAGCTCACTCCAAGACAGGCAGCCGGGACTGCAGCACGCAAACAGAACGGGGAACGGAACCCAACAAAACCGCAGCTGTCGCTCCCATCTCTGTTCCTGCTCCAGTTGCCGCTGCCGCCACTGCTGCCGCCATCACTGCCACCGCCGCCACCAACACCGCCACCGCTGCCACCAACACCACCACCATGGTAGCTGCTGCTCCAGTGGCTGTCGCTGCTGCCGTGCCCACCGCCGCCACCGCCGCCCCGTCTCCGGCGACCGCTGCTGCTGCTGCTCTTGCTGCCGCTGTTTCTCCAGCTGCTGCCGCTGCTGTTGCTGCTGCTGTTGTTGCTCCTGCTGCTGCTGCCGCTGCTGCTGCGGTTCAGCTTGCTCCAGCTGCCCCGGCTGCGGTTCCAGCTCCGGCTCCAACTCCAGTTCTGGCTTCAGCAGCGGCTCAGGCTTCTGCTCCAGCTCAGACTCAGGCACCAGCTCCAGCTCCAGCTCCAGCTCCAGCTCTGGCTCAGGCTGAGGCTCCTGCAAGTCCAGCTGCCGGGTCTGGACCACGTCGTTTGTCTATACCAAGTTTGAGCTGCAATCCAGATAAGACAGGTAATAATAATTCTCTGGATCAGGTAGCCCTGGGTTCTGCCCTCAGTGACAGGTTGGGTGGTTGGCCTGTTGTTTAGGCACAGCTGGTCATATGGGCAGGGCTTTTCAAGTTCTAAAGCGGATTAATCAGAGGAGATAAGGGCAGTGAGTCTGTAAATGACTTCTCCAGGATAGAGCGGGGATGAGTCAAGGTCATTTTCCCAGTAAAAGTAAATGCTCAGGTGAACAAGACGGGGAGTGTAGTGGGCCAGTGTCACTTTGCCATAGGCTTAATGGGGGCTCTAAAGCCACTTCTAAAATCTGAGTTCTCGCCTTGTCCCTAAGTGTTTTCTAACCCCTTATTTCCATTTAGATGGCCCTGTTTTCCACTCCAGTACTCTGGAAAGAAAAGCTCCCATTCAGATCCTGGGACAAGAGCCTGATGCCGAAATGGTGGAATATCTCATCTAAATGGCCTAATCAAGAGCTGCAGTTTATCAGCAAGAATGCTTTTAATCATTTTTCCCTTTTGTTTGTTCTTATTTTGAGGGTGAGGACAAGGGTTGGGTGGGGGGATGTTTTTTAAAGGGACTTTTTATTGAAACAACATAGTACTTAGGTAATACCATATGAACTCCAGTCTGTTCTGGTACACTTAGAGAGTACCTCTAAAGCCAGATCAATCAGAATGTGCTCTAAAGTTTATTGTTTGGATTTATACAAATTCTGGGACTGTTAATAGCTGGATATACATCAATGTTTTCAATGTGCTGAAATTTGTTTAGCATTTCCATATTCTGGATCATTCTTTTACCGAAGAGCACAGTATGTTTGGAAGACAGTGTGTAACATGTAGTTCAGAAGTCGAAGCCAGAGAGGATTTGGGTGTGTGCTGTTTTGTATAGTTTCCATCTAGGCAGCATCCAGAGAGAGCTCTCGCCTCGGGCGCATGAAAGGGAATAGTTTTAAGAGCTATGTAAACTGGAGAAAAGGTAGGGAGTATTGGGGTGTGGAAGGGTGCTGGAGCTAATTTTCCCTCCCAATTTCCCAGCTACCCTGGGCCAGGAGATTGTGTTTATCTTTATTTCAGTGGTGCTTTGGAAGTGGATTCTTTTGGTTCCCTCGTGGAGGTTCATACATTCATATATATACTGTGGAGTAATTTATGCATTTGGATAATTAATATATTGCTTTCAGATGCTAGGAGAGTAAATTAGCTGAGTGATGTACAACTTCTTCTCTCGTAGGGAGTTAGACCATCCGAGGCCTTGATGGAGAGTTGCATGAGGTGCTGTATGCAGACTTGTGTGGTCTGTGTGTAGCCAGGAACATAGCTCGCTTGCCTTTCCCGAGACCAACCTGCTTGGTGTTTATTTCTTCTCCAGCACAAACTCACTGGCTGTGTCACCAGTCTCAAATTGCCAATCATTTGCAAAATGAGGAAGCGTTTTTGTTGACAGGTTGAATGCTTTGAATTTCTGGTGACTACTTTGAAATAACTCATGTTGTTTTCCCAAATTCTTAGCATACGTCTTAAAAGGCATATATGACTATCACCTCCAAGGGAATAGCATCAGAAGCCCAAAGTACTATGCTGCAGTCAGGGGAGAGGAGGGCTGCAGCAGTACCCTCAGCTACCTCTTCTCACTGCCAGTGACTCCATCTTGGAATACCTTTGGAGAGCAGCAGGAAACGCACATGTGGGCAGGGACCAAGGAGGCCATGGCTGCAAGCTTTGCCTTAGGTCTGCCTCCAGGGACACAGAAGGGCTGCCTATTGCCACAGGTCTCTGCCCTGTGTCGCCTCTCTGCCCTTCATTAAGGTGACAAATCCATAGACAATGTCATTAAGATCAGTTTTCAGGGGTATTGGGGGGGTGAGGGGAGTGGGGGGGTATTAGGTAAGGGTGGGGGGGTAGAGGTTTGGGGATGTGTTAGTTAGAAACCAAATTCATAGAAGAGTAGGCCTGATATATTACATTGTGAGGCATAGTGGCTGGAAGGAACTTTAGCAATATAGCCATACCCCCTCATTTTAGTAATGAGGAATCTGAGACCTGGAGAGGTTAAGTGACTTTTTCAAGATCACACAACACAGCTTTCCACTCTGCCGATTACCATGCTTAATTTGGGAAACGCTTATATACAAAAAGCCCCATTTTAAGAAAAGACACTGACACGGCCCAGGGCACATGCATTTTGGAAAATGTCCCTGGCTTGAGTAATTTGTCCAAGGTTTTGAATTCCTACCTTGCCTCTCCTGCGGTGCCTTTTGCAAGGTTTTCCCTTTCCTGATCCTTATTTCAACACTGAGTCACATGAAACAAACATCCCCCTAAGAAATCAACCTCACTTTTCTTGCTATGGGATTGGCTATCTCGGATCATCTTACAGGGTTCCTCTGCGAGTGTAGGAATGGTATATTTAACAATATTTTTTTGGTCATTCCTAAAAGGAATTATTTTGTATGTGGTGAGGGAGAGACAGGAGGGAAGGTGATGTGATTTTTCAGCCAGTCTTGACATTTTCAAAGAATGAAGTGATCATCCTACACGAGTCCTCAGTCATCAAGTGAATCCCAAATAGAAATTAAAAGTGCAGTTGTGCTAATACTCATACTACCCTATAGTCACAGGGGAAAAAAATCCTTCAGATAGTAGGAGCAACAAGTAGCAAACTTCAGGACTGCTACTTTCTATTCAAATAAATAAAAAATAAATAAAAAGAAACCTTTCATCTACTCCTTTCATGGTTATGACACATTGCCAGAATTTCTGCTAGCTCTGGGAGCCGTCGTTTTAATCACATTCTGTAAGGTGACAAATGTCATACATTCCACACTGTGGGGCAGCCATCTCTTTAGACTCATATATTTTGGGGAAAGGAGGAAGTTCTCGGCCAACTACTATTTTGAACTTTCCACAACTTCTCTGCCCCCTCACACCAGAGGCAGTTCCTTTTGGCTCAATTTTTTATCGCAGGTAATTTGCTAAAATAATATGGAACATCTAAGAGGTGGAAGAAGTCCATGTCAGTGTATTATGTTTACGAGGAGGATAGATCCAGCCTTTTCAGAAAATCTCTAATAGGTGTCATTTAAAAAATTCAGGTTTCTGGGAGAAATCTCAAGTTAGCCACCTTATCATGATTGTGTGGATGTAATAACATTTGGGGGATCTTTCTGGACTCCCATCTATCTATGCATTTTACTGGCACCTCAGGACAGGAGGGTGACCTTGTTGTCTTAACTTGTACTGCCTGGTGGTCTCTGGGGACCTTCTAAGTCAGTTGTACACCAATGTCCCATGTACAGAAAAACTTCATTAGAACAAACTTTACTTGATATAAAATTCCTATTAATTTTTTTTTATTAAATAAAACTAGCTTGAGCTGTCTTTTAAGATCATGTATCTTGATTGCTGTTTTAATGAAGGATTTATTCTCAATGCTGCTTTTGAGCTTCAGGATGACAGGATAGCAGGAACCTGAAATATCTGCCGTCATCTGCCATAGGAAACACACCGAGAGCCCCGTCGTGCATTCTTTTTCTTGTTACACAGTTGGGTTGGGGACACCAATTGGAAAATGGAACAAACTGATTGTGCAGACTACTTTTTATGAAGAGCCTAAACACTCATAATGCGGCAGCTTCAAGTGTATACATATGCACTAACTTTTATAAATGATATTCTCATGTCTGTTAGCCATACCATCTCCTGTTATCTCAATTGCTCATTCACATATGGAATGTGTTACTTAAAATGTGTGCATTCTTACTGAACATGTTTTCAAAGGAAGGCATCAGCTATGGGCTAATTGCCACCAATTTTAGCCCGCCATGATCCTTGGAAATATAGCTTCCAAGTACCATCCATCATCAGTTGGACAAGTGTTGGGAGTTTGTTTATTTTTTTCCGGTAGCAACGATGGAGCCATCAAACCTCCTTCTGGCCTCCCTTGTGATTGATGGCATGTGTTTGTAAAATGGATAGCTGGGGTTGGCAGATGGCTAGACAGGGATCACCTTTGGTTTAAAATGTATGTGACCCCATTCTGTAATTGACTGAGCTAGTTCCAATAAAGTTAAGCAGGTTTGAATCCACTTTGTGCCTATCTTTTCACTGACAATAAACTTAGCTATTTTAAAATGCAATACTGTGTGGAAAATGCTTTGGTGTTTACCCAACAGAGGCTTTATTTACGCTGTGTCAGTGATTACTTTCAATTCAGTATGCAGTGAAATGGCCTTTCAAGGGCAGCATGTGGCAGAATTTGCATTTGCTTAAAGTATGGAATGTGATTATAAAGTATTAAGACAACACCACCACGGGCCACATGGTCTAATCAGTTCCTTTATATACTCGGGCAGCATATATTAAAAGCTTTGCATCTTTTTATCTCCTGGTTCCAAGGGATAAAATGATGGCCACCCAAAGCAGAGAATTCATCCTTTGGTTAGCATTTTGGAAGGCCCCTTGATGTTCCTTTTGTACCCTTGTTCTTATGCCAATTCATCAGTTTTGGTTGAGGGAGCTTGTTATTAAAAGCAAATCAAAACCACAAACAAGTTGGCTCTTTTCACTGAAAATGTTAAAGCTGCCTTTACACTGCCCTCTCTGTGCCTCCTGTTTACCACTGAGTCCCAGCCTGACCCGGGAGGATAAGATCCCCACAGGCTTTGAAATGACACTTTTCACAGTGAAATTGGGCTTGATGGGTGTTGCAGAATGGATAGGGAGAAGGTATAGAATTCATTCCATTCTAAATTTGATTTTTTTTATTAAATTGGGCTAAATTCCCTCCATATTTATGATGAGTGCTTTGAAAACTGTACGTGTGAAAGCCCACTCCTGTTTTTCAGGACAAAGAAGACAGCATTAAGTTAACCACACCTTCTTACAAAGCTTTGTGAAGCATTTCTTTCAGAAATATATTGTACCTAGTTCTTAATGAGCAGTCACTTGTGGAGAGAAAAAGCAAGCATTCCTTCAAAAGTGACAAAGATCACATTGTAGGAGCATTTCTATATATTATCCAGTGTTATAACCAATCTTCTTATCTCTGTGGTACTGCACCTCCCATCCTGTGGGCCTCCCCTGCCATGATAAGCGATCTGCTCAGTCTGTATGAGTTACACGTTGCAGGAAAAAACACCTCTTGCTTCTCACCTTCTCCACCTCCATCTGATCCTGAAGGAAGGTTTTATTGGAGGAAAAAAGTGTAAGTCATTTGGTCTTAGAATAGCTTCCACATTGACTGGCAATCACTGTGGTATTTGAGTGAAGACACCTGAATGACAGGACTTAGTTTCCAAAAAGAGAAATGTTCTCCAGAGCACCAAAATTTCATACCACATCCAAGTACTCACTCCTCAGATACACAATTTGGCCAAGTCCAGGGTATTTATTTTGGCTCTCATGTTTTTTCATTAGCCTATTGCCTCTATCAATGGTTTTAGTTGGTGGGAGTTGTTGAATAACTCCATATTAGATGTTGCCATTATGTACGAGGCAAAGGAGGGAATGATTGTTGGAATGGAACAGAGAGTGTATGTGTGTGGGAAAAACTAAATTGAGTTTTGAAGGATGCACAGGTGTTAACCTGGTGAACTAGGGGATGGGAACAAACATTCCATGCAAAAGAAATAGCATGTGCAAGGGCAATCTCACTTTGTCAGACCTGCAACCAAATGAAGACTGTTTCCAAGATCAAAGTCCCTAGATAACTACTCTAAATTTTAACAACCTCTTAATGGAAACTTAAAAACTCACTCAAGTAGGTGGTAGAACATACTGGTCCAGACGTCAAAAGAACATGGAGTTCTAGTCCTAAATCTGCCGCTTAACAGATGTTTACCTTTGGACAAATCCCTTAACAGGATCAGAGAAGTTTATCAGTAAAATGGGGATAAATAGTTATCCCTGTGAACCTCATGGAGAGGGGATAAGAGAGCTTCACAAAGTGAGAATATAAAAAATGCAAGTCAAAACGATAGGCTGGATCTATAAAGATGAAGTGGTTTATTTAACTTTTATCAAAGAAAAATTCAAACTTGCACGAAACAGAACAGTGCAAGGCACTTCCATGTCACCATTACTGGGCTTCAGCAATTCTCAACACAGGCCAAATCTTGCTTCATTTTTAGCTCCCACCCATCCATCCTATATTATTTTGAAGCACATCCCAGACATCATAGCATTTCTTCCAGAAATATTTTTGTATGCATAAAGATGAAATTTTTAATAGTGAAAAGTTTAAAGTGCTACTCCTGGAACCAAAATGTAGAACTCACCAACCAAACAAAATGATATCACATTTGTGCTTCGTTGCTTGCAAAACTTGTTTGTTTGATACCACAACTCCTGCCTTAAACTGCAACTTAAAGTCTCAAAAATGGAGGAGTTCATTTTCCCACAATTCACATATCAAAGGGGAAGGTATTTTCTTTAAAGGCTTCCCAGTGCAGGTTCTAAGCTGTTATTTCTCTGCCACTCGTATAAAAAGCTCCGGCTCCTTTAAAGTCCCTGTCATCCAGCTGGTCCTTGTTTACTCTCATCTAACAATTTGGTCACTATCCTAAGTGCGATGATGATTTTGGCCCCCAATCACAGTTGTCCTCTCCAGGCTCAAAGGCCCAGTTAGCGCCCTGGCCTGTTAGCTCGCTGCCCTCTCCAGCTCCACAGACCCCCCACATCCATTCCACTTGAGTCCTCTGTGCCCATGGCTAACACAGACCTTGGCATCACGCAGAACCGCTCCACCGTAGAAATCACAGACACCCGTACCCCACTCTCTGGCCACAGTCTCCCACCCTCCCAGTTCTCCTACTCCTACTCTATCTGCCCTTTGACTTCTGAGAGACTTAAAGGCCTCTGACGTCCCCATTTCCTCATAGGCTTTTAGCCTTGACCTACCTGATCTGAACCTCACGCTCGATCACCTGAACCCTCAAATCATTCATACCCCTTAAAATGTCAATCATTCATCACAAGCCAGGAACTCATGAGTCATCCTTGACACCTCCCTCTCCTTCATAGCTGACATACGATCCATCACTGATCCTAACAAAATAAATAACAAAACCCATTCACTGCTCTCCAACTCTACTGTCAGCAACCTATTTTAAGCTATCATTATCTTTCCCTAGACTATTTCAATAGCATATTAACTGATCTGCCATGCCTGCTCTTGTTCTACTCTCTTATCTGTTTAGCACAAATATTTATATTTTTTCAGCAACAAATATAATTCATGTCACTCCCCTGCTTAAAATCTTTCAAAAGCTTCCATTGCAAAGTGAATAAAATGAGACCGTGAGAGTTAAACAACTAACCCCAAATTTTACAGTTGATGGTTGTGAAACTAAAACGCAGATATCTTGGACTCTTATTCCAGTAGAATGATTATCATGCTTTATTCTGAGTACCTTCTTTTTCTTATGCTTATAGGACACTACTGTTATGGCTTCATTATTTTCTCTGATACTAATCTAGAAGAGTACTTCTTGAAGTCCTCTCCAAACAATCTGTATCAGAATCACCTCAGGCAGGCGTTTATTCAATGCACACTCCCTGGCTTTGCCCCCAGAGAACTGACCCTGTAGTTCTAGCATAAGACGCAGGAATTTGCAATTTAACAAGCTTCCCAGGAGACTTTGATGTAGTTTGTCCTGAGACTACAGAACTTTGAGAAACATTGGCTGAAGATTTCCTGGCATTTATCTTACTTCCCTTCCCCTCTTCAGTTCCTCAAAGTCCAGTTTGAACATTAGCTATCACACACCGTTACTTCAGTAGGCAGCCATTTTATTTTCTTCATTCACCCTTAGTACCTATGGTGAAATAGCTGCCTATTCTCCCCAGATATAACTCTTAAGTGGTTGGATTCACTGCTCTGATCAAACAAGACATGTTGGTTGCTTTTGTTATTGGTTTACATGGTTTCTAGTCCTTGAGACAACCACCAACATATTTATGATCTTGGTTAGCACATTTAGCTCCAATGACTATTCTATAATATAAAGTCACTGGATTACGATCTCTAATGTCCCTTTTGATTCTTCTATTCCTTGATTCCGTAAGACTAAATACTACCTCCCAGGTTATAAATTCTCTCACATGGATCCAAAATTGGCTATGTGGCACAGATAAAAGACTTTCAATTCTAAATATATTGAAAATATTCTACGGGCCTAAAATCTGTTAATCAAACTTCAATTTTTTTTTTCCCACTGGTTCTGCCCACACTTGACATTTTATTCCCCCATCTTGGCTATACCTACTTCGTTCTCCTACTATACATGTCATTTTCCAAAGAAGACACATCCACAAAAATAAATTTTCCAGAAAAATCTGAGAAGATCAAAACAGAGGGAAGGAAGGATAGTTTACATTTCTTTCAAGCCATGAGTCTATGGTAATTCACATTTATCCAGTTGTAGGGGGCTGAGTCACACAAACAAGAGAGGGTAAAAGGGGAAGTAATCAAGGCATGTGTCATGTTGCTGTAGATGGCCAAGAGAAGGATGGTATTTGCTGAGCCACCGTGATACCCATGGAACTAACTAGAGCTAGGAAAAGGGGAAAGGGAAATAAAATTTTTGTAACCTGCTAGGTGTTAAAAACTAGTTCTGTGACAAAAATGTAACATATGTATTCTTCCCAACAAGCAAAGTTAAAAGATCCAAAAAGCAAAAACAAATGTACCTTTTAAAACTCTTTTCTTTCTCTCACACCCAGGGGCTAATCCACATCTTGTGAATTGTGAAACTTAGACAGCTTGGAGGCCCTCTTTAAGAAAGAGAATTTTTTTTTAAATTATAAATACACAACCAGATATTAAAGTACTTATTTAGAATGAGAAATCACAACTAACTACAAAATTTTAAAAGCTGACAAATACCACATACATAACAATAAAAAAGAAAACCAACGCAATATTTTTTTTATGAATTAACTGCCCAACACACCTCTATAATACTTTTTTCCTACACTCTTGGCTTTATATTTTTGTTGGCTTCTTCATATAACAGTGGTTTTGTAATATCGTTTCCTATCTAGAGAATAGGAAGATAATTTACTCTTTCCACTAGCATAGTTGATCAAAATGTATTATTATTGATAGTTGGAAAGCTGAAGCATGCAACTTCACACACTTGAAGTAGAACTGATACTTGTAGAACTGATTCAGGTTTGTGCTCTATACACAGAAGAATTCTGATAAATTATATTTTATGCAACTCCCATCGCAGAATAAATAAAAGTACTATGCATAGTTGTATACATTGTATTATTGAGTACATTTCTGACAGAAGAAAACTTCCTCTGTTTTCAGGCATTAGTGAGAACCGAATACTCTGCATACCATTTTGCACACCAGGGGATTGAAGAAATTTTCCTCAGATTAGCTTCTGAATCCATACATTTCAAACCTTATTTCAGTACCCACACACTTTCAGTGCCAAGGACTGTAAGATGCATTCATACAGTGATAAGACCTCTGGCTTTGCACCTTTGTATTACCATGCTGGATAAGTCAGCAGAGTGAGCGCTGGAGGTATTTCTGGAAGTCATTCCTTTACCAGGATGGTTTAGCAATGATTTATCTATACACAGGACTGACTGCAAACCACATAAATATGTCACTGAACACAAACTAAATATATCTCCCGCTGAACTTCCCCTTTGCTGGATCTCAAACATGAGAGAAAGTGTAAGGGAGGGAAATGAGAGTGGAATGAGATAGCAGTTATACAAGTCAGGGTTCTCCAAAAAAGCAAAATATAAGGGAGGGGAGAAAGGGAGGGAGGGAGAGAGAGAGAGAGAGAGAGAGAGAGAGAGAGAGAGAGAGAGAGAGAGAGAGAAAGAGAAAGAGAAAGACTGAGAAGTTAACAAGTTTGAAATATTGAGGCAGAGCTGTTTTTACTCTGGGAAACTTCAGTCTTTGCTCTTAAGGCCTTCAACTGATTGGTGGGAACTACCCATATAATGAAGGGCAATCTGCTTTACACAGTCTACTGATTTCAGTGTTAATCACATCTAAAAAAATATCTTCATAGAAACATCTAGACTGGTGTTTGACCAAACAACTGGCCACCATAGGCAAGTTGGCACATAAAATTGACAATCATAGCAGTCTTAACCAATTTTAACCAAAAGGTTAAGCTCTCCTATGTTTGTAAATATTATAGAAACACACTACCATGTGAACCCATTGCTAGGAACTCTCCTAGGGCATTGGAATTCATATCCCACATCCAAGCCATCAGTAAATCCCATCAGTTCCATCTTCAAAATATACCCAGAATCTGATCACTTCCCTTGAGTTCTGCTAGTTTCACCTTCTGTTATATCACTATCTCTTCCAGAATTTGTTCATCTCTGTTTTGTGTTCTTCATTCAGAGAGTTGGTTACCTCATTGTTTTTTAAATATATGGAGGAATTTTTGGAAACAATTTTCATCTACTCAGTGGCAAAATTGTTTATGGTGTTTTGTTTTTGTTGCACATTTCCACCTTTTAAAAGATAATATACTTTTTTAAAACTAAATTTATTTATTTTTGGCTGCATTGGGTTTTAATTGCTGCATGCAGGCTTTAGTTGAGTCAAGTGGGGGATACTCTTCATTGCGGTGTGTGGCCTTCTCATTGTGGTGGCTTCTCTTGTTGTGGAGCATGGGCTCTAGGCACGTGGGTTTCAGTAGTTGTGGCACACGGGCTCAGTAGTTGTGGCACGCGGGCTCTAGAACGCAGGCTCAGTAGTTGTGGCGCACAGGCTTAGTTGCTCCACGGCATGTGGGATCGTCCCAGACCAGGGCTCGAACCCATGTCCCCTGCATTGGCAGGCGGATTCTTAACCACTGTGCCACCAGGGAAGCCCAGATAATATACTTTTATCAATACTATGTCAGCTCCCTTTTTATTATCCATCCTTGAATGATTTGGATTATCCTGTCTCAGCTATTTGCAGGAGATTCCAGGGATGGAAAATGGGCCAGAGTAGCCTTCCATGTTTCACTACCCCAAAGCTCTATCCCCTGCAGGCAAAGAGATGGATATCTTACAGCAAATATGGCTCCTCTGTGAGGTTCTTTCTCTAGTCTCATTTTGTCAGCTTCTCTGAGTCAAACGTAGTCTAGGAGGATATCTGCCCCTGCTGTACTCATCCTAGTCCTTGGACCTGTTGTTGCCAACTAGGGAATTAGCTTTCATACCTCAGGATGTACCGGTCACCTTCAGGAAGTATACTTTTGTTGAAGCTTCCTAAGATCTTCTGTGTTCTTTCTACACTCTCAGTGCTTCTTCACTTCCCATGCCTTCTTTCCATTCCTCCCCTATCTCAAATACTTTCGGCAGCTGCAGTTTGGAGTCTGGAGATTATATCTGTCTTGGTAGATAAGTGGAGCTTGGAGAGTTTTTTTCCATTCTCCTTGTTGTTCTTGCATAATTTCCAGGAAGTGAAAGGGAAAATGCTGACCTATGCAGACATATTGATACTGTAAATGACCCTATTTTTGTTCATTATTATATCCTCAGAGCCTAGAATACTGCCTGATATAAAGTAGGTGCTCACTAAATTTTTTTTTTTGGATAAATGAATGAATGAATGAAACTGCATTCTCCATTCCTGTATCTGAGCTGTTGTGGTTGCTGAAGAAAGATAATGAAAAGATAAAGAAAAATTGGTGCCACTACACAGCCAGAGGCTCGAATTCCAGCTGAGAACTTGTTTTTGCCCTCGGCCAGTTTCCTGTTCCCCTCAGGAAGTATTCCACACATAGCACTCTTCTCCCGAAGCCTGCAATTACACGCCTGCCTCCCTCCCTCACAGATAGCCTCAACTCCCACTTCAGTGTGAAAGCAGAGTTTTCATTTGGGAACCCAAGGTTATTATTAAAAATATATGAAGAGTGGCCCTCGCTTGCCGCAACTAGAGAAAGCCCTCGCACAGAAACGAAGACCCAACACAGCCAAAAAATATATATATATAACAATAGGTATAGGGATGTATTGTGCAACCTGATAAAGATAATGAACACTGCTGTGTGTTATATATGAAAGTTGTTAAGAGAGGAAATCCAAAGAGTTCTCATCACAAGGAAAGCAATTTTTTCTATTTCTTTAATGTTGTATCTGTATGAAAAGATGGATGTTCACTAAACCGACTGTGGTAATCGTTTCATGATGTATGTAAGTGAAATCATCATGTTGTACACCTTAAACTTACACAGTGCTGTATGTCAATTATATCTCACTGAATCTGGAAGAAAATATATAACAATAGGTAAAGGACTACCCCTGCCCACTCAGAAAGCACTTCAGCTTTAACAGGTGATGTCACCATGTTGGTGTTAACCAGGTCAAAATCAGCCTCAGGATCAATTTCAACTCCCAGCCCTCTCCAACAGCAGACTTATCGACAGCTCCGCTCAGCTCACCATTTTCCTTCAGTCTCTGTGGATAAGGCATCCTTCTTCCAGATCAAGATCAATCCCATCATCTCCACCTTTGCTCTGGACTTCATCCTTATCTCCTCAAGCACTTTGGTCCACCCACGAAATCCCCTCTTTTCCCTTATCAGTTCCTCCTCCCCTTTAATTAAAGTGCTCAAGCTGCAGGTTCATCTCTTGCTTTACAAACTAGGGCACAGGTGGGGAAGAAGCTGGGATTCAGAAACTACCAGAACGAGGAGAGTGCCCTAATGCAGAGCCTCAGTGATTGGAATTTGGAATGGAGGAGGCTCAGGCTGGCCACTTGAGTGCTTCTGGCCTCAAGCGTCTGTTGCTCTGGAAACTGGGAAAGGGCTGAGTCCTTGGGGGTAAATCAGTGGGCCCAGCTGTCGGAGAGCCAGGGCACGCAGAGCCAGAGACAGGGAAGCTTAGGATGGGGTGGCTGATGATACCAGGTGCCTTCAAATATTTGGAAGTTTGTCAAGTGAAAAGGAAAATTTATATTGTGTGGCCCCAGGGCTAGGTCTAAGAGCAAAGGGATGCAAGCAAAGGAGATACAAGGTAAGGAAGAGCTTTGTACCAGAACTATCTGGAAAATAAAATGAGATAAGCTACTTAGAAGATAATTAGATCCTCATCACTAGAGCAGTACAGTTCAGAAGCCAAATGATCACTAACAGGCATTCATCAAACGGCATTATTTATTTATTCAGGAGACTCCTTCAGGGTGGGGACACATGATTTATTTTTGTATTCTCAGCATTAGGCCCAGTTCCATGCCTGTTACACAGTAGGTGCTCAATCAGTGTTAGTTATTCATGATAAAAATAATGGTAAGTTCTCAGTGAATATTTCATAAAATGAATGCATTAAAATAAGCACCATGAGAATGAGAAGACAAAATGACTTTTCCTAAAGTGATATTCTGGTGGTTGTCATAAAGATGAAATAAAATAGTATATGTGAGAGCACTTTGCAAACGGTAAAGTGCTATACCAACAGTTAAGTATTTTCAATGATTTCATTCTCTTGGCCCAGCCCTATGCTAAGCCTTATGGGCAATTCGATAATATACAAACCTAGGTCTCTGATTTTGAGAAACTCACAATTCAAGGAGACCAGATAAATGTATATGAAAGAATAGGAAAGAAATTCAGTGCTAAATTGTGTGGTGCTGTCCTCATAACAGCACTTTGGTGCCCAGGGGGCCAGTGTGGCCCTGTTAATTTATCAATGACTGCTTACATTCTTTAAGAGTGCAGTATCCGGTTCAACTTGGTCTGTGACCTTGGGCACTGTCATAGGTCATTTGTACTTGTTTCCTCATCTGTCAAATGGGACTAATAACTCCTGACTTACTTTGATCAAATAGGTAACGTACCGGAATGTACTTAGTCAAAGTAAACCACACTCTACAAATGCAATTATGATCATCATTATGCAAGCCTTTCATGTCTCTGCTCTTGTGAAACCTAGTTAGTATTCATTTTTCTTACTTATCATGCTGATAATTGGTACCCAATATATCCAACTTCCCCTTCTCCTTAGAGGGAGAATAATTGAGCCTTAGAGAGTATAAGTGCTCTGGCCGGGGGTCCCTGTTGAAATGGGGGTTAAAGCCGATACGCCTTGGCAGAGTGTACACATCTGGCCATCAGGGATGGCCACAGGGTGGTGTGGGGGGGGGGAGGGTGGGATTTGGGGAGTGCAGACTGACCAGCTTGGTGTCAGTTGAGTTTGGGCTCCTTCCCTCATCTGATATGTGCTTTTCTTTCCCGGTTGAGCCTTTCCAGAAGGTGCTTGCAGGCCGGTCTAGGTGTCTCTTTGCAGTTTTCCTACACTGCCTTCTTGCTATGAACTGAATCGTGTCCCCCGCCATCCCCAAATTCATATGTTAAAACCCTAACCCCCAATATTTGGCGATAGGACTTTTAGGAAGCAATTCAAGTTGAATGAGGTCATAAGAATGGGATCCTAATCTGATCAAATTTGTGGCTTTACAAAAAGAGGAAGAGAGAGAAATGTCTCTTCTCATGGGCGAACACTGAGGAGAGGCCATGTGAGCACACAGTGAGAAGGGGGCTGTCCGCAAGCTAGGAAGAGAGCTCTCACCAGAAACTAAACCCGGCTGAACCTTGCTCTTGGACTCCCCAGCCTCCAGAACTGTGAGAAAATAAATGTCTGCTGTTGAAGCCACCCAGTCTATGGTATTTGCTATGGTATTTGGTAGTCCGTGCCGACTAAGATACTTGCCAACACACTTCAGGCACATGCAGATGTGCACACAGCGGCCATGGAGGGAAGGGCTACAAATCAAGAGGAAACTCCACCCTGATCTGAGGCCCCTAAACGTGGGAAGCAGTGGTGTGTGGTGTGTGAATGAGTGGTGCCCGCCTTCCCAGGCAAGGAGCACCACAACTGTTTTCCAGCAGGGGGTCGTTTGTGTTTTAAACTAAAGCCACATTTCTGAGCAAATCCCTGAATCCTTTCGTGGTACCATTGTCTCAGCTGAACCCTGAGAGGCTGAGTTGTTGAAGCAAGGAACAGTCTGTTTCTTTTTTTAGTGGTCAAGTTCTGTAGAGGCCTTCTGTAGCAGATGGGATTATTTCTGCACCTTCTTTTGCTGTGCTTTCCACCCCCCCCCCTTGTTTCTTTAGAACTAGAAATATTAAAAATTGAAGTCGATTTACAAATTAAACTCTTTTTCTTTTTCTTTCATTTTTAAAGAAAACAAAATTGCTGCTTCTGATTCTGTGCTCCATTTAACAGATCTATTTATTTCCAGGCACCCAAAGGAACAGTGGCTCCTTCAGACTATATCACTTTAGCAGTCAATGCATCAAGATGGAATGAAAAACCACAGGCTTGGGGACTGCTTCCTGCACAGGCTTCACCAAGCTTGCTCTACCAAGCTGCCCAGGAAAACATTTGGTTTCCAGATGCTATGTATGACAGGGCCCTTGTTCTCTCTCATGGTCCATGTGACCTGAGCTATGGATGCCTCTGGGATATGGTCAGAGCTACTTGCTGTAGACAGTTTTCCAAGTAAGTATGTAAAAGTTAAGACAACAGGACAGGTAGGTGATAGAGCCTAGGAAGGATTCAGTGACATCTACTGGTCAATCTTGACTACCCTTAAGGCACTGCTTTAGAGTAAGGGCAGATTTTTAAAAGTGCAAGGCCCTGGACCTCTGTTCCCGGAGGATATGATTGAGTAGTTCTGTTAAAGGACCTGGGTATCTGCATATTTAATAAACTCCCAAGTTACTCTGATGCACAGTCAGGATTGAAAACCCTTGCCTTCGAGGGCCTCCAAAATTAACAGGTGGACATATCCACAAAAGCCAACCTCAGCTTTCCTTAGCTAGATCAGTTGCAGACCCTCAGGCTGCCATGATTTGAAAAAAGGAAGCTTTTTCGTTCTGATGCTTTATATGTAAGGCAAAATGAATGATCTGTCATGTTTTCTTTCAAATGAAGGACTATGAGGCAGCACATTGAGCTAAATGAAATGGAATATGCCATTTGCATGTTGCTATTTAAGTGCCATTTATTAAATATTTATTAAGTCCCCAGAGTGGGCAGGAAGGAATTTTCCATTCTACTGTTTGGTCAGAAAAATTGGTCCAACCTGCTGATATTATATCAGCCCCAGAACGTCAACCCAATTTTTCATTCTTCTGTTTGTTTATTTATTCATATTTTTCTTCAGACCCATTCATTCATTTATTCATTGACTCATCAGACCATGCTCCAGAGACTATACTGGCTTTGGGGATATATTGAAAAAGTCAATTCTCTGCCTTTAAGGACACTAATGATTTTTTAACATCTTTATTGGAGTATAATTGCTTTACATTGCTGTGTTAGTTGCTGCTGTATAACAAAGTGAATCAGCTATACATATACATATATCCCCATATCCCCTCCCTCTTGCATCTCCCTCCCACCCTCCCTACCCCACCCTTCTAGGTGGTCACAAAGCACTGAGCTGATCTCCCTGTGCTATGCAGCTGCTTCCCACTAGCTATCTATTTTACGCTTGGTAGTGTATATAGGTCCATGCCACTCTCTCACTTTGTCCCAGCTTACCCTTCCCCCTCCCCGTGTCCTCAAGTCCATTCTATACGAAGGACACTAATGATTTTTAAAAAACCAGTAGCCATCTGGTACAGATGTTACCAAAACAAAGATGCATATAGGGTGGTCCATACACATGGGCAGAAGAGGCAAGGGCCTCAAGGGAATCATAACCCAACAGTTATGTAGGCACTGTTCTAAAAGTTTTACATCTATTAACTCATTTCATCTTCAAAATAATTTTAAGAAATAGATACTATTATTATCCCATTTAATAGATGAAGAAACTGAGACACAGAAAGATTACATAATTTGCCTAAGATCACTCAGTTATCAAGAGGCAGAGCTAGAAGTCAAAGTCCTTTTCTTAACCACTTTTCTATATTCCCTTCTCTTTGATATCTGAAATCACCATTAGAGTCATTGTTTTTATTCACTATAACAATCAACAATGGTAGTATTTATTAAAGACTTAATATGTATCAAGTTCTGGTCTACGCATTCGCAAATATTGCTTATCTCATTTAACGTTTACAATAACTATCCTTATTTTACAGAGAGGAAGCTGAGAATCAGAGAGGTTAATTCACTTGTTCAAGGTCAAATGGCGAGTAAGTGGCAGAGCTTCGATTTGAAACAAGTTCTGGCTGAAGAGCCCATACTGCCTTCCCCAAAGTGGTGACAGAATTATGGAAATGTGACACCAAGAGAGCTGTGGTTAAGAGCACACACTCTGGAGCCAGAATGCCTGAGTTTGAATCTCTACCACCCACGAGCTGTTGTGACTGTGATTTAGACCCATAGTATTTTCATCTAGAACATGAGGATTATTGTAGTACCTATCTCATAGAGCCGTCATGAAGATTACCTGTGTTAATATAAGAAAACACTTAGAAGAATGCCTGTCACATGGTAAGCACTATATAAGTATTGTCTATTACTAGTATTATTTTTTGACAAGAAGTAGCCACCAGCCATCTCAGTGCGAATGTCTATCAGATGTTGGCTAGCTTGTCACCTAGCAAAGCTCTGACAAGCTGTGCTACAGGATTTGTTGGGGGGAGGGTAGTATGGGGAAGGGCATTCTAGGCAAAGGCACGAAGGTCAGAAATAGCTTGATGTGTTTGGAGTTGAGGAATGCAAGGTGCTCAAGACAACTAGGGCAGGATGTATTTGAAGAAGAGTGTGCAAAGCAGAAGTCACATCATACGGAGTCTTACATGCCACACACAGGGATTTAGACTTGACTTTCTGCAGAGTTATAGGTTTTAAAGCAGGAAAGGGACACAACCTGCTCTGCAATTTAGAAAAATCACTCTGGCAGTCTGGTGGATGGATTGAAAGGGGTAGACTTGAAGCAGATCGTTCCCATAGTTGCTTTTTTTTTCTTTTTTGATGAGTAATAATGAGTGCCTAAACCAGGGCAAATAGTAGAAATAAGAATGGAGAGGAGGGGTGGAGTTCAGAGATAATTAGGAGGTGACATTCATAGGACAGAGTGAGTGATTGAATGTGGTGAGGGAGGTATAGTGGGAGGAATCTAAGATGACTCCCAGGTTCCTGACCTGGGTGTCTTGGGGAACAGAGTACATAGGGAGAGAAGAAGGTTTGAAGGGAGGGAGTAGAGATAATTGATTTATTTTGGGACCTGTTGATTTGAGGTGCCTTTGGGGTAGCCAAGCTAAGATGACCAGCAGGCAGATGAATATATGAGTCTGAAGCTCAGGAGAGAAATCTAGACTAGAGATAAAGATTTTTTGATTCATCAAGAAGAGTGTATACAGTGTGAAGAGAAAAGGAACAAAGAAAGAATCTGGGGTCACAGCAGCATGTAAAGGGTTGACACAAGAAGAAGCGTTCGTAATGGAGCCTGGGATAGAACAGACCGAGAGGAAAAAAGAGAACCAAGAGAAAAGGTTTCTGTTGGGAATTGGGCTGAAATTTTGCTTGCATTTAGGTGGTATTTGTCTATAGTACGTGGAAATGTTGAAATTCTTCGCTGCCAATCAGCCCTTTCCCCTCATGAGATTCCCAAGGGAAAGATTTGCAAAAAACGGTAGCCAAATGGAAGACAAAACATCACTTTAATAGAAAAGCTGAAAATTCAATACATGGTTCTCTAGGAAAGTTGGGTTGGAGTACATAACTTAGGTCAGAGGCTTAAGTAGGACTTCCAACTCCTTCTAGAACCTATCCCTCTCTGGGTAGAATCTGAAGGATGCTGCAAGAACAGAGCCAAGGGTAAATTCAATGACCCCTTTATCTACCCAGATGCCTGAAAAAGTGGCAACAGGAGAGAGAACCCCAGGTTAATGGGAGAGAGATAATGGACGAGAGCACAAGAGGAGCCACAGAAAGAAATAGTAAAACAGGCCAGAGATGGAGGAGAAAGAGTGGAGAGCTGCAAGAATAGAGTGGTCACCGGTGTGTAAGGCCACAAGAGAAGTCACATAGATAAGGCAGCAGAGGGGCATTCTAGACTTCTCTCCTCATTTTCATGTCCAGTCCTCACCCCCAAACCCTGCAGCATCTGTGGTGGAGCCAGATATCTTTTTTTTTTTTTTTTGGCCACGGGGTGGCATGTGGGATATTAGTTTCCCGACCAGGGATCGAACCGGCGCCCCCTGAAGTGGAAGCGCAGAGTCAACCACTGGACCACAGGGAAGTCCCAAGAATCAATGTGTTTCACATGGTAGGTGGCATGTAGATGAGAGGCCTCCTTTCCCCAGTTAGAACATGTAATCATGCATATCAGCTGGGAAAATATGGTCATGGCTATAAGAAAGGCAAGACTGGCTTGGGAACATAATTTTGGATGGATAGAGGTGGGATACTACTCAGACCTGGCTTTATAAACAGACTCCACTCTCTATGAAGTCTCAAAGGTAAGGCAAGAATAAAGAACCCAGAAAAAGATATCCATCTGAAACCAATCAGGCAGAAGAAAGGTGGAGCCAGACAACGACCCAAATCAAGCAGACTCTCTTGTTAACTTCTTTGGCTTTCCTCCTTCTGATAAATGGCATGACTCTTCCCCAGATCTTAGGGGACTTCAAGTGGGCAAACATCCGAGAGAGTGAGAGTGAGAGAGAGAGAGAGAGAGAGACCAGCCAACCCTTATGAAAAATATACCAAGAATGAAAAGCTGTTAAAATGATTAAGTAGTCAACCTAACTAATTTGAACTAGAATGAGTCCAAAGGGTAGGTATGTGTGGAGCCAGGGATGGGGAGAAGACTTTCTGAGGAAGGCATGATTCAACCTGGGCTGGAGTTTATAAAAGGCGTACATGACAGAACATACCTTATGGCTAGCAATGCATCCTAGGGACCCTGTGAGAATTCACTAGGGTACCAGGTGGAGGAACATATGAGCAAGTACCAAAAGATGTCCCCTCACTTCCATGTGGAGATGAAAATGAGAATACTTCCTGATTTAGAGTGAATGTGTGTGTCCCCCCAAAATTCATATGTTGAAATCCTAACTCCCCAATGTGATGGTATTAGGAAGTGAAGCCCTTGGGAAGTGATAAGGTCATGAGGGTGGAGCACTCCTGAATAGGATTAGTGCCTTATAAAAGTGGCCTCAGAGAGAGCCCTCATCCCTTCCACCATGTGGAGGAAGACACAGAGAGAAGGCACTGTCTATTGAACTTGAAAGTAGACCCTCACCAGACACTGAATCTGCCAGCCCCTTAATCTTGTACTACCCAGCCTCCAGAACTGTGAGAAATACATTTCTGTTGTTTAAAAGCTACCCAGTCTATGGTATTTTGTTATAGCAGCCCAAATAGACTAAGATACTTTCCTTCTAGCTAACTTAAAAAAAATCTTGGTTCTAATTATCAAAACAATACAAGCTCACTGTAGAAATATAACAAGCATGGTACAGAAAAGTGTTATAAAGCAGATGAAAAACATTCCTGATTATTCCTCTGTCTAGATGCAGCCACTGTTCATGCTTTAGTTCAGTTTTATTACAGTGCCTTTAAAACACCTCTAGATAATTGAGAATTGTATATATAATTTCTACCTTGCTTTTTTTCCCCACTTGATCTTAAAATTTTCTCTATATCATTTTGCAAACAAGCATTTTGCAAACCAGCAGGGTTGAGCATTTAGACATTCTCAAAGGTTTTGCTATTATGAATACTGTTCCAACTGATATTTTTATTCATAAATATATACGTTTAAAATTCTTTCCTTAGGAAAATATAACTAGGAGGTGCACTACAGGGTCGAATGGTTATGCTATTTTTAAGCTCTTGCTACATATTTTTGTCTGATTTTTAAGATCTATATGAGGACCTTCGTAAGGGTTTCCATAATCTTATTTTTTTCATTATCTTTATTATTTTTACTCATTTAACAAACATTTACTAGCACTATATGTCAAAGCTCTGAGGTGGATAACAAAGAACTTAAAGAGACAAACTCTGTTCTTTGGAGCTTGCAACTTATCCAAAAAGACAAGATCCAAACACATAAAAGTTTACCAAATTCTATTGGTAAGGATATCCCCTACAGCAGATAGAATGCAAAAGTTCACCAAAAAGTATAAAGAAGGATATTCCCTGCAACTTTGTAATTGCAAAAAAATAAATAAATAAATAAACCCGAAATACCCCCACAAAACTAATCAAAACCAAAACCCAGAACCTGGATATTACCAAAATGTCAACCAGTAGGGGACTTGATAAGTAAATATTGGTGCAACCATACATTGGAATATTGGGGGATAGCGAAAAGAAAAAGTTAGATCTGTATCGGCTGACGTTAAAAATTCCCTAATATAAGTTATTCAGGAGAAAGGGAAGCAAGGGCAGAACAGTATGTATATAGTACCCTCTGTGTGTGTGTGTGTGTGTGTGTGTGTGTGTGAGAGAGAGAGAGAGAGAGAGAGAGAGAGAGAGAGAGAATATGAATACAAAGACAATCCCTTATCTGCTCTTCCTTAATCCTAAAACCTCTGAAAACAGAACACTTTTTTTTCCCCAAAACTTGGCACAAATTCGTTTGGGGAAAAACCTGATATTAACTGACATGTGGCTATTTGTAATCTTCATTTATCTCAAAATAGTGTGACAAATTTTAATGTGTTTGATTAATATTGAACATGTCTAATCTGTCTTTGCTCTCCCAAACCCCACTGTGGGAGTGACATGTGAAATGTCACAAGCACTATCTCACCATGTTACAATCTTAAAAATTTTGAATTCCAACATACTTCTGGCCTCAAGGGTTTAGGATAAAGGATTATGCTCTGTAATATAGATATACATATGTATGCTGGTATATGTTGCTTTCTTTTTTTTTATGGACAATACCATATGTAATATTTTATAGTTAACTTGGGGAAAGAGACTAGGGATAGTTGGGAAAGAATTTTGCTTTTCATTTGGTACCTTTCCATAGTTTGAATTTTCTAACCTTTATATGGGTATTACTTTTACAAAAAAAGTCAACAGTGTTAGAAAGGGGAAGATTATGGTTCATTCTTGTTTTCTTCTTTGCATCTCTCCATACTTAAAATCAATATGAAAGTAATGAAATTTTAAAAAGGAAGCGTATTTAAAACTATAAAAATAAGGGTAGGTAAAATGAGAGAGCAGTCTATGATAAGATTTAGGAGGTGACATCCCAAGAGCCATACACATTCCGAAGCATGAGTGATCTCTATAGCCTAAGAGAGCTATGGAGAGCCTTCATGGAGGTGATGGAGCTTAAGTTAAACTTTGCATATATGTAGGATTTGGTTGGTAGAGATTATATGGAGTTCAGATGGGGAAAGCTGACCACATAAAGGCAAAAAAGTGAGACTGAGTTCCTGTAATCTAGAAATTTGGGAGATTGAGTAAAGTGAGGGACACCACCTACCCAGAAGGTACAAAGGACAGAGGAGTGAAAGGGTAGCTCCATTTCCCACTTGTATTTGACTCTGAGTGTTCTCCCACCAAACTGGGAGGTAGAAAGTTACACTCTGTCTCCTACTCTCAGCCATCCCCAACCCACCATTTACTTCCTTTCTCCCACTCCTTTCACAGGCCTCTCATTAAATAGCCTCTTTAAAAAATTCTCAGGATGCCAGCTGATGCTCTATAAACAGTTACCACTGACATTTCTGTGCATATTAAAGATATGCACGGAATCATTTTGGGAAGAGAAAAGCCTTTGGAAATCAGCTAGTCCACGTCCCCCACCCCCATACTAGGAAGAGACTATGAGGTCATGAGAGGGGAAGCATCTTGCTAAGTTACGTAGCCCACTAATGCAGTTTCACAGAAAACCCAGTCTTCCACCTTACAGACCCGTTTTAGCCTACGCTTTTTCCCTTTGTGTTTACTGGTGGTACATTTGTTTCCCAGACTAGCCTGTGATCTGCTAAGACTCCAGCATGTTATTTACGTCCAGAAAAGGTGAAACAAACATAAAAGCTAGGGAACCGGTGGTCACTAGAGAAGCATCATGCTTGTGTAGATGGGAGTCTGAGTACTAGCGAGTTACCATAGCAACATCTGGGCATGCATTTCAGGCTCAAGGGAGAAGATAGAATTCTCACATACTGCCTGGCCTCTCATTCTTGTCAAGATGGGATTCGACACTCCAAGAGAATGGGCCTCCAACTGTCAAGTGTTAGGGGTGGGGGAGGGCAGGGTGGGGTGGTGATGAGAAGGTGGACACTCTCTTTTCTTCCTGTTTGCAATGTCCTCATTTTTGAAGGTGAAGGAAGGGAAGGAAGGAAGGAAGGAAGGAAGAAAAGAAGGAAGAAAGGGAGGGAGGGAGGCAGGGAGGGAGGCAGGGAGGGAGGGAGAGGAGAAGCTTTTCTTTTCATTGGTATTTTGCTTGCAATATAAAATACTGTGCTGCATTAACCCTTCCTGGCCTGGAAAAATTTGTTCTGGCTGTAGCTGCTTCCTTAGAAATCCAACTCTCCTTACTCCTTTCTCCTGATTCCACCAACAGTCTGACATGGCTGAGAGACTCACAAGCTTTTGTGGCAAAAATAAATATTAGTTTCTTTAAAGGCTCTCCCCACCTGGGGCAAAACCCAAGAGTCATGGTCAGCAGCAAAGCAAGGAATTTAAATGAGGGCAGGAATGGGGGTGGGGTAAGGTTCTGGCATGGATTTGAATTGCTTTTGGATCCTAAGGTAGGGGATAGCCCTACTTTAAGGTAGGGAATAGATCCACTTTGGCTCAGACTTCACAAGGCTTACTCTCCTGACCTGGCCTACACACCTTGCTAAATCTCAGTGGGGGTGAGATTTTGGCCTTGGAAACTGAGGGTCTATCATGTGGCCATGGAGCCCATGGTGGGGGGAGCCCGGAGGGATGATTTAGAAAGCATGATCATCTAAAGTGGATAGACTAGGGTAGAAAAGCAAAAGATTGCTACTTTTGGATTTTGGTGGCTGTTCCAGGACCAAGGCTCAATTGCTCAATCTGTGAGGTGGGAAGGATAATGCTATCAGCCTGAGTTCCTATCTTTCTCCATCATTGGCCTCTGGACCAATCAGGACAGTCTTTTCCCTTTATACGTGCCAGGCTCATTTCCACCTTCCATTTCCTTGATTTCCTGTACTTGGATTTCTCCCTTCTCTTCCCCTTTGCTTATCTGAATGATCTAGGGATCTATGTGATCCAAAATCAGAGTTCTGTCTCCTCCATAGAGCATTCCTTTATTGTCCCAACCCATGACAATTACCCCTTGCACAAAGCTCACTTATATTTTACATTACATAGTTATTTAATCTCTCTGTGCCTTGATGGGGTAGGTGAGGAAAACGACAGCATCCACTTCTTAGGTTTCTAGTGAGCATTAAAGGAAATAAGGTATGTGGAGTGTTTAGGGCAGGGCCTGAAACTTAGTAAGTGCTCAATAAGTCATGTCTGTTATTATTAATGTGGCGGGGCAATGCATAGCTCTAAAAGTTGAGGCCATCACACATTGCTCTATATGATACATAGCAATGGCCTTGAAAGCAGCAGGTAAGGTATCTAGTTGTGCTATGGATATACAAGAGGATTCTTTGCCTCCCAGAATAGGTAAAGAGTAATAGTTAACATTTCGATGAGTGCTAACTATGAGCCAGGCAATGTTCTAAGTGCTTTACTTATATTAACTCGTTGAATCCTCATAACACCAAGAGTTCAGGGCTATAGTTACTATCGTCATAGTAACTATACTATACTTTCTACTGAGGAGGAAAGGGGCCCAGAGATGTTGGGTAACTGGCGGCAGGCCACACCGTTCAGCTAGCAAACAGTAGCAGAACTGGATATGAATCTAGACAACCTGGCTCCAGAGCCTGAATTCTTAACCACTATGCTCTCCCCTCGCAAATTGGAAGCTGAAACCCTAGGGAAGGCTATGGGGAGCAAGCAGGGCATTTAGAAAAGTGAAGGGGATTTAGCTGGAAAGTGTCCAGACTCTTAAGAGCACACAGGTTTTGGGGTGGCCCCTCCCTGTGGAGAATGAGCAAGCTTTGCACGTGAACTGGGTGTACTGATGCTCTCCTTGCTGCCTGCCCCAGAGTAGTTTCATTTGCCCCCGGGAAGCCCAGCCTGAGAGTCTGGGGTCATCATGACTCATTGTGAGGAAGGAGATGAGAGGTAGGGAAAGGGAGAGTGGCATTCCAAGGTTGTGGGCACCAGAAGAGCCCTGGCAAACCCTAGGACGGTGGCAGCGAAGCTGGAAAAGAGAAGTCTGCCAGCTGCTGCCGGCCACTGAGGGATACAAGCAGTTTTCAGAAACTCGACTTCATCAATCAAACCTCACGGTCTTATCTCTCACTTCTTTCTGGGCTCCTTCTTGGCCACAATCCTGTTGTTTATCTGGAAGGAATTTCAAGTGTTACACAAAGCTGAGAGGGAACACAAATACTTGGTTTTGATGAAACAGTACTCAGAGGGGGGCTGGGCGGGGGCTTTTGGAGAAAGGGAAACTGTCACAGCTCCCAGACCTTGAACCACAGGAGATGGGTGGTTAGGAATCCTGGCCTCCCTCAAAATTCACAGCTCCGTGGTGAGCTTTCTTACTCACTTTGCTTCAGGCTATTCTCAAATCTCTGGTGACTTCACAAATACTTGGAATATTAGGTTCCATCAGAGAAACTGCTACAGACCTACAGGTCTTACCAGTGGGACACATGGTTTTTAGTCATAGAGGATGTTAGAGCCTCATCCCTAAAATCCTAGCCACCACCATACCTGTCACCTTACTGTTGGCATGTAATGTCTTTGAGTCATCAAGGCTTTTCCCTAGCTTCAGGAATGCCCATCTAAAACCTAGAAGGGCATCTGAAACTCATCTGATCAAAGCCAGCTAACCTCTATTAAAATGTGACTCCCCTTTGATGCAGGTAGCATATAAATTAACCTGAGGTTTATGACACCTCTGAATTCCCTGAAATTGTATGCAAAGTTGCATGTGCATGGGCATATGTGTATTTTTTTCTTTTTCCCCTTGCAAAGGTCTTATCAGGCCTCCCACAGATAGAAAGGGTATTCCAGGCCAAGGGAACAGCATGCACAAGTGCAATGAGACGGACTCCAGCTTGGCATATTTGAGGAACTAAGAAACACGTGTAGCTGGAATATTGTGAGCAAGGAGGACAGTGGGGCAAGATGAGGGTGGACAGGCGTGCAGGGGCCAGCTTACAGGGCCTGTGTGGCCATGGTCAGGAGGCTTTATTTTAGTCTAAGGGCAATGAGAAGCCATTAAAAAAGTTAAAGCTGGGAAATGACGTGATCTTGTTGACATATTAGAAAGATCATTCTCGCTACATCGTGGAGAATGAATTGGAAGGGAACAAACATGAAAGGGAGAAAATCATGCAGAATAAAGATAATGATCTCAATCCGTAATTCTAGAGCCTCTAAACCTGTTTAAGTGACAGAGCACTGAAAATCACAGAGCTCGTTGTGGAATATCATAAAATATTCATATCTAAATCATAAAATATCTACCAATATAATTCCATGCTAACTCAAGTGCTATCTTTTATATTCTAGTATAGGCACTAAGGATGTCAGCAAAATTTACAGGAACAGAACACATTCTATCCATTAACTTATTGCTCTTTCTTGAAAAATTTGGGGAAAAGACTATCATGTCGTTTCATCTTCAGTGGCACAATACTCTGGTTTTGTCCATAATTTGAAAGACACTGTTAAGAGAAGAGCAATTTATTGGGGCTTAGATAGACACTGATGCAGGGTAGACTCAAAACCAGGGATGTTCCTGTGTCCTTTCAGTCTCCTCGGTACTCTTTGCCAGGATATTTTTTTTTTTATAAATTTAGTTATTTTATTTATTTATTTTTGGCTGTGTTGGGTCTTCATTGCTGCACGCAGACATTCTCTAGTTGCAGCAAGTGGGAGCTACTCTTCATTGCAGTGCACGGGCTTCTCATTGCAGTGGCTTCTCTTGTTGCGGAGCACGGGCTCTAGGTACGTGGGCTTCAGTAGTTGTGGCACGTGGGCTTGAGTAGTTGTGGCTCGTGGGCTCTAGAGTGCAGGCTCAGTAGTTGTGGTGCACGGGCTTAGTTGCTCCGCGGCATGTGGGATCTTCCCGGACCAGGGCTCGAACCGTGTCCCCCTGCATTGGCAGGCGGATTCTTAACCACTGCGCCACCAGGGAAGCCCATCTTTGGCAGGATTTTTAGCTAGCTCTTTGAAATGCATTATTACCGTGGGAAGAAATGCAAGGTTCAAAGGTTACACATAGCCAAAGCCTAGGTTCACAGTCTATCTTAACTCATCAGTGGAAAGCCAGATCCTTTCAGCCCGATTCCTAGGTGAGTGCTTTGGTCCCAGGTTGAAACTTTTCAGAATCTACCTGGCAGCCTGAGCGGACAGGCTCCCATGGCCTCCTGTCCTGGAGGTCTTTGAGCACAAAGCCCCCAGCTTCCAGCAGTTTCCCACCCGGGCTCCTCTCCTGCTCTCTGGCTTTCAAGAATTCTCTGAACTGTGCTCCCTGCAGGCACTCAGACTTCTTTCCCCGACTTTCTCATGCTGTCTGTCCATTGACACACCTCTCATTGAGTCCTTCAAATGTCCCATTTTTCTAAATAGCCCCTATGTTTCCTTTCATCGTTTCTCGGTCCCCTCCTCCCAACATCACACATCTGGGGCTCTGATGGCAACTGCCCATTCCTGCCCCTCACACTGACTTTGTTCATCTCATCCCTGCTCTGAACATACATTTGCATGTCTAAAGTCCCATTAACATTATGATTATGCCTTCCCCATTCATCCTGTCGTTTTCTCAACATCACATACATTGAGAAGAGGGAAAGAGTTTCTATAGGAGCCAGGATGCAGGTGTCAGAATTGTGAGTGAGGCCTTAAAGGTGGCACTGTTGGATTCCTGAGAGCCCAGGCTGAAGTAGCTAGGAGTGGGCTGAAGAGGCGCTGGAATGTCCACTTAAGGATTTGTGGGAGATTTTAGGATCTGAGAAACAAAAGCAATATTGTCATCCGTTTTGGACAAGTCTACCCAGTTTCAAATGAAGCCGGGCCTGTGTACTGTCACATCTTTATATCTCTTTGGAGCACTGGGGGCTTCTTTGGTGGTAGCAGGGGAGGCGGGGTGGGGAGAGCACAAGAGAGCGTGAGAGAGCCAAAGAGGGTACTAGGGCAGGAGAAAGAGACGGATAAAAGAAAAACCTTTTCACTATTTTGAGAAGGCGTTTGAAAAAGTATGGAGGGTACGGGCTAGTCTGGTTCTGGCGATCACTCTGCATGAGACAAGACATTTTTGCGAAATATATGGCTCAGGTGGCAGCTCTTGTTCTGAATTATGAGAGTCATGCTGAACATTTATTAAGCGCCTACGACTATGTGCTAGGCCCCGCGCCAGGCCTTTGACGTGTCCTTACCCATTTAATCCTCACAATAAAATTAGGAGACAGAAGTGATTATTATGTTTACATGACGTGGGAGAAAACTGAGGCACAGAGACAGGAAGCAACGAGTTCAAGGACACATGAACTTATCTGGTAAGTGGCAGAAGCAAAATTCAAGCCCGTGTCTGGGCAACTTCAGTGCCCACACTCGTCACGCCCATACTACACTGGCATCATTGGCCAGTCAGGGGACCATTGTAGAGGCCAGGAAGTCCCTTCTCATCCAAGTCACCTCAGTTCTGCATCTCTCTCCCCTCCTCTGCTCCCATCCCCAACATTTCCAATACCTTTCGAGAGCCCCAAAGTGCAGGGAATGGGAAAGACTTGGAGCAGAAGTTGAGTCAGTTCACAGCAGAGAAACATCCTTTGGTGTCTGCACTCAGGCAAACACTGATTGACAAAAGAAATCACAAGCTATCTTCATGTGAACCGAATGCTTATTTTGTATTTTTCACAGAGGAAATTAAAAATCTGTACACCCTTCCACATCTGCTCCAGGTCAAGCCTCTGCTGGATGTGTTAAAGCCCAAGACTCCATCTGGATTTCTTCAACTCCTTGTCCTTCACCCTGCCTTCCTCCCTTTGCCTCCGCTCTGCCTTCTGCCTCTCTGTTCCTTTATCTGTTTCCATCTCCCACTTCTCTCACTCCCTTTTCTTATTTACTTGCTAAGCCATAGCCAGAAAAGAGAGTTGTATTTTTACTCTCCAGGGTGATTTCCTGGCTGGTCACATTTTCCTCTTCTAAGCCTCTGATCATCATATTCTCTCAACAGCCACCCAGACATATGTTTAAAATTTAGGAAGTGAAGGGGGGGCTGTTTCTGTTCAGTAGGGACAAAGCTGAAAATTAGTCTCTTCGTTGAAAAATGGTGTGACATGCCAGTTAAAAATAAGGGTGTCACCAACAAGCAGTGGCCTCATCCTACCTCCCCAGGGTACCTCCAGTAATTCCCAATGGTAGTGTTTTCCAGAATGGGGCACGACTATCACTGGGGGCTCTAGGGATAATTTTAGTGGCATATAATCAAATATTTTTCAAAGATTAACATATTTCAATGGGAATTCAAAAATAAAACCTGGATTCTAAAGCCATAAAAAAAAAATAAGGGTGTCACTATGTTAAAATATTACTTTCAATTTCTCAGAATGTTCTTTCAGTCTTTAATATTACAAGGCAGAGTCAAGAATGCGGCCTGCGGAACCAATTCTAGAACTTTCTGTTTGTACTACTCTCTCTCTTTTGGGCTGTGACTCTGTGAGCTGACTAGGCAAGTATGATTAACCCCATAAACCTACAGGCAAGTGACTTGCCCACGGTCATACTGCTAGAGAAAGGGAAAGATAGCACTCAAGGGATCTCATCCTTAACTCCAGAGACCTTTCCACTGTTCCATACCCAGTGGGCATGTTCCTTCCCCCGTGTGCTCTGGATTTTAGGAGGGTGCAGTTGGAAGCAGCCCGTGGACGGTACTCTTGAGTGACAGGAGACAAATAATAAAAGCACTAACATTGGCTGGAAGTTTCCTGTGCTTTACATGCATTTTTTCATTTAATTCCCATAAAACCGGATGTAATAAGTAATATTATTGTTCCATTTTATAGACGAGAAAATTGGATTACAGAGAGGTTGAGGACAGCGGTACTTAGCAAAAGTACTCCTTGACTAGCTCAGGCTGACATTCCTGAGTCCAGAATGCCTGATGGGAGGTGTCATTTGCTCCAGTTATAACTTGGGAATTTGCGTCATGGCATCAAATGTTCCTCTCTCTCAATTCCCACTTTACAGGCAGAAGTACCCCAGTCCTCATCTCTCAAACTCAGATAAGAAAATTGTACTCAGATTTAACATTTCCTCCAGACAAACTGTGGAAACCACGAAGTGTACAATTTAGTAATAATACCGACAATCTTACCTTATGTAATCTAGGATTTAAAAGCTTCAGAGTCTGTACAACTGAATTCAAGTCCCTCCAATTATTGGTTGTTTGACCTTGGCAAGTCAACTTCTTTATTATCTGTTTTTCTCATCTATAAAATGGAACAATAATAATAATCACTTCAAGTTTTGCAGGGATTAAATGAGAAAATGCAGGTAAAGCACAGGAAAGCTTCTAGAAAATGTTAGGGCTAGTGTTATTATACCTTTCAGCATATACCCTCCTAGCAGGGCTCGGGCTCCCAGCTGCCTGTGTATGTTTTGAAGGACTCCATTGAAAACATACGTGCTGTGTTCACCAGCCCCACCCCCTTTTTCTTTTCTTTTCTTTTTTTTCCTTCAGGGAGGAGAAATGAAACCAGATGCTGTAAGACCAGGGGAAAAATCCCAGGAAAGTCTTGTTTTCAGTTAATTTTGTATATCTTATTGGCACAGTTTATGTCTTTCTCTTCATCCCCTTTGCGCCTCCATTGCCTTCATCTGCAAACAGTGCCTTCTAAAGGCAGTGGGAGCTGGGAGGTCTCCTCTGGGTTTCCAGGTCCGGACTGGGGTAGATTCCGTGTCCTTGGAGAGTGGCTTCCTTTTCTGGGAGGCTTGGAAATATCTCAGTCTCTTGGGCTTCACACAGTCTCAGGTTCCTTCCTTCAGATTCTCTGAGCCTCCTTTGGGGGCAAGGAACCGGCCGCCCCCCACCCCGCCCCGGTCCCATCTTCCCCTCCCCCAAACACCCACTTCCTTTATAGCAGCTGCAGCTGCTGGGTCAGCCTGGGAGCTCCAGCCCCTCCCCACACCCCTTTCCCCCAGGTAAAAATAAATAAAATGTCAGCGAGCTGATTGCTTTTTGGATTGCACCTCACCTCTTTCTTCCTGTTTTGAGCTTTCTGGTTTCTTAGTGGGAACTACAAACCTTGCCTGGACCCTGGTGTGGGTGTGATTTCCTTCTTCCTGGCTCCTGTCCCATTCTTCCCCCACTCCCTCCTTTCCTGGCTTGACTCTCTCTTATCTTTCTAATTGGGATTTCTCACCAGCAAAGGGTTTCCATCTTCTCCAAAATTAGTAAGTGTCTGGAAAGGATGGTGGAACTAAGTTTTCTGTAACCCAGCAATTGGAGCTAAGAAATGGAGACTTCTAATTTATCTTTTACCCAAGACTCACTATGTGACCATGAGCCGTTCTCAGTGACAATGCCATCTGGCCTGTGGAAGGGGATATTAGCCACCCTCAAGTTACCCCAAATCAGCTTAGAGAAAGTGTGCTTGCTTGCTCTACAAATACACCTTCAAGACAAATCCCTTAATCTTTACCAAGCCCCTTCACATAAATAGAGAATGTGAACAAAAACAGTAAAAAAATACATATATAGGGATGAGGGGGCAGCTTCCCCGTATAGAAATTCTGGAGCTACCACTGTCCATCCACTTTAGATGCTACTCTCTTTCTCAAGACTGCAAAACCATACCAACATTTAACATCTTTGGAATGGATTGCAATGCTTGTAGAATTTACCTGGTATATAGGTCCCAGATTGTGGCCTGGACATATCAATCAGGAAAACAGCCTCTGTGGTGCCTTTGCAGTTCTGTTTGTAATCATTATAAAACTATACTCCATAAAACAGTTAACAAGCATTGATTGAAATCCTTATGCAGTGTAGAACTCCATTCTATTCACCTGAAGTGCTCTGGGCCTCCTCAGGTGGATCTGGAATGCATTAAAGGCACTGAGGCAGTGTGAAGGGGCAAAAGGGCGGCTGGAGACAGGCTTAGAAATGTAAAGCAAGTTGTTTTAGGGCAACGTGGCTGAATAGCAGGGGGCCACTGAGGGAGGAGAGGTAAAGTGCTACTTGTCTAAGCAGAGCTGAGGGCCTGAAACCTGTGTCCCTCTCTCCTCTTGGGAGCAGAACTGAGAAAGTTAGAGATTGTGAGTCTAATTTTTAGTTCCTGTCTTAAAGGAATTCATGTTTAGGGATGAGAAAAGTGTACACAGATGTATAATGGTTAAGAACATGGCCCTGGTGCCAGGCCACATGATTCAACCATATCTTCCACTAACCAGCCGGGTGACCTTGGGCCAGTCATTTCCTCCTCTGACTCATTGTATCCTTATTTAGAATAGGGAGGCAAGAGTTGTATCTACCTCATGCGGACAGTGAAACAAGCTCATACCTGTAAAGTACCTGGCACATAGTGAGTGCTCAACTGATGTCAGCTACTGTTTATTCAGTGCTTACTAATTGCCACACTCTGTGCTACATGGTTTCCATGCATTGTGTCCTTTACTTCTTACAACTATCCTATAATGCAGAAACTATTATTATCCCCCATTTCCCAGATGAGGAAACTGAGGCTAAGAGCAGTTAAGAGGATGATTATAAATGAGTGTAGAAGGTGCTATAATAGACAGGTGCAATAGGAATACAAAGATGGACGTGTCTAACCCCTCCTGGGGAAATCTGGGGAAGGCATCACAGAAGAGAGCTCATATAGGGTTGGCTCTGAAGGATAAACAAGGATTCACCAAGAGGGGCAGAGAGTATGCAAAGGTGAATGCATGGTAGTTGAGCATAGCTGGAGTGCAGATGTGGGCAAGGTGGGTATCAGCAGGAAATAGGCCTGAAGGTTGACTGAGACCCGTTTGTGTCTGCCACACTGAGGAGTTTGGACTTTACACTCGAGAGAATCATCAAAGACGTGGAAAGGCTGCATACAGGGAGGGAATTTAAGCTAGTGATAATGAGGGTCTGTACTAACATAGTAGCAGTGTGAATACAGAGATAAGTTCAACTGCAGTGTAGCCTCTACTCTCACCTCAAGGGCCTCACAATATAGTGCAGAAGACAGTTCCCAAATCAAAGGCAAACCAACCGTTCCAATACAATGTGGTATGCTCAGTGGGAGAGCCCCACACACAGGGCTCTGGAGAAGTACAGAGAAAGAACATTGCTCAGGGGTGAGGGGAGGTCAGAAAAGGCTACTCATAAAAGGAACTTCTGGAACTAAGTCTTGAAGGGTGGAAAGAATTATCCAAACAAAGAAAAGATGGGAATAGTGTTGTCATTCCAGTCGTAGGAGTAACACAGCAAGGGCGCAGAGATAAGCAACAGCATGGAATGTGGGAGGACCCACCGGTATTTCAGTATAGATGGAGCAGAAAGTGCATCAAGGGTAAGGGGCAGGAGCGGTAGGGTATGGGGTTAGGGAAAAATGCAGAGGCCAAGTTTAGGAAACTTTATGTGCCATGCCAAGGAGTTTGAACTCAATCTAGTGGGTGAAGGGGAGTCATTGAAGTAATTTATTTTATTTCTTTTAAAATTTATTTTATTAAAGTATAGTTGATTTACAATGTTGTGTTAATTTCTGCTGTATACCAAAGTGATTCAGTTATATATATTATATATATATATATTCTTTTTCATATTCTTTTCCATTATGGTTTATTACAGGATATTGAATATAGTTCCCTGTGCTGTACAGTAGGATGTTGTTTATCCATTCTATAATAGTCTGCATCTGCTAACCCCAAACTCCCACTCCATCCCTCTCCCTCCCCCCACCCCTTGGCAACCACAAGTCTGTTCTATATGTCTGTGAATCTGTTTCTGTTTCATAGATAAGTTCATTTGTGTCATATTTTAGATTCCACATATAAGTGATATCAGATGGTATTTATCTTTCTCTTTCTGATTTATTTCACTTAGTATGATGATTTCTAGGTCCATCCATGTTGCTGCAAATGGCATTATTTCATTCTTTTTTATGGCTGAGTAATATTCCATTGTATATATGTACCACATCTTCTTTTTTTTTTTTTTTTTCAAACATCTTTATTGAAGTATAATTGCCTTACAATAGTGTGTTAGCATCTGCTTTATAACAAAGTGAATCTGTTATACATATACAATATGTTCCCATTTCTCTTCCCTCTTGCATCTCCCTCCCTCCCACCCTCCCCATCCCACCCCTCTAGGTGGTCACAAAGCACCGAGCTGATCTCCCTGTGCTATGCGGCTGCTTCCCACTAGCTATCTATTTTACATTTGGTAGTGTATATATGCCCATGACACTCTCTTACCCTGTCACATCTCACCCCACCCCCTCCCCATATCCTCAAGTCCATTCTCTAGTAGGTCTGTGTCTTTATTCCCGTCTTGCCACTAGGTTCTTCATGGCCTTTTTTTTTTTTTTTTTTCCCTTAGATTCCATATATATGTGTTAGCATACTGTATTTGTTTTTCTCTTTCTGACTTACTTCACTCTGTATGACAGACTCTAACTCCATCCACCTCATTACAAATACCTCCATTTCATTTCTTTTTATGGCTGAGTAATATTCCATTGTATATATGTGCCACATCTTCTTTATCCATTCATCTGTCGATGGACATTTAGGTTGCTTCCATGTCCTGGCTATTGTAAATAGAGCTGCAATGAACATTTTGGTACATGACTCTTTTTGACCTATGGTTTTCTCAGGGTATATGCCCAGTAGTGGAATTGCTGGGTCATATGGTAGTTCTATTTGTAGTTTTTTAAGGAACCTCCATACTGTTCTCCATAGTGGCTGTATCAATTTACATTCCCACCAACAGTGCAAGAGTGTTCCCTTTCCTCCACACCCTCTCCAGCATTTATTGTTTCTAGATTTTTTGATGATGGCCATTCTGACCGGTGTGAGATGATATCTCATTGTAGTTTTGATTTGCATTTCTCTAATGATTAATGATGTTGAGCATTCTTTCATGTGTCTGTAGGCCATCTGTATATCTTCTTTGGAGAAATGTCTATTTAGATCTTCTGCCCATTTTTGGATTGGGTTGTTTGTTTTTTTGTTATTGAGCTGCATGAGCTGCTTGTAAATCTTGGAGATTAATCCTTTGTCAGTTGCTTCATTTGCAAATATTTTCTCCCATTCTGAGGGTTGTCTTTTGGTCTTGTTTATGGTTTCCTTTGCTGTGCAAAAGCTTTTCAGTTTCATTAGGTCCCATTTGTTTATTTGTGTTCTTATTTCCATTTCTCTGGGAGCTGGGTCAGAAAGAATCTTGCTGTGATGTATGTCATAGAGTGTTCTGCCTATGTTTTCCTCTAAGAGTTTGATAGTGTCTGCCCTTACACTTAGGTCTTTAATCCATTTTGAGTTTATTTTTGTGCATGGTGTCAGGGAGTGTTCTAATTTCATACTTTTACATGTTCCTGTCCAATTTTCCCAGCACCACTTATTGAAGAGGCTGTCTTTTCTCCACTGTATATGCTTGCCTCCTTTATCAAAGATAAGTTGACCATATGTGTGTGGGTTTATCTCTGGGCTTTCTATCCTGTTCCATTGATCTATATTTCTGTTTTTGTGCCAATACCAAACTGTCTTGATTACTGAAGCTTTGTAATATAGTCTGAAGTCAGGGAGCCTGATTCCCCCAGCTCCATTTTTCGTTCTCAAGATTGCTTTGGCTATTCGGGGTCTTTTGTGTTTCCATACAAATTGTGAAATTTTTTGTTCTAGTTCTGTGAAAAATGCCAGTGGTAGTTTGATAGGGATTGCATTGAATCTGTAGATTGCTTTGGGTAGTAGAGACATTTTCACAATGTTGATTCTTCCAATCCAGGAACATGGTATATCTCTCCATCTATTTGTATCATCTTTAATTTCTTTCATCAGTGTCTTATAATTTTCTGCATACAGGTCTTTTGTCTCCTTAGGTAGGTTTATTCCTAGATATTTTATTCTTTTTGTTGCAATGGTAAATGGGAGTGTTTTCTTAATTTCACTTTCAGATTTTTCGTCATTAGTGTATAGAAATGCAAGAGATTTCTGTGCATTAATTTTGTATCCTGCTACTTTACCAAATTCATTGATTAGCTCTAGGAGTTTTCTGGTAGCATCTTTAGGATTCTCTATGTATAGTATCATGTCATCTGCAAATAGTGACAGCTTTACTTCTTCTTTTCCGATTTGGATTCCTTTTATTTCTTTGTCTTCTCTGATTGCTGTGGCTAGGACTTCCAGAACTATGTTGAATAATAGTGGTGAGAGTGGGCAACCTTGTCTTGTTCCTGATCTTAGTGGAAATGGTTTCAGTTTTTCACCATTGAGGACAATGTTGGCTGTGGGTTTGTCATATATGGCCTTTATTATGTTGAGGAAAGTTCCCTCTATGCCTACTTTCTGCAGGGCTTTTATCATAAATGGGTGTTGAATTTTGTCAAAAGCTTTCTCTGCATCTATTGAGATGATCATATGGTTTTTCTCCTTCAATTTGTTAATATGGTGTATCACATTGATTGATTTGCGTATATTGAAGAATCCTTGCATTCCTGGGATAAACCCCACTTGATCATGGTGTATGATCCTTTTAATGTGCTGTTGGATTCTGTTTGCTAGTATTTTGTTGAGGATTTTTGCATCTATGTTCATCAGTGATATTGGCCTGTAGTTTTCTTTCTTTGTGACATCTTTGTCTGGTTTTGGTATCAGGGTGATGGTGGCCTCGTAGAATGAGTTTGGGAGTGTTCCTCCCTCTGCAATATTTTGGAAGAGTTTGAGAAGGATAGGTGTTAGCTCTTCTCTAAATGTTTGATAGAATTCGCCTGTGAAGCCATCTGGTCCTGGGCTTTTGTTTGTTGGAAGGTTTTTAATCACAGTTTCAATTTCAGTGCTTGTGATTGGTCTGTTCATATTTTCTATTTCTTCCTGGTTCAGTCTCGGCAGTTTGTGCATTTCTAAGAATCTGTCCATTTCTTCCAGGTTGTCCATTTTATTGGCATAGAGTTGCTTGTAGTAATCTCTCATGATCTTTTGTATTTCTGCAGTGTCAGTGGTTACTTCTCCTTTTTCATTTCTAATTCTATTGATCTGAGTCTTCTCCCTTTTTCTCTTGATGAGTCTGGCGAATGGTTTATCAATTTTGTTTATCTTCTCAAAGAACCAGCTTTTAGTTTCATTGATTTTTGCTATTGTTTCCTTCATTTCTTTTTCATTTATTTCTGACCTGATCTTTATAATTTCTTTCCTTCTGCTGGCTTTGGGGTTTTTTTGTTCTTCTTTCTCTAATTGCTTTAGGTGCAAGGTTAGGTTGTTTATTCGAGATGTTTCCTGTTTCTTGAGGTAGGCTTGTATTGCTATAAACTTCCCTCTTAGCACTGCTTTTGCTGTGTCCCATAGGTTTTGGGTCGTCGTGTCTCCATTGTCATTTGTTTCTAGGTATTTTTTGATTTCCCCTTTGATTTCTTCAGTAATCACTTCGTTATTAAGTAATGTATTGTGTAGCCTCCATGTGTTTGTATTTTTTACATATCTTTTCCTGTAATTGATATCTAGTCTCATAGCGTTGTGGTCGGAAAAGATACTTGATACGATTTCAATTTTCTTAAATTTACCAAGGCTTGATTTGTGACCCAAGATATGATCTATCCTGGAGAATGTTCCATGAGCACTTGAGAAAAATGTGTATTCTGTTGTTTTTGGGTGGAATGTCCTATAAATATCAATTAAGTCCATATTGTTTAATGTATCATTTAAAGCTTGTGTTTCCTTATTTATTTTCATTTTGGATGATCTGTCCATTGGTGAAAGTGGGGTGTTAAAGTCCCCTACTATGATTGTGTTGCTGTCAATTTCCCCTTTCATGGCTGTTAGTATTTGCCTTATGTATTGAGGTGCTCCTATGTTGGGTGCATAAATATTTACAATTGTTATACCTTCCTCTTGGATCGATCCCTTGATCATTATATAGTGTCCTTCTTTGTCTCTTGTAATAGTCTTTATTTTAAAGTCTATTTTGTCTGATATGAGAATTGCTACTCCAGCTTTCTTTTGATTTCCATTTGCATGGAATATCTTTTTCCATCCCCTCACTTTCAGTCTGTATGTGTCCCTAGGTCTGAAGTGGGTCTCTTGTAGACAGCATATGTATGGGTCTTGTTTTTGTATCCATTCAGCCAGCCTGTGTCTTTTGGTGGGAGCATTTAATCCATTTACATTCAAGGTAATTATCGATATGTATGTTCCTATTCCCATTTTCTTAAATGTATTGGGTTTGTTATTGTAGGTGTTTTCCTTCTCTTGTGTTTCTTGCCTAGAGAATTTCCTTTAGCATTTGTTGTAAAGCTGGTTTGGTGGTGCTGAACTCTCTCAGCTTTTGCTTGTCTGTAAAGGTTTTAATTTCTCCATCGAATCTGAATGAGATCCTTGCTGGGTAGAGTAATCTTGGTTGTAGGTTTTTCTCCTTCATGACTTTAAGTATATCCTGCCACTCCCTTCTGGCTTGCAGAGTTTCTGCTGAGAGATCAGATGTTAACCTTATGGGGATTCCCTTGTGTGTTATTTGTTTTTTTTCCCTTGCTGCCTTTAATATGTTTTCCTTATATTTAATTTTTGACAGTTTGATTAATATGTGTCTTGGCGTGTTCCTCCTTGGGTTTATCCTGTATGGGACTCTCTGTGCTTCCAGGACTTGATTAACTATTTCCTTTCCCATATTAGGGAAGTTTTCAACTATAATCTCTTCAAAAATTTTCTCAGTCCCTTTCTTTTTCTCTTCTTCTTCTGGTACCCCTATAATTCGAATGTTGGCACGTTTAATGTTGTCCCAGAGGTCCCTGAGACTGTCCTCAGTTCTTTTCATTCTTTTTTCTTTATCCTGCTCTGTAGTAGTTATTTCCACCATTTTATCTTCCAGGTCACTTATCCTTTCTTCTGCCTCAGTTATTCTACTATTGATCCCATCTAGAGTATTTTTAATTTCATTTATTGTGTTTTTCATCATTGCTTGGTTCCTCTTTAGTTCTTCTACATCCTTGTTAAATGTTTCTTGCATTTTGTCTATTCTATTTCCAAGATTTTGGATCATCCTTACTATCATTATTCTGAATTCTTTTTCAGGTAGACTACCTATTTCCTCTTCATTTGTTAAGTCCAGTGTGTTTTGAGCCTGCTCCTTCATCTGCTGTGTGTTTTTCTGTCGTCTCATTTTGCCTATCTTACTGTGTTTGGGGTCTCCTTTTCACAGGCTGCAGGTTCGTAGTTCCCGTTGTTTTTGGTATCTGTCCCCAGCGGCTAAGGTTGGTTCAGTGGGTTGTGTAGGCTTCCTGGTGGAGGGAACTAGTGCCTGAGTTCTGGTGGATGAGGCTAGATCTTGTCTTTCTGGTGGGCACGTCCACGTCTGGTGGTGTATTTTGTGGTGTCTGTGGCCTTATTATGATTTTAGGCAGCCTCTCTGCCAATGGATGGGGTTGTGTTCCTGTCTAGCTAGTTGTTTGGCATAGGATGTCCAGCACTGTAGCTTGCTGGTCGTTGAGTGAAGCTGGGTCTTGATGTTGAGATGGAGATCTCTGGGAGATTTTTGCCGTTTGGTATTACGTGGAGCTGGGAGGTCTCTTGTGGACCAGTGTTCTGAAGTTGGCTCTCCCACCTCAGAGGCACGGCCCTGATGCCTGGCTGGAGCACCAAGAGCCTTTCGTCCACACGGCTGAACTGTTTCAATAGGCCCTTAAGTGTTGTCTCATTCCCTGCTTTGTCTCATTTCTTCTCCATGTTGACTTCAACGTTACTTGCTTAAGAGTCTCTGCTCAGGCCACCATTTTATTCAGCTCCTCAGATTCCACGCAGGGTCGCTTATTTCTGCGCTTCATCCGAGATTTCGTGAATAGAGGTCACAAAGATGAGCCCTAAGTCTGAATTTTTAAACAAGCTTCTACCACCATTTTGCTGCACCTCAAGTTCTGGAAAACACTGCTTGGAACCCCACTCCTCAGGACCTGTACCACATCTTCTTTATCCATTCATTGGTCGATGGACACTTAGGTCACTTCCACCTCTTGGCTATTGTAAATAGTGCTGCTATGAACATCAGGGTGCATGTATCTTTTCAAATTAGAGTTTTCTCCGGATATACACCTAGGAGTGGGATTGCTGGATCATATGGTAATTCTATTTTTAGTTTTTTAAGGAACATCCATACTGTTTTCCACAGTGGCTGTACCAATTTACATTCCCACCAACAGTGTAGGAGGGTTCCCTTTCATTGAAGTAATTTAATTAAGGGCCTACCAGAGGTACTGATGCACCTATTAGACTAGTGGTAGTGTGGAGGCTGGGATTGGAGGGGGTGAGATTAGAAGAGGCAAGACCAGAAGCAGGAAAACCTGGTAGGAAATTATTGTAACAATTCACACTAAAGATGATGACTGACTCAACCAAAGTGAGGCAGGTGTGATAGAGAGGAGGGGAGCGATCGGGGGAATTAAAAGTGGCAGGACTTGCTGGCTGATTTGATATGGTGGTTGATGGAAAAGGAGTTAAGCAGGACTCTCAGGTTTGTGGCCTTAATGATGAGTGAATTTTGGTTTCACCAACCAAGAGTGGAGAGCAGAATCTGGAAGAAAAATGATGAGATTAATTTTGGACATCTTGAGTTCCAGATGGTTGTGGGATATCCAAGTGGAGATGTCCACTGGAAATTTTTTGATATATGAGTCTAGAGCTCCAGGGAGATGTCAAGACAGGAGATTTAGGTTTGGAAAGCATCAGAATATGGATGATGGTAAAAGTCATCAGAGGGGATGAGATCACCAGAGAGAGGATGTATAGTGAAAATAGAGGAGGGCCAAAGATAAAAACTTTTTGGACTATCAGTATTCAATGGGCAGACAGAGCAGTGGGTTCAGGAAAGCTTGGTGCTTACCCTGGACTTTATGTTTTAGGAACCGTGGGGTTGAATGAGAAACCCCAACACGGTAGCCCCAATCTTTCCTTCTTGGAACTTTCTAAAACGTTTTTGTGGCCTATATGATTGAGGATCTTAACAAATTTTAGGGCTGCATATTTTTCAGCTTCTAATGTAGTAACTTCTTCTGAATATTGTTGCAAATTGCTTTGCAAAAATGTTCATTACAAAGTTTTCCGAGTTCCTTAACTAAAAACCTCTGTAAGCAGAAAAATTCTATTTATTTTCTTTGCCTCATTTACCTAAATGCTTTGAAGTACCATATCCTTTTGACTCAGAAAGAATTGCTTCCTCTTAGTTTTAACCTAGGTAAAGTACCAAGCACCAAACACAGCGCTTAGCAACATAGCAGGTGGCCAAAACAATTCAAGTGGCATTACCTGAATTCATTGTTTTTACCTAAATATGCACACACTATCCTGTAACTACACAAACACACACACCATGAAAGTAATTCAGGTCTTTCTAAAATAGTGATGGTTCGCCTTCAATCTTGCCCTTCAGGTTTTTGTTTTAATTTTTTCATACTGAAAGGCAAATTAGAAAAAGAAAAAAAAAGTCAGTATGTAGATTCCAGGGGCTGTTTCCCTTTAGATTATTACAGCATGTTAAAAACTGATCACAGTTGATATACAGCAGCTTGCCTGAGTCTCTGCAACATGCCTCAAATGCAAAAATCCTTGGTGATGGACGATTGTGGGTAAAAACATACATGCATCAGATTTCTTCTCTGATAGCTTCCAGACCCCATTTTAGTGGGTTTGGCTCTCAAGGCAAACTCCAGCACAGGAGTAGCACTCGGTCATTTCCCCCCCCCCCCCACTTGGCCTCCATTCAGCGGGCGGGCCTGACTAGCTGCTTACATCCTCTCCCTCCTAAGGGAGAAGGGAAGTTAGAGATCTCCCTGGTGAGTACTGAGCTGCCATCTGTGCATAGGGTTTTACAGGGGAGAACCAAGCGACTCTGCTTTCTCTCAACGTAATTGTAATAAATCTCTGCAAAGACCCTCTGTTTGGATTACCTCAGAGAGAGAGAGAGAGTGAAGAGAGAGTGGAGAGATACAGAGAGAGAGAAGAAAAAGAAAAAAGAGGAAAAAGAGGAGGGAGGAGGAGAGAGTAAGAGGAAGGGAAGAGAGGGTGCATTGCCATCGCCATGCACTGCTTTCCTGTGTGTTCTTTGTACTTTTTTTTTAATATATTTATCTATTTATTTATTTTTGGCTGTGTTGGGTCTTCGTTTCTGTGCGAGGGCTTTCTCTAGTTGCAGCAAGCGGGGGCCGCTCTTCATCGCGGTGCGCGGGCCCCTCACTATCGCGGCCTCTCTTGTTGCGGAGCACAGGCTCCAGACGCGCAGGCTCAGTAATTGTGGCTCACGGGCCCAGTTGCTCCGCGGCATGTGGGATCTTCCCAGACCAGGGCTCGAACCCGTGTCCCCTGCATTGGCAGGCAGACTCTCAACGACTGCGCCACCAGGGAAGCCTCTGTGCTTTCTACTTTTAATGGTTAATACCCACATGTGTCCTAAATCCCACGAAGATATTTTCTTCCCAATGACTAGTGGTAACAATCTAATCCAAACGTGACCCCTGATTTGTTCATGAGGGGAAGATAAGAGTCTTTTGTTTCCTACATACCTGTTTTTTTTTAAGTACAGTGTTGAGTTTAAAAATAGAAAACAAAAAACAAAACCATGTTACAATAGCCCACTCCTCCTTACCGCCCCCTACAAAACTGCTGCCCTTTGCTGCTCCACAGGTAAGCCGTGCTCTCATCGAGGCGGAGCCTTCATCAATCAGCTGAGGGCTGCTGTCCCCTGGCCAGGCTATAGCTACCACACAAGCATCAGCCTTCATCACCACCAAGTCTCTGTTGCTGTTGCCACTTTCTTAACCTCTGTCTCCAGGAGATGAAGGTAAGGGAAATTTTTGTTTTCAGCCTTTGGCACAAAAAGAAAAGAAAAAAAAGAAAGGTAAGATAAAGGAAAAAAAGAACAGGAAAAGAGAAAAGGAGAGAAAGAAAAAAAAAAAGAAAACCTCTGTAACAATTGTCCCCCGGCTCCACGCCTAGCTCGTGTGGCTTTCCCTGCTTCTCGCCTCAGAAATTCATTAAACAAATGATGGGTTTTTTTGAGCCACAGCCTCTCCATTCTCTACTCTGGGGTCAGGAGAGTGTATGATATGATGGAGAGAGGACAGGCAGTAGAACGGGGTCACCCTGGGTTCTCATTCCGGGACCCAGCACGGTGTCCGGCCCACAGTGCCAAATCAACTCCCTTTCTTGTATCTGAGTGCCCTGCAGCAATGCCAACATTCCTGGGCTGTATATTTTTCTATCGCTAGTAACATCTCATTGGGAATCTACTTTTCTCAAAGGTGTTTGGCTATGAGGGAAACGGATTCCAACTGACAGGCAAAGTATCGCTTCACACACACATATGGACACACACTTGTACACATACAATGGGGTAAACAACCCAAACCTAACAAAAGGTATACTACTCCCTATTCTACAAAAACCCTCAGTTCCTCGTCCAAATGTAACTGTGGAACCACTGTTAAGCATTCCTTATGTCACAGGTAAGCTTTACTGTGGAGAGGAGGTTGGTCCAAGTTGCTCCTGGTTTGCACAGGGTGCTGAGGTAGAGGGTCCTTGGTAGTTTAGGGTCGGAGGCATCAGGCCTTGGGCTCTCATGGGGATAATAGCCTTGAAAATAGGTAAGATGAGAGGATGGGAAAGATCACCTGCTTTATAGTCTTGCCTCCTTTGGGGTGTGACTCAGATCATGGAATGGAATTGTCCAATCAAAGGAAAATCTGAGGTCCAGAAAAGGAAGGACTATGTCCAAGGTCACACATACACACACACACACACAGAGCCATTTAGAGGCAGAGCTGGAATGCTAGCCCCTAGGCCTCCAGCTTCCCAGGACAGTGCTCTTAATTGCCCAGCACCTCCACCAGTCAAACCAGGCTAGGACCTCTGCTTCTGGCACCTTCCACCACTACTCTATTCCCTGTGTCTGGGCTGTGAGCCTTACAGATCTCTTGGGTCCCTCAAAGAGAGGTTTTTTGTTTTTATTTTCTCCTTTTAGTGGAGACACGATAGATAGAGTTTGGGGGTCTAGAGAGATAGTTTTTCAAACTCTAAACTGATCTGAAACACCTGAGATGATTGTTAAACACGTCAATCTTTCCTAGCTGTTACTGAATCCCAGTGAACTCTCTCTACCCCTTCGAGAAAGGTATACCACTTAACAGAATTTTTTTGTGTGTTTACATGATGACTTTCCTTCCAGTGCAGCCCTAAATCTGAAGGGAAAGCACTGTCTTGTTTTTTTTTCTTATTATAATGTTTCTGTTTGATTATAACATTCATAAACATTTCTTGGCAAAAGTGAATATTATGGAAGAATATTAGGAAAAATATAAATCAACAGATGTTCTTAAAGTAGATACATATGTATGTATAACTGAATCACTTTGCTGTACACCTGAAACTAACACAATGTTGTAAATCAACTATACTTCCATTAGAAAGAAAAAAGAAGAAACAAAAACCACAAAACCTTTTGCCAACTGTCAAAGAAATCCCCTTTCTAGACACAAGAGGGAGCTTTTAGCTAAAATGAAAATAAAGGCAGTTTAATTCAGGCTCTACTGTCTTTATTTTCTTTTCACTAAAAAATTTAAATTTGTGATCTTTGAAAACGCATTAGTTAACTGATCATGGATTTGTATAATGATAGAGCTGACAGGCTCCTGAACCACTGTGACTTCTCTTCAGCAGTTGATATGGTTGTCTATTCCTTTCTTTAAAAGTTCTCCTTCCTTGGCTTCTGAGACACAACTCTGTCCCTGGCTCTGCTCATAAGTTTTAGACCATTTCTCTCTCTTTGCTCTCCCCTTTGGTGTGGGAGCTTTCCTGATCCCCCCAGCCCTCCTGTCTTCTCATTCTGCAACATATACACGCACACTTTCCTTGACTGACCTCATCCATCCCCGTGGTTTCAATTCCCCTCATGTGCTGATGAATAAGTCACCACACATATCTCCTGCTATTAAGTCTATGCTGAAGTCCAGATATGCATATTCACTTACCTACTGTACAAGCCCAAGAGCACAAAAGGTGCCAGAGGAAGATCAGTTGGCCTGACCCAAGACTACAGAACAACTTGGTTAGGGAGTCTCTGAGTTTTCAGGGTCTACAGGGCATCACCTTGGATGACCATGTGAACTGTGATATTTTTGAAACAGAAAAAACAACAACAGCAACAACAAAATCCCTCTAAATACTACATCACAACAAAAAGGATGGTAAACAACAGAAAGGATGATGTTTCCCATCTTCTTTTTGCAGTGGTACAAAAAGTATCACTTAGAGGCTGAGTTGTCCAATGTAGTAGTCATTAGTCACAGGTGGCTATTGAGCACCGGAAATGTGGCTGGTTTGAATTGAGATGTAGAGTATATGTAAAATACATATCAGATTTAAAAGAAAGCATGTCATTAATCTTTTTTTATATTGATTCTAGAACAGCTCCCGGCTCATATGAAGTGCTTAATAAATGTTAGCTGCTACTATTACTAGACACTCAATTCTAGTCATTCCAAATTCCTTGATGTCACCAAAACCAACCAGAAACTTTGATGCTTCTCTGCCTTTGTGAATGCTGTTTCTCCTGCCTGGAATGCTCTATCTTAAGTAAGTTCTTCACCTATTAAACTCTTACTTATCTTTTGAGACCTAGCTTAAATGTCACCCACTGTTTGAAGCCTTCCTCATTACCAGGGGCCATTTTCTCCTCTGTGGCATCGTGTGTATATTGCTATTATTGCACAAGTTGTAGTACAGTTACATTTGTAGTGTAACCGATGTGTGTTTCCTCCATTAGACTCTTACTAGGGATAGGGGCTTGTCTGCTTTCTCTTGGTATCACCAGAGTCTAGCACATTTGCCACATACTAGGTACTCAATAAATGTTTTCCAAACTGAAAATTAAATTAGCTAATCAAACCGTCTGTCTTTACAGCTGAAGAAACTGAAGCTCAAGAAGGTGATGGGACTTTTTAGATGAGATTACACTTTGGATCCCAGTGGGCCAGGGGGCCTTTCTTCTTGTCCCTGAAAAGGATAGGCAAAAAATGACCTCAGAATACAAGTGCAGCAGTAGAACTTAGATTAAATCAGATCCTTCCATTTCTCTACCTTGTAACAAAATATCATGAGAGAGAATCCAAAACCCTGGTACTGAATTAAGCATGTAACATGTATCAAAACTCCCACTAGTTTCTGATCTTAGGATGTTGGTTAAGAATTTCATTTTCATTTATTATCCCACTTTAGCTACCTAGTCAGCAGGATCTGCAAGTGATTGAAGAGTGTAGGGTCCAATATTGATGTGCCCTTGATGGCAAGAATACTGTAAGTCAGGGGCTTCCCTGGTGGCGCAGTGGTTGAGAATCCGCCTGCCAATGCAGGGGACACGGGTTCGAGCCCTGGTCTGGGAGGATCCCACATGCCGCGGAGCGACTAGGCCCGTGCGCCACAACTACTGAGCCTGCGCGTCTGGAGCCTGTGCTCCGCAACAGGAGAGGCCGCGATAGTGAGAGGCCCGCGCACCGCGATGAAGAGTGGTCCCCACTTGCCGCAACTAGAGAAAGCCCTCGCACAGAAACGAAGACCCAACACAGCCAAAAATCAATCAATAAATAAAATATTAAAAAGAAAGAAAGAAAGAAAAGAGCAACAGAGAAACCATAGGGTAAATAAAAAAAAAAAAAAAGAATACTGTAAGTCAAATGGACTGGATGCTAATCCTTGCTTTGCTAATAATGTCTTAGTTAAGTTACCTGAACTTTCAGCAACTATTTTCACATCCATACAAGAGGATGTGGATCAGATGATCTCTAAAACCTAACAAACTCCCCATGATTGTGACTATGACACGATCCTTCATAGACAATGACACTCTTATTTTTAGAGCTTCCTGGAGAAAGGATATATTTCCCTTGGGAAAGCCTTTAGTTTTCTTACATCTCTAGGTTAATAAATGATTATGGAAATACCTGATTGGACTAGCGTTTGTAGATTACAAATTACTTTCACATGCAGCATTTCAGTTTGTGAAACCCCTGTGAGGAAAATAGGCTGGTTGTTATACCAATTCTGCAGATAATGGTGATGATGATAAGAGCTAATATTTTAGTGACTGTGCTATATGTTGTTCTTAGAACTCTGCATGTACTACCATCTTAAGTTAAGCTAGATGAGGATTCTAAAGCTCCATAAGATTAAGTGACCGAAGTTGTTAATGGCAGAACCAGGACTTGAATCCAAATTGGCTGTAATTTCTATATTCTATACCAATTGCTCATCTTCCTGCAATATACAGTCTCACGTATTTTTTTTTGCACCATTGAAATAAATGAATAACCATCATTTTTTATGATAGCCCTTCACAACTGGAAGCTACTGCTCTTTATCCTTTTAACTTTCTCTTCTCTTCTGAATGACTTACATTTTCTGGTCACAGAGCCGGAACTGGCTCACATCATCTCGCGAGAGCTAATTCTGTGCACCTCTTCCTGACTCCCCATTCAGTGATATCACTTTGATGGCTTGAAATAGCCCACAGCAAGGGATTTTTATACCATTGGAATATGTAGATGCTACAAATAGAGACCACTTTCCCTGCTGGAGAGCCAGTTGTTAAAATTTAGCAACACGTGTCTGGTTCTGGAAGAAAGAGAGAAATGCCTCAACCTTGTTCTGGGTTCCACTGAGTAGAGTGGTCATTTGTATTTGAACAAAGATAGCAGTGTAGACCACAGCATCTTTCTTAGTCTGGAGAAAGAGAGGAGTTATTCTTCCTCTGAGATGCCTTAGCTATATTTCCAGATATACCTAGACTTGTAGAGAGCCTATAGAGCCAGGAAACAATTTACTGCTCCAAACTGTTACTATTTTCCTTTCTGTTGAATCCTGAAAACTGCCAAGGTGGAGGCTCTGATCCACTGTGGAACTGGCAAAGATTTTTAGATAACCTGCTTTAAGCAACTTATATTGGTTAAGGTGACATAGCAAGTGAATGGTAATGCCTGGGTTTCTTGATGGCCAATTCATAACTCTTGTCACCCATCACTGTACTTGTACAAGGCATGATTTGGAAATGTTTGCAATATGTATTGATAGTCAGTGGTATATGAACAAAACTTACATTGTATAAATAATCACTCTGAGGATGTTTACTTAGTGTTCAGACTATTCAGTCATCAGAGTTCCTGCATATCCAACTGTTATACGTACTCACATTTAAGGAGAAATTTGTGCTCTTTATAATATTTTGGAGATGGAACAATCTCTGTCATTCTCTTGAGGACAAGGATGATGAAAGTTCTGATTTGATAGTGCACAGCGCTGACCACAGAAGTACCTCATAAAGTCCAGCTGAATGAATTATGTTCATTTTAGTGAACTGGACTTCAGATTCCTCCCCCAAACTAGTCTAGACTACTCCCTGGAAACCAAAGGGTCTGGATCCCCCAAGGTAGACTCAATTCCAAAATCTCTGTCTGGCTCTAAGTCCTTACAACAGAAAATGTGCCCTACTTTTTGGTTCATGAAAATACCATTAATGCATACACTGAGAGTGGGACTGTTTTGCTGGAAGAGGAGAAGACAATTCATCATTATTTATACATTTCATTAGGGTATTATTTGGGGGAGCTGCTGTATGGTCTGGATGAGTGAGGCAAAGCTCTTGAGCTGGACTGATGGAGACATGAGGGAAACCAGAAAAAGTCGCTCAAGCTCAGGCCTCAGGCAGGCCTCTTCTCAGCAGTTCCCCCTGAGGAGCTCTGTCCGTGGCCCACTCCCCAGGACCTGCATGTCTAGCCATGTGTGTGTCCTGAGGGTAGGGCCACCTGTTGCACACAGCACAGACAGTATCCACGAGGCCCCTTGCTCCAAACCCAGCTCTTTATTGCCATTGCCACAGTTCCTGAGCAGGTTTCCCTCAGGGCCTTGTGTGGGCCCAAGGATCTGGAGAGGCCAGACAAGTTAGCCTCTGGAAGCAGAAGAAGCCTAATCAAGAGTGCTTGTGAAAACTAGTTGAGGAAAATATCAGGGGCAGGCTCAGAACGTGATTGATGGAAGGAAAGTTGAGTAGAATTCCCCTCTCTTGGAATTTCTGCAAGGGCAGGGGCATGAAAACAGAACATTCAGGAAGAATCAAACAGTGGGGTGGAAGGTCAGATGTGTTTGGTTGAAGAGTAGCTGAACTAAACCCCCTCCCCTGAGTGTTCCTCTGAAAGTGGAGGAATGAGGATAGAACTTTCTGGAAAAGAGCTATGTGATAAAAGGCAGGGCTTATTGGAGGCTATTTCTGGATAGGGAGACTGATTATCAATTATGAGCATGACTCTCAAGGTTCTAAATAGACAGTGGACCAACTCCTCTTTTATGTGGATTTTCTTTCCTACATCAAAGCTGGCATTCTTCAGCTCTTTCTGATTATAAGCCACATTATGTGACCGGCTTCTTTGTACTATCTTGCTCTCCTTCCGCTTGTCCTTTCTCTCTCTTTGTATTTTACAATATGGACTCTTTACATCCAATCCCAAGGCTAGAGTGTGTCAGCCTCAGACAGTCTTTAAACCAGATAGTCAAGTAATTTATAGATGCCAAGTTGAAGAATCTTGTATTTTTATGAGGTGGAGAGGTGAAATAGAGTGCTAACTAGAGTGGAAAGAACAAGAATGGTACAAGAAAAGGTCAAGGCTTGAGGTTGTGACTGGGCAAAGAAACAGACAAAACCCCAAAGCCCAGGGGAAAGCTTAGGCTCTAGGTGAACGCTGAAATTAATTCCAGTGATATTGAGGATGGATGAGGCAGCTGTGGGGCCTGGCAAATATACTTAAATGCTTATCTGAAGGAAGAGAGGATTAAGAAGTTATTGCCAAAATTACATCCAACAATGTTAGTTTCCCTACTAGTTGTCTGGCTTGTCTGATTCATCGAAGTAAATGCTTATTTGAGGGAGGAGGGGGAAATCCATCATCACCAAAATTAATCCAAATGATATTGGATTCTGTATGAATGACAGGCTTCATTTTATTGCACTTTGCAGATAATGCGCTTTTCACAAATTGAAGATCTGTGGCAACCCTGCATCAAACAAGTCTATAGGCACCATTTTTCCAATAGCATTTGCTCATTTTGTGTCTCTGTATCATATTTTGGTAATGTTCACATTTTATCTCAAACTTTTTCATTATTATTATACTTGTTATGCTGATCTGTGATCAGTAATCTTTCATTTCACTATTCTCATCGCCTTGGGGCACCACGAATCGTGCTCATATAAAACAGTAAACTTAATAAGTGTTGTGTGTGTTCTGACTGCCCCATTAACCGGTCATTGCCCCATCTCTCTCCCTCTCCTTGGGCCTCCCTATTACCTGAGACTCTAGGTGTGTCTGAGACACAACAATATTGAAAATAGGCCAATTAATGACCCTACAACGGCCTCTAAGTGTTCAAGTGAAAGGAACAGTCACCCGTCTCTCACTTCAAATCAAAAGCTAGAAATTTTGATTAAGCTTAGTGAAGAAGGCATGTCAAAAGCCAAGCTAGGCCAAAAGCTAGGCCTCTTGTGCCAAACAGTTAGCCAAGTTGTGAATGTAAAGAAAAAGTTCTTGAAGGAAATTAAAAGTGCTGCTCCAGTGAACACACAAACGGTACGAAAGTGAAACAGCCTTATTGTTGATATGGAGAAAGCTTTAGTGGTCTGGATAGAACATCAAACCAGCCACAACATTCCCTTAAGCCAAAGCTTAATCCAGAGCAAGGCCCTAACTCTCTTCGATTCTATGAAGGCTGAGAGACGTGGGGAAGCTGTAGAAGAAAAGTTTGAAGGTAGCAGAGGTTGGTTCATGAAGTTGAGGGAAAGAAGCCGTCTCCATAATATAAAAGTGCAGGGTAAATCAGCAAGTGCTGGTGTAGAAGCTGCAGCAAGTTTTCCAGAAGACCTAGCTAAGATAATTCATGAAGGTGGCTATACTAAACAATAGCTTTTCAATGTAGATGAAACAGCCTTCTATTGAAAGAAGATGCCATCTAGGACTTTCAGAGCTAGAGAGGAGAAGTCAACGCCTGGCTTCATAGCTTCAAAGGACAGGCTGACTCTTATTAGGGGCTAATGCAACTGGGGCCTTTTAGTTGAAGCCAATGCTCATTTACCATTCTGAAAATCCTAGGGCCCTTCAGAATTATGCTAAATTGACTCTGCCTGTGCTCTATAAATGGAACAACAAAGCCCTGATGACAGCACATCTGTTTAGAGCATGGTTTACTGAATATTTTAAGCCCATTATTGAGGCCTATTGCTCAGAAAAGAAGATGCCTTTCAAAATATTACTGCTTATTGACAATACACCTGGTCACCCAAGAGCTCTGATAGAGATGTACAATGAGATCAATGTTGTTTCCATGCCTACTAACACATGATTCTTCAACCCATAGATCAAGGAGTCATTTCAGCTTTCAAGTTTTATTGTTTAAAAAATATATTTTGTAAGGCTATAGCTGCCATAGACAGTGATTTCTCTGATGGATCTGGGCAAAGTAAATTGAAAATCTTCTGGAAAGTGTTCACCAATCTAGATGCCATGAAGAACATTCATGATTCAAGGTAAGAGGTCAAACTATAAAAATAAACAGGAGTTTGGAAGAAGTTGATTCTGACACTCATGGATGACTTAGAGGGGTTCAAGACTTAGTGGAGGAAGTAACCACAGATGTGGTGGAAATAGCAAGAGAACTAGAATTAAGGTTGCAGCCTGAAGATGTGACTGAATTGCTGCAGTCTCATGATAAAACTTCAATGGATGAGGAGTTGCTTCTTATGGATGAGCAATGCAAGTGGTTCCTTGAGATGAAATCTACTCCTGGTGAAGATGCTCTGAAGATTTTGAAATGATAACAAAGGATTTACAATATTACATAAACTTAGTTGATAAAGCAGCAGCAGGGTTAGAGAGGATTGACTCTAATTTTGAAAGAAGTTCTACTGTGGGTAAAATACCATCAAACAGCGTTGCATGCTACAGAGAAATCATTCATGAAAGGAAGAATCAGTCAATGCGGCAAACTTCATTGTTGTCTTCTTTCCTTCCCTCCCTTCCTTCCTTCCTTCCTTCCTATAGATTAAAATGCTTTATTCACTTTTATCAGAATTTTATTTATTTTTTATTGAAGTATAGTTGATTTACAATATTATATTAGTTTCAGGTCTATAACATAGTTATTCATTATTTTTACATATTATACTCCATTAAAAGTTATTATAAGATAATGGCTATAATTCCCTGTGCTATACAATATATCTTTGTTGCTTATCTATTATATATATATATAATAGTTTGTATTTCTTAATCCCATACCCCTGGTTTGGGATTAACCACTGGTAACCACTAGCTTGTCCTCTATGTCTGTGAGTCTGTTTCTGTTTTGTTATATACATCCATTTGTTTCATTTTTTAGATTCCACATATAAGTGATATCATACAGTATTTGTCTTTCTCTGTCTGACATTTTGTTAAGCAGAATACTTTCTAGGTCTATCCATGTTGTTGGAAATGGCAGAATTTCATGCTTTTTATGGCTGAGTAATATTCCACTGTATATGTATACCACATTTTTTTTATTCATTCATCTGTTGATGGATGCTTAGGTTGCTTCCATTTGTCTACTGTAAATAATACTGCTGTGAAGATTGGGGTATATGTATCTTTTTGAATTAGTGTTTTTGTTTTTTTCTGGATATATACATAGGACTGGAATTGCTGGATCATATGGTAGTTCTATTTTTAATTTTTTGTGGAACCTCCATACTGTTTTCCATAATGGCTGCATCAACTTACATTCCCACCAGTAGTGTACTAGGGTTCCCTTTTCACCACATCCTCACCAACATTTGTTATTTGTAGACTTTTTGATGACCATCATTCTTACAGGTATGAGGTGATATCTCATTGTGGTTTTGGTTTGAATTTCTCTAATGATTAGTGATGTTGAACATCTTTTCATGTGACTGTTAGCCATCTATCTGTATGTCTTCTTTGGAAAATGTCATTTAGGTCTTCTGCCCATTTTTTAATTGGTTTGTTTAGTTTTTTGATATTGAGCTGTATGAGTTTTTTATGTATTTTGGATATCAACCCTTTGTTGGTCATATTGTTTGCAAAGATTTTCTCCCATTCTGTAGGTTGTCTTTTCATTTTGTTGATGGTTTCCTTTGCTGTGCAAAAGGTTTCAAGTTTGATTAGGTCTCATTTGTTTATTTCAGTTTTTATTTCTTTTGCCGTAGGAGGCAGATCAAAAAAATTGTTACAATTTACGTTAAAAAGTGTTCTGGCTTTGTTTCAGGTTTTATATTTATGTCTTTAATCCATTTTGAGTTTATTTTTGTATATGGTGTGAGGAAATGTTCTAATCACATTCTTTTACATGTAGCTGTTGAGTTTTTCCCAGCACCACTTATTGAAGACACTGCCTTTTCTCCATTGTATATTCTTGCCTCCTTTGTCATAGATTAAGTGACCATAGCTGTGTGGGTTTATTTCTGGGCTCTCTATTCTTTTCCATTGATCTATGTGTCTGTTTTTTTTGCTAGTACCACACTGTTTTGATTACTATAACTTTGTAGTATAGTCTGAAGTTGGAAGCATAATAACCTCCAGTTTTGTTCTTTTTTCTCAAGATTACTTTGGCTACTTGGGGTCTTTTGAAGTTCCATATAAATTTTAGGATTATTTATTCTAGTTCTGTGAAAAATGTAATGGGTATTTTGATAGGGGCTGCTTTATTTATTTTTTTAATTTATTTTTTATTGAAGTATAGTCAATTTAAAATATGTTAGTTTCTGTTGCACAGAAAAGTGATTCCTTTATATATATATATATATATATTCTTTTTCATATTCTTTTCCATTATGGTTTGTTACAGGATATTGAATATAGTTCCCTGTGCTATACAGTTGTTTATCCATTCTATATATAATAGTTTGCATCTGCCAGTCCCAAACTCCCAATCCATCCCTTCCCCACCCACCTCCCCCTTGGCAACCACAAGTCTTTTCTCTATGTCTGTGAATCTGTTTCTGTTTTGTAAATAAGTTCATTTGTGTCATATTTTGGATTACACATATAAGTGATATCATATGGTATTTGTCTTTCTCTTTCTGACTTACTTCACTTAGTATGATAATCTCTAGGTCCATCCATGTTGCTGCAAATGGCATTATTTCATTCTTTTTTATGACTGAGTAGTATTCCGTGTGTGTGTGTGTGTGTGTGTGTGTGTGTGTACCACATCTTTGTCCATTCATCTGTCGATAGGGACTGCTTTAAATTTGTAGATTGCTTTGGGTAGTATGGCCATTTTAACTATATCAATTCTTCTAACCCAAGAACATGGGATATCTTTCCATTTCTTTGTATCATTTTCAAATTCCTTCATTAATCTTCTATAGTTTTCAGAATATAGGTCATTCACCTCTTTGGGTAAGTTTATTCCTAGGTATTTTATTCTTTTTGATGTGATTTTAGTGTTGTTTTATTTTAAGAAATAGCCACAGCCACCCCAAACTTTAGCAGCCACCACACTTATCAGTCAGCAGCCATCAACATCCAGGCAAGACTCTCCAACAGCAAAAAGATTTTGACTCACTGAAGTCTCAGATGATGGTTAGTATTTCTTATCAGTAAAGTATTTTTAATTAAGATATGCATATTTTTTAGACATAATGCTATTGCACACTTAATAAACTGCAGTATAGTGTAAACATAGCTTTTATATGCACTGGGAAACCAAAAAATTTGTGTGGTTCACTTTATTGCAATATTTGCTTTGTTGTGGTAGTCTGGAACCAAACCCATAATATCTCCAAGATATGCCTGTATTCATGGGGTCCAATTCATATAAGTAATCCCTTCTCTGAAGAGGGAGAAGAAAAAAGTCACTTCTCAAATTATATGAGGTTATGTTTGTTTCTAGGCTAGTATTTGTGTTGTTTAATCCTTATAAGTAAATGCTAATCTGAGAGAGTAGGGGAACAAATTCTAATACCAAAATTAATTCTGGTGATACAGGATCCTGAGCAAGTTAGTTATGGGGCTTGATCAGTCGTAAGTAAGTGCTGATTTGAAGGAAGAGAGGGAAAAGTATCATCCCAAATGAATTGCAGTGGCATTTGTTTCTAGACTAATTATTAATGTTGTCTGATCCATATAAGTAAATGCTTATCTGAAGAAAGGGGGGGAATACATGGCCAGCTAAGCTGTATTATATACAACTAGCTTATCAAGGAAAACTTTGTGGATGTGACTGGCATTGGTTTTTGTCCCCAAGTGCAAATTTGGTGAAGAAAAATAATTAAGGGCATGAGAGAGTCTCCTAGTATGAGGAAAATACCAGAGTGTGGTAGAAGCAAGCTATAATAGAAGTAGTGGAAGTCTTGTCTCAGAGTCAGCAGGAAACTCTAGAATCCTGACAATAGGTTATCCTGGGTCATGGTGGAAAAGAAAATGGACAGCTATAGTGGGCCAGAAACTCCAGCTACAGTGGTAGTAGACAAGAAATCTGTCAGTGGATAGGAAATTCCAACTATAATAGCAATCAAATCTGGTTTCTTAGTGGAAAGGAAAGTGTGCAACTGCATACCCAGGGCATCCTGATTATGGATGAGCAGCCAGAAATCTTACTGTGGAAAGGAATGTGGGCGACTAGTCGAGGACAAAGAATTCCAGGTAGTCCAGAATCATTGATCTTCAAATGAGTAGGTCTTCAAGTGAGTAGAAATGTGTGCCAAGAGTGGCCAGCCAACCACAATCCGCAAGGTCAGCAACACAGAGGCAGAGATCTTGACGACTGGACCACTGGACTTTTGAGAGAAGTGCCAGTGAGCGGCAGAACCCTCACCTCCACTCCCAGTTAAAAACAGCAACAGAAGGATCAGAATCTGAATTGCAATCTGAAGGCTTTCTCCAGATGCGTAAGACATCGAAAAGGACGTTGAATTTATTATACTAATTTTGTGCGCATTTGGAGGGAATTAGGAATTGTGTTTTGTTGTTTTGAGTGATATACTCCCATGATATGGCAGTTGCCATTCACTAAAGGAGGTTATTCAGAGTGTGGCCCATCATGCCACGCTCTTGACTTCTCTCATGGTGGTAGGTGGATGGGTTTGGAAGGCTATTAATGCCAATCAGTGGTTAATAAGCATTTTCAATCCAGAGATTTTTTTCTTATTAGGAAGCAGTTTTACATCCAATACTTTTCTAGAAATGACAATGCTAAGCGTAATTTGAATGTAAACATTCTTATTACCGGAGGTTAAGATGTGGGTAAAAATCTGGCCCTGAAATTTATCTGAAACAGAATTCTGGTTTAACATGTTTTTCCCTCCCCACCCCTACTTCTTAGGTGAGTATTTCAGTGTATAGCAAATCAACGCTTTTCCAGCTCTTTAGAGAACAATATATCTCCAAAACTGTTCTAGAAAAACAATCTTAGAAATAGCAGCTCCTTGGAACACCTGTAATTGTATATTTAGCTAAAACTTGTATTGAAAGTATTTCTTAAAGTGCTAATATATTATTTCTTATTTCTCTTAAAGCATTTTTCAACTACAGTTAACTCGTTGTGAAGAGATTTTAAGCTTTATCGTCTAACTCCATAGAAAGATAATACTACTCAAAATCAATTTATTAAAAACTTAGAGATATAGAGCTTCAAGAAAATTTTGGTATCACTCATCTTCTGAAGAGACAGGCTCAAAGTTTTAAGTGATGTAATTTAACGTGTAGCTGGGGCTACCCCAAATCTTGCTTCCAGGTAAATTCTCCTTCCTTTATCCATATGGTTGAATTTTAAAGTACAGCTATAACACTGCAAACTTAAAATTTCGTAAGATATTATAAAACTTCCAGACACAGTTGTTGATTTTGTTAGCTTTGGTCTTCTGCAAGCAATTGTGTTAATTGGCAGTATTTGGCTGAGTCCTTGTGCACACTGTTTTCTTAAACAGTTCTCTATTGCTCGTTTGTTGCAAACATGGGGAAACTCCACTTACAATAGAAATAATGGAAGTGATGAGACTTCTCATAGACAGGAGCAGGAGAATGTGTTTTATGGTGTTCTCCTTTTCCCTATCCCTCCCGCTCTCCTTTCCTTTTCCCTTCTTCCCTCCTTTCCTCCCTCCCTTTCCCTCTTCCTTCTCCTCCTCTTCCTCCTCCCCTTCTTCCCCTCCCTCGTCCTCCCCCTCTTCCTCTTCCTTCTTTTTTTTTGCTGCAAGAGTCTGCATAAACCTTAAGTTTTTCTTTATCTCCTAAGCGACTAGACCATTCTAGACCTGCCCTGCTGTGTAAAATTCTCTGTATTTGGACTGGCTATTAATGCTTTAATGCTCTAACATAAAATCTATATGAAACAATATATAGTATATTTTTAAAAATAGTTTTTTAGTATAAAATCTAACAGATATAAGAGACTACATAAAATAAATGTATACATCAACCAGTTTTTATGAGGCAAACAACATTATAACCACCGCCACTAGGTTAAAAAATAGAATTTCGCCATCTACCTACCCTACCCACAACCCCTTTCCTCTTCTCAAAGGTAATCACAGTCCTGACCTTTATAGTAATCATTTCTTTATTTTCTTTATAAGTTTATCAGACAAATGTTCATTCCTAAGCACTAGTTTAGTTATGTTTCCCACTCTCCCATAAGTCTCTTTTAATCTAGAGACTGTCCTCTTTTTTCTTTGTAATTTGTTTGTTGAAGAAATGGTGTCCTTTTTCTCCAGAGTTTCCCACAGTCTTGATTTCACTTGATGACATTCTCTGTTGCAGTTTAATATGTTTCTCAGTCCTGAATTTCCTGTAGATTAGTGGTTGGTTCTACAGGATGGATCAGATTTGGGTTTATTTATTTTTTTCTTTTGACTTCTTAGGTGGTGGTGTGTTCTGTTTGGAGGTACACAATGTTGGTTTCCTCTCTTTCCTGTCATTTTAGCTGCCACTAACGATCAATGCCATCAGACTTTAGGTTGATGATATTTCTAGATGTTTTGGTTGTCAGAAGCTCATTCTCTAAAATAAGGAGAGAATTGTGGGGACAATATTCCCTGAGTTCTCACCTGTGGAAACATTTGTTTGTAGCCTTTCTATTTGAAAATCAGACTGGGTATAAAATCGTTGGCTCATCTTTTCTTTCCTTGAGTATATTAACTATGCTATTCCATTTCCTGCTGGCATAATGATTTGTTGTCAAAGTCTGACAACAATCTGGCTTTCTCTCCTTTATGAGCAATTTTGTCCTTTTACTGACTTTTTTCTCCTTAGAGTCTAGTAATTTTACTTGAATATGTCTCATTGCTTCGACTGGGTCAATTTCCTTTTTTAATATGCAGTTTCAAATCCTATTTCAGATACATTTTCATGAATTATACTTTTTTGAAATTGTTCTGTTTCCTTCCTTTGATTTTCTTCTTTGAGGATTGAGAGCCTTTGAAAAGTGAAACAATTTTGAACAGCTGCTTGAGGGGTATCAACACAGGGATGAGCAGAATAAGAAATGCCAATCAGTATTTAGGGCTGAACTGCGATTAAATGGCATTCATTTGTAGTGGAGCCAACTTTGTATTGCAGAACAAGGCAGTTAGCATGGAAGGGTAAGGGACTGAGGGATTCTAGGATGCTACTTAAAGTATAGCTGAAATAGTTATCAACATATTCATTGCACAAATAAGTAAAAAAAAAATGCAGGTATTTCTGGAAGAGTTTCAACTTATGACTATTTTATTTTAAATAAAGGGAAAGTAAATGTATAACTAAGTGTGGGTTAAGTCTTACTTACTTGTAAGAATGTTCATAATACATTAGCAAATCAGAAAAAGAAATCTTGATAAACCATCTGTCTTGATTTTTGGTTTGAAAAAAAATATTCCGTATTTTTATGTTATCAGCCAGGCCACAAAAATAGTCACACGTGGATTTTTGTATCACAGTAATAATGTCAATGAAAACAGTGCCTGGAAGTGAGGACTTTTTAGTTGGAAATTCCTTCTTCTCAGTCACATTGGCAGATGTCTCAAAAACATTATTTCTATCAAATTTTAGGTCTGTGGCACTGAAAGTATCACTCACTTAGAAAATGAGCAAAGTTGATCTTTGTTCATAGACTACATTTCTGAAGCGGAGATCCTTCAGTTTCTGGGTATTTTCTACACTTAACACTCAGCTTGAGGTAATACTAGACAAAGTTGTAATGTTAGAAAAGTGTATTGGTTTTTGGCCTCTCTTTTCCTCATAGAAGTGGTAAAAGGGCCCCTTGGTCAAATACCTTTTTACTCTCCTTTAAGATTCCCAGTGTTCCTCTTGTTACATCTGACACCATTGATGCCTATTGATTGATTGGCTTTCTTCGTCACTTTCCACTAGGCGCCTGTTAAATAAGAGCAATGTAAGGAGTTAAGATGCTGATGTCATCTCAGATAAAAATGTTTATGTCCACATGGTCTTGCTCTGAATGTCAGAGGAGGGAGGAGGAAGCTAGATATACATCAAATCTCATCCATATATCCAAAGGAATTCTGCAGTCAACTTTAGAATCTCACATGAAGTTTTATTACTTCCAGCCACCCGCTCTTGTTCTTTCTGTTACTACAAAGTCCATTCTTTCTTGAGCCTCTCCCTTGCAATTGTCCAGGCAGTAGCCATTTCTTGCTTGCCTTGACAAGGATGGTGAAATGGATTTGGGATGCTCTGCGGTGAGCCAAGTAGGATCGTAAAGTGAGCTTCTTGACTAATTTGCCCAGCTTGCAACAATCTCCTTCCAAAGGCTATCAACCCATTTCTGTCCCTATCTCTTTTTAAGATGTATTTTGCTGCTACTCTCCACAGACGGCTCCAGGATAACGATGCTTTCACCAGGAACACCAATGTCTACACTCTTTGTCGGACCAAGGTAACATTGCAGATGCTGAATCCCTCACTGTGACAATGCCGCAGATGCCTGCACTTAGACTACTGACACTGTATCAGAGGTCATGCCTCATATTGCTGCCAAAGCTGTTGGCACCCGTGCTGCTGATTCTTTGGTTTTCAATATCCTATGGAGATTTACTCTGTTTACTGCAGCCTCCTTGCTAAAGGATTTGGACTTAAGTCTCTGAGGCCTGACCTAAAATACAATCTGATATACACCATGCTATAATTAAAGCCTACCTCCCCTCATCCTCAGATACGAATTTATTTCCATTGAGTCAAATTTGCTCATCTGCCCATATAATTCTTTCCCAGAAGAAACCTTAGGTCCTAGAGTAATAGCCTTTCCAGCCTCACCAGTTATCCTGACAATGCCCAGATTGTACCTGGAGCCCCTGCTACATTCTTCACTTTGCCATTAACCCCAGTAAAAAGTGTGCTGTCTTTATTAAGAGTCTAACCCCACTCAATAATCAGCCTGAGTAATTGACACTTCTTTCAGTGAGAGCTCACACAATACTAAGGCACTGAGAAGAGAGAAAAGCGGAGCCATCTGGTCTTGTCTATTAGTTCACACAAGTTGCCGCAGCCCTGTTGCTACTCCCCCTGTCTGATGACTCATGGGGCCCAGCAGGAAGCTGCTGTTCAGTGCCTGCTTGAGACATGGCAATCTTTCTGTTGGGACATTGGTATATTTTATGAGATTTCTTATGGTCCTATCTTAGACACACATCCCATAGCCATTTCCTTTCTGGAGTCATGAGACCTCACTATTCACACTGCCAAGAATCAGGACACAGGCCTTTGTTTTTGATATCCACATACTTCTTGCTTTCCATTTCCCCTGTCTCTTAGCTCAGGGAACTATCCAAACTGTGGGGGGAAAGCCCCATTGCCCCATCATTCACAACACTTACGAATTAATTTAATTCAACATACTTCTCCCATCTAGCTCAGCCGGGGTGGGGGTAGGGTAAGGTTTACAGGAACATTTGAAATATCTGTTAGAAAGCCTTGGAGTGGATTTCTAGCAGCTGCTTGTTGCTTTTTTTGGAATTTGTGTATGTGGAGAGGTAGTTCACTCTTACTATCTTCAGCTTTGGGATTTTTAACTGAAATTGTGACAAAAAAAAGTCCCATTTGTAAGTCTGTAAATCTTCACCAGTAAATGTCAATCTTCCCCCTAGGTATAGCAAAAGTGCACGTACTTCCCTAACTCTTACCTGTTCTCTTAGGAACAGTCCTCTTCCAAGGCTGGAGAGGGCCGTCTCTAGCACCCTGAAATACAGGCAACGCATAATGTGATCTGGGATGGATGGCACTGTGGGACTACCCCAAGGAGAGTGCTGGTCAGAGATTGTGAGAAAAATAAAATAAGGAAGCATTTCAGTCATTGTATAGTAGGACAAACCAAAGCTATGTGATTAAATTGCTCTCATTGATGTAGTCACTAATTAGTGTAAATAAGTCAGTTGTTAACACAGAATTCCAGGGGAGATAGCAAGCTCCTATGGCCCAGGGATAAGAACACCTTGATGTCTCGCTAGGGATAGGTAAAGAAGGGCAGGAGATTGGCACTGTGGAGAATACAGGCAATAGAGTGCTTTGTAAATAGCAGGTTACTGCAGTAGGCTAACTTGCTCCTTAGGGGACTATGTTACTAGATAGAGACCATGCTCAGTTCAACTTTGGGATGCTATGAAGCACAGAGTTCATAGAAAACATGGGAATTAAAAGATTTGAAATGTGTGCAACAGACCTTATGAGTAAGCACCGATGACTGGGGTGTATATGTGTATATGGCAATACTGCAAATTTTTGAAATTTTGCGAGAAGACAGGGATGTCTGAAAAACCACTCAGAGAGAAGATAGTGTCAAATGTAAGGTGACCATCTTATCGATCAGTTGATTCATTGATCGATTGGTAGACTTTCCTTTTCTCTAGCATCGCCTGGCGTTGTGTGGTAACCCACGGTGACGACTCCCTGACCAATGTCTACCTGCGCTGCAATCTTTTAATGACAGTGCCCTGCAGCCCTTGGGCTCAGTTGACTGACTCTCCTTTGGACAGTCTCCACAGTTTTTGGAGCTATGCCAGAGGAACCAAACCCCAGGGTTTCAAGGGAACCCCTTGGGTACCATTCAATGGGGAAACCCCACACCAGGACAGCCTCCAGGTGTCACATTTGTGATAATGGTCACAGCACTCAGCACAAGGCTAAGCACACACTTAACCAGGAGGACAAGTGGGACAAGGGTTCAGTGAAAGGAGTAAGCCAAGACACTGGAACAAGGATGCAGAGTACGAACCCATCAGTGAGGAAACATTTAAACCTTCTTCTTTTTTTTTTAACTCTATTTTATATTGGAGTATAGCTGATTAGCAATGTTGTGATAGTTTCGGGTGCACAGCAAAGCGATTCAGCCATACATATACATGTATCTAAACCTTCTAATGACGCATGATGGGTGTTTGGTCTAATTAACTAAAAGACATTATTCTCTATTAAACAATAGGAATTCTTTCCACTTATCACAAAAAAGAGGAAAATAAAAAGAAGCTTCCACATGGATCACTCCCAGCTGCATATGATGCCTTGTCAATGACTAGTTAAGATAGTCCCCTGAGGATCCATGGGGGTTTCTTTCCATTTAAGGTGAGATCTTCTTAATTAGGCAGCCCAAGAGTGTGAAGGCTGCCAGGAGAAGAGTCAGTTGTCTTGACCAAGGGTGTAATAGGACAGATAATGGAAAAGAAGTTTCTGACTTTTCAGGATCCACAGGCGATGGATCACCTTGGCTGATCCCATGACATGTGCTGCTGTCCAAATTGAAGAAACAAACAAGGAAAAAATAACCGTGAAAGCTAAATAACAGGCTAATGTTGGCAAAAAATGGCAAAGGACATTTCAAAATACTCTCCTCCATAAAAGCAATGAGAAAACAGATAAAATGTATCAGAATCAATGTTTTCAGAGCTCTGGAAATTAACAAAAAGCTTATGACAATTTTGGAAATGTTTATTCAAGAAAAACAGCTGTATCTTGATTAGAATAGTGAGCTGTGGTGTTTTAACATCTCTTATTCACACTGCATTCTTTCCAGCTCTGTGGTAGTCATAAGCACAATAAAAACCAACATAATGGGAGCACTGGAGAGAGTAGGACAGTTCTGGAGTTCCTTCAAAGCCTCACTCCCAGAGAACTGCTATTATTTGATCCTGGAATGTCCCTACTTGCAAGAATGTACTCAGAGCTCACATAGTCCTAAAAACTCTTTTCTTGGGGGTATTTGTCAAAAATATTTACAAGCATTGTTTAACCTCAGGATTGCCTTAAATAGTGGATAATAGTTGGGGCAAAAAAAAAAAAAAACAAAACAGGCTAACCAAAAACTTACAATGAAAAGCTGGAGAATGAGATGTCCAAATGGACTTTTAAAAGCTCTTATGTATTCCTGGGAGTCTAGATGGCCACACACATGGCCAGGCTGTGTGCAGCTCATCAAAGATCTGAGAAAGCCCTAAGTACTGAGTAAGGTAACTGTATAGGTAAATATAACATATAATTAAATGTATTTTTGTTTATAATTTTTTCTATCGAAAAGACAAGTATTGGGCTTCCCTGGTGGTGCAGTGGTTGAGAATCTGCCTGCTAATGCAGGGGACATGGGTTCGAGCCCTGGTCCGGGAAGATCCCACGTGCCTCGGAGCAACTAGGCCCGTGAGCCACAACTACTGAGCCTGCGCATCTGGAGCCTGTGCTCCACAACAAGAGAGGCCGCGATAGTGAGAGGCCCACGCACCGCGATGAAGAGTGGACCCCGCTCGTCGCAACTAGAGAAAGCCCTCGCACAGAAACAAAGACCCAACACAGCCAAAAATAAATAAATAAATAAATAAATTTTTAAAAAATAAAAAAATAAAACCCAAACTTAAAAAAAAATAAAAATAAAAGCAAGTTTTTTCTATTTAAAAAACCAAAATCAAGAATTTGGACCCCTGCCTCACCTCACACCATATACAAAAATTAACTAGAAAAATTAACTCAAAATGGATCAAAGACCTAAGTGTAATAGGTAAAACTACAAAGACTCACAGACATAGGAAACAAACCTATGGTTACCCTAGGGAAGGGAGGAGGGACATTAGGGGTATTGGCTTAACGGATACAAACTACTATACACAAAATAGATAAGCAACAAGGATTTACTGTATAGCATGGAGAATTATACCCAATATCTTGTAATAACCTATCATGTAATATAATCTGCAAAAATACTGAATCACCATGCTGTACCTACCCTTGAAACTAACAAAATATTTTAAATCAACTATACTTCGATTTTTAAAAATGGGAAGAAAATCTTACAAGAAAATTAGATGTCAATCATCATGACCTTGAATTAGACAATGGTTTCTTGGATGTGACACCAAAAGTACAAGTGGCAAAAGAAAAAAAAAAAACAGATGAGTGGCACTTCATCAAAATTGAAAACAGTTTGTTTCAAAAGATATCATCAAGAAAATGAAAAGACAATGTACAGGATAGGGGAAAATATTTGCAAATCATGTATTTAAGGGTGTAGTATCCAGAATATAAAGAACACACAGCTCAATGACAAAAAGGCAAATAACCCAACTAAAAAACAGACAAAATACACGAATATACATTTATCCGCAAAAGATCTAGAAATGGCCAATAAGTGTATAAAAAATGCTCACCATCATTAGCTATTAGGGAAATGCAAAGCAAAACCACCATGTTATACCACTTTATACCCACTAGGATGGCTATGATAAAAAAAATATGGAAAGTTACAAGTATTAGTAAGGATGTAGAGGAGCTAGAATATACATTGCTGACGGAATGTAAAATGGATTAGTTGCTGTGGAAAATATTTTGGCGGTTCCTCAAAATGTTAAACATAGAGTTACCATATGACCCAGTGATTTCACTCCTAGGTATATACCCAAGACAAGTGAAAACATATGTCCATACAAAAACTTGTGCATGAATGTTCATGGCAGCATTATTCATAACAGCCAAATAGTAGAACCAACCCAAATGTCTATCAACCAGTATATGGATACAATCAAATGTGGTATATCCATACAATGGAATATTATTCAGCCAGAAAAAGGAATGAGTTTCTGAGACAAGCTACAATATGGATAAACCTAGAAAACATTATGCTAAATGACGGAAGCCAGACACAGAAGTCCACATATTACATTTCATTTACATGAAATGTCCAGAATACGAATCCACAGAGAGAGAAAGTAGATTATTGGTAGCCAGGTCTTGGACAGGACAGGGAGGAATGCATGCTAATGGTAAAAGGTTTCTTTTTGCATAGATGAAAATGCTCTGAAGTTAAATAGTGGTGATTTTTGTACAGCCTTGTGACTGTACTAAAACGTGTTGAATTATACATTTTAAAAGGATAAACTTGACAGTATGTAAATTATATCTCAAAAAAATTTAGACAGCAACAAAAGGTATCACATAGAGCTGAGGTATCCAATACAGAAGCCACTAGTGACATGTAACTAATTACCACTTGAAATATGGCTGGCCTGAATTGTGATATGCTGTAAGTACAGAATACATACCAAATTTTAAATTAGGTAAACTATCTCATTAATAAATTTTAATATTTGATTACATATTGAAATAATATTTGTATGTATGGCTGTAAATAAAATACATTGTTAAAAAAATAAGTTCTTGTTTTAAATGTGGGGTGCTGGAAATTTTAAACTTACATCTGTGGCTTACATTTTTTTATTCACATTGTATTTTTATAGGAGAGTGCTTCATTAGAAGGATAGTACATGAAACCCACCACGGTTTTCTTTGGTACCTGGATAGTTAACACTGGACCTTATGTTTCAAGTGGTTCCTGGAAGGAGGCCTGTGGGGTGAGTAGGGAAATATTGATTCCTGTGGTGGTGGGTGGGTGCAAGAAAAGGAGAGACTGGAAACAACGCTGATTTCTAATGATAAAAAATGAAAAGAGCCTGGGAATGCAAGATTGTTATTCATTGGTTTATTGGTTAGAATCAAATTTGGGGAGTCAAGATTACGAGGACTAAAACATTTATGGCTGAATAATATGTAGCAATCAGTGAGGAAATCTTGAAGACTCATGTACGCATGCTGTGCTTGCACTACCTAACTATGACATACTATGCTTTGTTAAAAGAAACCAATTCCCTCCTCTCTCTGAAATAAACAGGAAAATAAATGGAAACACAGGCTACCACATTGAATCCTTTCAGCCATTTATACCTCCATGCAATTGACTTCTTTGAAAGTTTGCTGAGGAAATGTTTTTATTTCCACTATGGTCAGTGCCTCATAAATAGGAAGCCTAGGGGTGTAAAGGCTGCCCAGAGGAAGGTCATGTGGCCTGACCCAGCACTAAGGTGCAGTGTTATTTAAAGAGGACAAAAGAGGCAGACGTTGGTCAGTGCACCCTCAAGCTTTCAGAACCCACAGCACATCAATTGACAGACTGCATGATTTAATGGGCTATTGATGAAATAGAAGAAAAAAACAAAAATACATTGAAAATCTAAATTTAAAGAAAGCAGTTATTTGGATACTACATAACAGGTAGATGTCAGTGATGGCATCTCTAACTTTCAAGACTCACATGGGTTAACCTTGGTTGATTACAAAACCTGGGGTCTATTGTTTACATAAAAGAAGGAAACAAAAGTAAATTCCAAAGACTTAAGAAAATGGGAAATATGTTTAAAAAGGTGAAAAAAAAGAACAAGGAAAAGTATCTCTTAGATGGATAATAAATAACTCAGGAAGGCTATTGGTCGTATGTGTGGTTCCAGGTTATATAACAAAAGATTTACAGTTCAAATGGCTTCACAAAGCTACTGGTGGGTTGGGGTGGCAAAAAGGGGGTGAGGCAGAAAACTCACTTTTCGTGAATAGAAAGCTGGCAGGCTGCAAAATTTGAAGCCAATGGAAAAATGGATGCTTCATTTTCTCTAGTTAACGGTAAAGCTATTTTCTTTTTTTTACAAGATAGGAATTTCTTCCTTTTATCATTAAAGGAAGAAAATAAGAAAAAAAAGTCAAGGGGCTGCCATAGGGCGCCATCCCAGTCACTTATACCTCCTAAGGGAAGGTCACCTCTGCTTGACCCAGAGGGCTAACATAACTTTCTGTTGGAGAGAATCTCTAAAGAGACACGCTAGGGGAAAAAACAAACAAACAAGCAATCTTTTATTTAAAAAGAAAACAAACAAACAAAAAAACATAAAAATGGGGGGATGGTGGGGAATTATGACATTCAAACTTTCCAGTCATTTATACCTGCATCTTAATGAATTTGTGTTTTGTGGAGGCAAGTTTTTATTTTTTAAATGTTTTGAGGAAGGACTTGAAATAAAAGACTAGTATTGAGAAGAGAAAGAATAAGATGGTCTCAACGCAGTGGAAGGTCAGCTTTGTCAGACCAAAGAGGACAGCATGTGCTGCTGTTTTAAGATGACAGAAAATGGAGACACCCATGGGGACATTTCTAAAGAGGCAATAAGGAAAAAAATGAACTTACAATGAAAAAAACAATGAACTCTCCCCCACACAACACACACAGGGAAAAAACACCCCAAAGAGCTCTCATATACACCACTTTCAGTCTTGTATACCTACATGCCTGTGAGAGACTTACAAATTTCTTAAGTGTGTGTGTGTGTGTGTGTGTGTGTGCGCGCGCGCACGTGTGCGCGTGTGTTTCTTTTGGGACAAGGCTGGGAGTAGGATCCAAGCCGACAGCAAGAGAAAGAGACAGGAAGAATGACAAAAGGCTGTTGGCTAGAGGGTCACTCTGGGGACACTCTGGGAATAGCAAATCATTGTTAATCAATTATAGAACTTTGAGACATTGGACAGGGAGTCTCCAAGCTTACGTGATGACCTACCAAGCTTTTACCTTGGCTGACTAAAGACTTAGGGGCTCTTTTCTAAATAGGAAAAAACAAACACAAATTTCCCAAAGTGAAGACAACTAAGAAGTATCCCTTTCATGGATAATTATTGAGAACCACCACACTTTTGAGGAGTCATCAGGGACCACTGATTTCTGAGGCGGTGGTGGAGTGCAAGAACGAACAAACTAGTGGTTACCAGTGGGGAGAGGCAAGATAGGGGTAGGGGATTAAGAGGTACAAACTACTATGCATAAAATAAATAAGCTACAAGGATATATTGTACAGCACAGGGAATATAGCCACTACTTTATAACTATAAATGGAGTATAACTTTTAAAAATTGTGAATCACTCTGTTGTACTCTCTAACTTACATAATAATATTGTACATCAACGATATCTCAATTTAAAAAATTAAAAAAAAATAAAGATAAGAGAATAGGTAGACATTGACGAGGGAGAGCATTTTAGGACAAATGATTTCACCTTGACAAACCATATGACGGAGGTTCTGATGTTGAAACAGAAATTTTAAAAAGTATAACATTCGAAAAATGTAGTAACTATTAGTATCCCTTTGTGGGCTAACACCTGAAGGTCATCATTCCTTTGTGCGGTGCCAGGACACTTAGAATAAGACTTTATGGCTTAAGTGGATAATGGAATGAGGATACTGAATTTTGTGGGGGTACAAGGAAGAGGTTTACCAAAATTCTGGCTTCCAGTCAATAAAAAAACTAAAATGAAAAGAGCCTCCTGGAAAGGCAAACTCCTTGTTTACAGGCACCATTGGCTAGACCTGAAGTTAGAGTCCAAGAGGGAGAATAATGCTCAGATGAAAACATTTGGGACTCCAGAGTGTATAATCATATGAGGAAATCTCTAGGCCTTCATGAGAAAATCTCTCCAAAGCATACCACACACTTGCTGTAGCCAACTACATGGTACTATTGTCTGTTATAAAGATAAGAAAATCCATCCCTTTGCCAAAAAGAGAAAGAATGAAGACAGGGAGTCTACCACATTGAGCCCACCAGTTGTTCATAACTTAAATTTGCAAAGCCCAAGTGCCGAGTCTTCTCTAAGGGGAGCCCCTTGGCCTGACCCAGGGGGTACAGTGTGCTATTACTTAAAGATTAAAGAATAGGTAGATACTGGTGAGAAAGTCTTTTAAGTTTTTAGGTCCCACAGGGGTTCACCTTGGCTGATGAAACAAAGGAGATATTTTTTAAATAAAAGAAAATAAACATTTTCAAAACAAACAAATAGCAACCAAAAGTATTGATTTCAGGGAACAAACAAGAAGGTCACCACTCCTTTGTGTAATGCCAAGATCTCTAAGAGAAAACTTTATGGCTTGAATGTCTTACATGATGAGGCCTGAGGAATACTGATTCCTGTGCGTATATGGGAAGGAAGGGGGTTGATGAAATAAAAATTAGTCAAGAAGCCGGCAAACTTCAAGACACAGAAGGCCCCCTGGGAAGGCCAACTCCCCATTAGAGGGTCTATTGGCTAGACCCAAGGACAAGGTGAGCAGAGGGCCCAGGGTCTTAACCTTTCTGATCTGTCCTGAATGTTTGATTTAGCAAAGCTGAAGTGGTCATCTTTTTTTTTTTTCACACACACACACTGTATTTTATTTTTACAAGAGATAAATAGACTGACACCAAGCGTTGCTGAAGTGGTCATCTCTTATTAAAAGATAATAAGAGCTTCCTCTCACTAAAAAAGGAAAATGAAAAAAATAATTGAGAAAAAACAACACACACATACGCACACACACAAACATTGCACACTACGAAAAACTCACTAAACTGGGGGCTTCCACATTGAAACCTACCAAAGATGTTTTTATTTCCTGATGATGTGGCTTGTTTACCTGTTTGTTTTTCTCTTGGGGCAAGCCTACCAAAAGTTTGTTTTCAGTGATACAATGTTTTTATTGAGGGCTTCCTTTATTCCCAAAGGGAAACATTGGAAAGCGTTCCCTACCCCCGCCTAAAGGAAGAAAAGAAAATAAGTGACAGTAAGAAAAGCTACTGGGGGAAACCAGTGGTTCAATAAACTCTATAATTTGTATATACTCTACACTTTTTATACTTTGATGTATATATCGAAAGCTCAATTTTTATAGAAATTACATAGAGTAAGAAAAAGAGCACCTGGAGACTGGATATGTGGGAATTTCACAAAGGGAAGATCAGGTTACATGCATCATGTATCAGTTGCCTTCTTAGGAATCATGAAGAAAAGCTGATGCAAGCTTCAGTTAAAGGTACAGTCCCTCTGTGAGTCAAAAATTTGATTGTCATCTCTTATTCTGGGCTAAAATGGAAGCTCTGAAGAGGCAGCTGTTGCTTTGTGTAACAACCCACATTTTAATGATTTCTAGCCAAGCTCGGACCAGATGACCTTCAGGACAATTGGCCCATTAATCAGCAGGATGCCTCATGATTATTTGATGTCATTCAGCTCTCTATTTTCACACAAAACTCTATTATTAGCCTTGTTTCTATCAAAGAGCCACAGGCACAAAGCCAGCTATGGTCAACCTGAATATTTGCATTTATAGGAAGATGTTGTTCTGCAAAGGATGGAAATCAGTGAGAACTGAAGCTGGCTGTGGTATGGGGGATAATATTGGAAGTGCATGTCATTGGTGGACTGATAGCTGCAGCAGTTAGTTTTCCTGCCACTGCCCTGGCTTGTAAGTGGTCTTCCCTATAGGCAGTGCTCTCAGAGATTACTTTGAAGGGTCCCATTCGATAGAAGGGCTCAGGAAGCAGCCTTGGAAGCTAAGTACTCAGATGTGGGTAACGAGGTTCACTCTGAAAGCAGAGTGTTATGTCAGTTCAGAGGACTTGAGTTTCAGAAAAGTTAATTACAGATCTAGCAAGAATTCTCATTTTATACTTTTCATTTTTCCTCACAGGAAAAACTTAAAAGACCTCTACAAGCCTTGACCACAGCCAACTCTGGATTTTAAGGTCACAGAGCACTCTTGGCAAAAGATGAGATGAAGAAGTCTCAAAGGGTTGAGAGTCCTTTATGCTCCATTCTATTTCAGTGGTAAGCAATATCAGAGACCCTTACAAAAGGACTTGAGTTGTTGAAGCACCATCTCATTGGTCAGAGCAGAGGAGCAGTGGGAGGTTTTAGAGAAATGGCCTTATGAACGTACAGGCAAGACACTCTGATAATCTACCGACCTCCTTCTCTGAGGGAGGCTAACCAGATCCCTGGACAACTATATAGAACTTGCTCTTTAGTTCACTAATTTATGGGAAAAAATTTAAAAATGTCTTAGTAGCACACACCTAACTTCTGGAAAGAACTCAATTCACCCATTCTCACTCCACAGGAGGATGCCTGAAGGGAGATAGTGCAATGTGGGTGGCTAAAAGTAAGGGCTATGATGCAAATGGTAAGCAAAAGAGAGCAAGGATGACCATAATAATATCAGACAAAATAGACTTTAAGTCCAAAGCTGTTCCAAGAGACAAAGAAGGACATTGTATAATGATAAATGGGTCAATTCAGCAAGAAAATATAGTAATTATAAATATTTATGCACCAACTTCAGAGCTTCTAAATATATGAAGTACATTTTGACAGAATGGAAGATAGAAATAGATAACAGTACAATATTAGTAGATTTGAATACCCACTTTCAATAATGTATAGAAAAATCAGAAGATGAATAAGGAAACAGAGGACTTAAACAACACCATAGACCAGTTAGATCTAATAAACATATACAGAACATTTCATCCAAAAATAGCAGAATATACATTCCCCTCAGGTACACATGGAACATACTCCAGGATAAACATAAATTAGGCCACAAAACAAGTCTTAATGAAAAAGATTGAAATCGTACAAAGTATCTTTTCTGATCACAATGGAATGAAACTAGAAATCAAGAGCAGAAAGAAAACTGGAAAATCCACAAATATGTGGAAATTAAATAGTACGTTCTTAAATAACCAATAGGTCAAAGAAGAAGTCACAGAAGAAATTAGAAAATACCTTGAGACAAATGAAATGAAAACACAACATACCAAAATTTATATGATGCAACAAAAGCAATGATTAGAGGGAAGTTTATAGCTGTAAATGTGTACATAAAAAAAGATCTCTGGGACTTCCCTGGTGGCGCAGTGGTTAAGAATCTGCCTGCCAATGCAGGGGACATGGGTTTGAGCCCTGGTCCAGGAAGATCCCACATGCCGCGGAACAACTAAGCCCATGCGCCACAACTACTGAGCCTGTGCTCTAGAGCCCACAAGCCACAACTACTGAGCCCATGTGCCACAACTACTGAAGCCCGCGTGCTCTAGGGCCCGTGCTCCACAACAAAGAGAAGCCACTGCAATGAGAAGCCCGCGCACTGCAACAAAGCATAGCCCCCGCTCGTCACAACTAGAGAGAGCCTGCGCGCAGCAGCGAAGACCCAACACAGCCAAAAATAAGTAAATAAATAAATTTATTTAAAAAAAAAGATCTCAAATCAACAACTAACTTTGCATATCAAGAAATTGGGGGGCTTCCCTGGTGGCGCAGTGGTTGAGAATCTGCCTGCTAATGCAGGGGACACGGGTTCGAGCCCTGGTCTGGGAAGATCCCACATGCCACGGAGCAGCTGGGCCCGTGAGCCACAATTGCTGAGCCTGCGCGTCTGGAGCCTGTGCCCCGCGACGGGAGGGGCCGCGATAGAGAAAGGCCCGCGCACCGCGATGAAGAGCGGTCCCCGCACCGCGATGAAGAGTGGCCCCCGCTTGCCGCAACTGGAGAAAGCCCTCGCACGAACCGAAGACCCAACACAGCCAAAAATAAATAAATAAATAAATAAATAAATAAGAAAATCCTTTAAAAAAAAAAAAAAAGAAATTGGGATAGATTGGGAGTTTGGGATTGACATATACACACTGCTATATTTAAAATAGATAACCAACAAGGAACTACTGTAAAAAAAATAAATAAATGAAAACATGTTGACCCTAAAGGGATATAAAAAATACATAAATTGAGAAAAAACAAGCAAACAAAAAAAGAAATTATAAGAAGGATAACAAAATAAACCCAAAGCTAGCAGAAGGAAGAAAATAATAAAGATTAACACAGAGACAAATAAAATAGAGAACAGAAAAATAATAGAACAAGTCAATTAAATGAAGAGTTTGCTTTTTCAAAAGATCAACAAAATTGACTAATCTTTAGCTAGCTTAACTTAGAAACAAAGAAGATTTAACTAACTAAAATCAGAAATAAGAGAGGAGACATTACAAGTGAGAGCAGAGAAAAAAAGCTTATAAAATAATACTCTGAACAATTATGTACCAAAAAATTGGATAACCTAGAAAAAAAAGATAAATTCCTAGAAACACACAACCTACCAAGACTGAATCATGAAGAAATAACAAATCTGAACTTACTGATAAACAAGTTAGAAAATACAATCAGTTATTAAAAACTTCCTAACCAACAAAAGCCCAAGACCAGATGGCTTCACTGCAAATTTCTACCAAATATTTAAAGAAGAATTAATACCAATCTCCCTGAAACTCTTCTGAAAAACAGAAATAGAAGGAACACTTCTAAGGTCATTCTATGAGGTCAGTATGACCTTGATATCAAAGCCAGACAAAGACATTACAAGAAAAAAAAATAGACCAACATCTCTGATGAATATTGATGCAAGAATTCTCAACAAAATAGTAGCAAACCAAATTCCACAGCACATTAAAAGGATTATACATCATGATCAAGTGGAATTTATTCCTTGAATGCAAAGATGGTTCAACATACACAAATCAATAAACGTAATACAACACATTACCATTATGAGTGACAACACATACATGATTATCTCAATGCAGAAAAAGCATTTGACAAGAACCAATATCCTCTTATGATAAAAGCACTCAATAAACCAGGAATAGAAGTAAACTACCTCAACATAATAAAGACCATATATGAAAAGCTCACCGCTAACATCATACTTAATGGTGAAAACTGAAAGCTTTTCCTCTAAGATCAGCAACAAGGCATGGATGCCCACTCTCACCACTTCCACCCGACATAGTACTGGAAGTTCTAGTCAGAGCAATTAAGCAATAAGAATAAGTAAAAGGCATCCAAATCAGAAGGGTGAAGTAAAATAATCCCTGTTTATAGATGACATGATCTTAAATGTAGAAAACCCTAAAGATTCCACACAAAAAAAACTGTTAGAAATAATAAACTATTTCAGCAAAGTTGTTGGATACAAAATCAACATGCAAAAATATGTTGCATTTTTATACACTAACAAACAATCCATAAATGCAACTAAGAAAACAATTCCATTTACAATAGCATCAAAAATAATAAAATACTTAAGAATAAACCTAACCATGGAGTTGAAAGACTTACACACTGAAAACTACAAAACAGTGGTGAAAGAAATTTTAAAAGGCAAAAATAAATGGAAAGACGGCCATGTTCATGGATTGTAAGACTTAATATTGTTAAGATGTCCACGTTACCCACAGCAATCTACAGATTCAATGCAATTTTTATCAAAATCCCCATAGCAATTTTGCAGAAAAGGAGTCAAAAAGTTCATTATATATTGTAGTTATTAACCTTTTATCAGATGTATGATGTGCAAATATTTTTCCCCTTCCATAGGTAGCCTTTTCACCCTGTTGTTTGTGTCCTTTGATGTACAAAAGTTGTTAAGTTTGATGTAGTCCCATTTGTCTATTTTTTCAGAAAAAAAATATCCTAAAATTCATACGGAATTTATAAGGGATCCTAAATAACAAAACAATTTTGAAAAAGTACAAAGTTGGAAGCCTCACACTTCCTGATCTTAAGACATAATACAAAGCCACAGCAATCAAAACAGTGTGTTACTGACATAAAGACAGGCATATAGACAGATGGAATAGAATATAGAGCCTAGAAATAAACCCTCATGTGTATGGTGAAATGATCTTTGACAAGGGTCCCAACACCACTCAATGGGGACAGGATAGTCTCTTCAACAACTGTATTTGGAAAACTGGGTATCCACATGAAAAAGAATGAAGTTATACACTTATCTTACACTATATACAAAAATTAATTAAAAACGGATTAAAGACCTAAGCATAAGGCCCCAAACTATAAAACTGCTAGAATAAAACATAGGGGAAATCTTCATGACATTGGATTTGGTGATGATTTATTATATATGACACTAAGAGCAAAACAGTCAAATGGGACTACACCAAACTTAACAACTTTTGTACACTGAAGGACACAATCAAAACAGAGTGAAAAATCAAACTTTGGAAGGGGAGAAAATATTTGCAAATCATTTGTCTGCTAGGGGGTTAATATCAGTAATATATAATTAACTCCTAAAACTCAAAAATATCAAATAACCCAATTTAAAAAATGAGCAAAGTACCTGAATAGACACTCTTCCAATGATGACACACAAGTAGCCAACAAGCATATAAAAAGTTGCTAAACATTTCTAATTATCAGAGAAATGCAAATCAAAACCATAATGAGATATTACCTCACACTCATTAGGATGGCTACTATTAAAAAAAACAAACAGAAAGTAACAAGTGTTGGTAAGGATGTGAAGAAATCCGGACCATTGTGCACCATTGGTGGGACTGTAAAATGTTACAACCACTATAAAAAACATTATGGAGCTTCCTCAAAAAATTAAAAATAGAATTACTATATGATTTAACAATCTTCTAGGAATATATCCAAAAGAATTGAAAGCAGGGTCTTGAAGAGATATTTTCATACCTGTGTTCATAGCACTATTCACAATAGCCAGGAGGTGCAAGCAGCCCAAATGTCCTTCAACAGACAAATGGATAAACAAAATGTGGTATATACATTGCTATAGACTGAATGTTTGTGTCCCCACCCGCCAAATTCTTATGCTAAATCCTAACTCCCAATGTGATGGTATTTGGAGGTGGAGGCTTTGGGGGGTGATTAGGTCATGGGTGGAACTCTTATGAATGGGATTAGTGCCCTTATATAAGAGACCCTAAAGAGCTTCATTGCCCTTTCTTTCAAGTGAAGACACAGCGAGAAGATGGCCAACTATGAACCAGGAAGTGGGCCCTCTCCAGGGACTAAATCTGCTAGCACCTTGATCTTGGACTTCCTAGCCTCCAGAACTGTGAGAAATAAATATCTGTTGTTTAAGCCACCCAGTTTATGGTACTGTATTTTGTTATAGCAGCTTTAACAGACTAAGACATACATATAGTGGAATATTATTCAGCCTTAAAAAGGAAGGAAATCTTGTCACATGATACAACATGAATGAACCTTGAAAGCAGCATGCTCAGTGAAATAAGCCAGTAACAAAAACAGACATATTGTAGAAATACACTTACATAAGCTATCTAAACTAATCAAATTTATAGAAATAGAAAGTAGAGGGATGATTAATAGGGGCTTTGGGGAGGAGAAAGGGAAGTTTTTGTTTAACTGGTATAGAGCTTCAGTTTTGCAAAATGAAAAAGTTCTGGAGATATTTTGCACAGCAATGTGAAAATACTTAACACTGTTGTACACTTGAAAATGGTTAAGGTGGAAATTGTTACTTATGTGTTTTTACTATAATTTTTTTTAAAAAACCTTTAAAAAGTCAAGGGCTCTGAGATATGACTGACTGAAAGTGGATATTGGCTTCAGTATTTTCATGAGCTGAGAGACCTAGGACAAGTCTGTTCTAGCTATGTTTCAGTACTTCCAATTACAAAAATAGAGGATAACACAGTATCTCCTACACAAGGTTGCTGTCAGGACCTAATGAGATAAACTATGTAAAAGCACTACCACAGTGCTTACTAGATAGTAAATGCTTAGTATTTTTAGCAATGATTGCTATTTAAGGACACCTTTAAGCTACAGTTCTAGAGTAAAGTTGTTTATGTGATGAGGGAAACAATGCCTGAACTCTGATGACCAACATACTCTTCTCTTTTCTCACAGACCTTAAAGGGTCAGAGAAGCAGCACCATGAATGTGTACAGACAGGTCGTTTCTAATAACTCTGCCTATCTCCTTTAAAGCAGCCAGCTATACCTCTGGTTGACCAAAATGTTGTCTATTTAGCCCAGTAAATTTACCAGAGAAAGAATAAAAGGTGTTAGGAGCATACCCCTAACTTCTAGAAGGATCTCAATGCTCCCTCTTCTAACACCACAAAGAGGAGCACTCCTGGGGCTCAGAGGAGGCAGGGTAGTATGATGTCGAGCTTAAGAGCAAGTTTAGATTGACAGAACTTTGGTACTCTTTCTTATCTATGAAATCTTAGGCAAGGATTTCACCCAGCTATGCCTCAGTTTCCTCAGTTGTCAAATTGGGGATACAAGTGTGTAAAATCCTCACTGGACTGTTGTGTGGATCAAACGAGATAATCTATACGAATTTATCTAATATAATGCCTAGCACAGAGTAAGGATTTAATAAAATGTAGCTGTTAATGTTAGCAAGGGGATCCTTAAGCCACAGTTCCAGACAGTAGAGCTTTTGATGTTATGCAGTTGGAACCATTAAACTTCCATGTCCTTGGAACAAGCATACTGTATCCTCTCTCCATTACTTTCAATTAGGAAAAGTATTCTCTTTCCCCGAGTTAGAGGGTTCTCTGATCTTTGATTTTAGAGACCTTGGGTCTAGCACAGAGAGGCCAAAGAAGCTGCTCAGCATATATTTATCGTTATAAGCCTTAGATCTGCATGAAGCCTTAGGAGGATGGTATCCTCAGGTAATTTACATCTCTGCCCCTTCTATCACTTTCCCTCACTATTGTCCTATAACAGCCTGCTTTTTTGTGATTACAGCTTTTTGGTATATAATTCACATACCATTCAATTCACTCATTTAAAATGGTTTTCAGTATAAACACAGAGCTGTGACACTGACACCTTCACCATTATCTAGTTTTGTAATATTTCATCATTCCTAAAAGAAACAATGCATATTGAGTAATCACTCCTCCATCCCCTCCCCCCAGCCCCTAGCAAACAATAATCTTCTTTCTGTCTCTATAAATTTGCCTATTCTGGACATTTCATATAAATGAAATCATATTATATATGATCTTTTGTGTCTGGCTTATTTCATTTAGCATAATGTTTTCAGGGTTCATCCACGTGTCAGAATTTCATTCCTTTTATAGGTGATTAATATTCCATTGATGGCTATACCACAATTTGCTTATCTATTCATCAATTGATGGATAGTTGGGTTGTTTAAACCTTTTGGCAACTATGAAAAGTGCTGCTGTGAATATTCATGCACAATTTTTTAATACTTGTTTTTATTTTGGGGGGGGGCATATAGGTAGGAGTAGAATTGCTGGATTATATGGTGACTATGTGTTTAACTCTTTTGAGGAATTGCCAAGCTCTTTTCCATGGCAGCTGCATGATTTTACATTCACACCAGCTTATCGACCATTTACATATTTTCTTTGGAGAAATATTTACTCAAGTCCTTTGCCCATTTTAAAATTAAGTTGTTTGTCTTTTTGTTGTTGAGTTGTAAGTGTTCTTTATATATTCTGGATACTAGGCCCTTACCAGATATATGATTTGTAAACATTTCCCTCCATTCCATGGGTTGTCTTCTCACTTTCTTTTTCTTTCTGTCTTTTTTTTTTGGCAGCACTGCATGGCTTGTGGAATCTTAGTTCCCTGACCAGATATCGAACCCAGGCTCCCTGCAGTGGAAGCACAGAGTCCTAACCACTGGACAGCCAGGGAATTCCCTCTTCTCACTAACTTGATAGTATCCTTTGATACACAAAAGTTTTTAATTCTGATGAAGTCCAGTTTATTTTTTCCTTTGTTGCTTGTGTTTTTGGTGTCATATCTAAGACACAGTGCATAATCCAAGGTCAAGAAAGTTTATGTTTAAGTATTCTTCTATGAATTTTATGTTCTTTGCTCTTATATTTAGATATTTAATCCATTTTGGGTTCATTTTTGTTTATGGTGTGAAGTGAAGTAGGGGTTCAACTTCTCTCTTTTGCCTATGGACATCCAGTTGTCCTTAACCTGCTTTCAATTCCTTAAACACTCCGAGCATTTTTATGACTTAAAGCCTCTTAATTTTCTGTGTCCTCTGCCTCTACTTTCCCTCTGGGGAAGATTTTTACCTTGGCTCTTTGCATGCCTGGCTCTTTCTGATCTTTCATGTCTTGTCAAATACTAGCTCGGAGCCTCTCCCAACTACTTCATCTAAACTAAAGTTGCCCTTATTCCCACCCCAACACCCTATCTTATGACCAAATTTTATTTTTGCTTTAGACCTTATCATTCTACTTCATTAATTGTTCACTTTTTAAAAAATTTCTTCCTCACTAGAATGTGAGCTTGGTGAGAGCAAGGGCCTTCTCTGTCTGATACAATTTATCACTGTATTTCCAGTGCCTGATACATAACAAATGGTCAACAATTCATTATAGAATGAACAGAATGGTTCCATCAGTAGTATAATACTGACAACAATGTCCTCCAAGTCATTTTGGAACTTAATAAATGATCTGTTCCCACTGTGGATGAGGCTGGTTTTTAATTTTCTAAAATCTTTCCCTAGATAGGAAAATTAAGTTCTGGGAAGGATATAAGTGACTCCCCAAGATCAAACAGAGAGTCTTTGATTTGTGGAGTGATTCCCACAGCATTAATTTAGCTTGTGGTATCCCACAAGAGTAGAGGAGAAAGGCACAGGAGACTGTTCAAGGTCAAATCCAAGGTGCTTGAACCTGCATTCAGCCTCCCTGCCATTCCTCGAAATTTCTCTAAACTCAAGAAAGAAAACCAGGTGGTACCAGAGTTGATGGCTCTTTGCCAAGCCCAGCAAGCATCAGCTACTGAGTGGCCCCTTAAAACTCATTAAAAATGAAAGAGACTTGTTAAACAAGCTGGAAATACTGTCGCATTTGAGTGAGACTGGCTTCTCACAGCTCATCCCTGGTTACCTCCAGACAATGGTTGGTCGATAAAGCACTTAACGCTGAAGGATTTTTAACCACTGTCCGCCTCAACCTCCATATCCCCACATCCTTCCTGAGCCAGTTCTTCCTGAGCCAGCTCTTGTTCTTGAGAGGTTGTGGTGTGTGGGAAACAGGATGGTAAGGGAAGGACTGAGCAATCTGTGTCTCCTTCATAGGTCCTTGTCTCTTTACCCATCCTTTAAATGTGGGGATAACCTTTATCAGGGTTATTCATGTCCTTGGCCATAATGTTTGACAAACACCTTGGTCTTGTAATCTACTCTTAGGGCTTGTGTCTTCCACACTTGAACTCTCAGTCCAGAACTTCCCTCTGAGCTCCAGACTCATATAACTATTTACTATGTACTAGGATGTTCCAGAGATGCTTCTAACCTCATAGCCAAGCTGAACTCAACTATTCCCTGCTCCTCACTGCCCATCACCAAAGAGAAGGGGTGTAGGGAGGTCACACTGCAATTTGCCTTTATTCTTATTTTAATAAAGGATATCTGCATGTACCCGGTTTCTCAAAGCAGAAATGTAGGATTCATGCCATATTTCTTCCTTTCCCTCATACCCCTTTTGGCCCCTCTCCTCTTTTCCCATGCAATCTGTCTTCTGTCTCCAAGTGTTTTCCTGAATATGTCATCTAAGAGCTCTGTGGCTTTGGGAAAATCTTTTAACTTTTCTAAGCCCCAGTTTTCTGCCCTGAAAATGGAGGTAATGTCTACTTCATAAGGCTGTTGTGAGGATCAACTTTACTATTCAAATTTAAGGGTCAGTTACTAAGTAAAAGGCAAGTCCTGCTTGCAAAGATTAGGCAATGTTTGCTCCAAATGCCCAGCAAATATCCATGACGACAGCCTTGTGGGCAGGTCTTCTAGATAGAAGTCATTTTAGAATCACAGATCTGCCTATGATGTCCCCAGAAAGCAGAATTACATCCCAGGAAGAGAATGAACAGAGTTTTTTTGGCTGCCAATTGTATTTTACCCACAGCTGCCAAGAAAACATGGTATATACTGCAGGTCACTAGGCAAATGCTCAGATATGCCCTGGGGTGGTTTTACCCCAGTACCCAAATACTTACCCAGAGAACAAAGCCGAGGTTCATAGAGAAGGGCCTTTCTTATTGTGTGGTCCTTCCTTCCTGCAGCTGTTGCTTCATGGGATTTTGTGGGCAAGTAGTCTGGCTCGTAGCACTGTCTCCACTGGCCAGCCACTAGCCCTATCAGATTACCCCTGTGGAAAAGGCTGTTGTGTATTTCCTGAGCTCTACATCTCATTTCCTGAGCATTTTTTGGTTATCCTGTAACCCTCAGTTTTCCTTCAGCCTCTAAGCCAGCACTGAACTGGCAGGAGGTACACTCATCCTTTCAGCTCTTTTAATGTCCTTCTGCAGTGTGATTGCTCAGGTGTTTTGGAGCAGCCTGGTTGGCTACAGCATTCAGCAAAGCCAGGAAAGTGTAGTAATGCTGTGATAACCAATTGGATGCCCAGAAACAAATCTTTGTGAGTGAGGTCCCCAAACTGACAAAACTCTGTGACTTGCTTCAGGAATCAGAGGCAAGGATAACAAGGATTTCTTGGTTCTGGAATGCTGCTTCTTGTTTCACTGAAACTCATAACCCAGTTTGATTATCCTTTGGAAAATGAATCAGGGTGGTTTAGAAAATCAGTTATGCTACCAGAGGCCACTCTCCCACATGGTTTGGCCAACTGTGAAGATAGGGGTCTTAGTGCTAGGAAGGCTTCAAAAGACACTGATGGCTTTGTGGTAAGAGAGGTGAGGTGGAGAAGGACAGAGGAAATACTGTTGAGAGACTTGGGAGGAGACCGTTTGTTCTTTCAGCTGTGCGGACCATCATTTAGGACACTGCCCTAGGAATAGAATTCTAGTCAAACTTTGATTAACTGGAGCATGAGAGAGTGGACCTTCTGTTCCTAGGCAAATCAATCTCATAATTAGTCAGCACTGGGGTACCTTGAATGCAGGGGCCAAAAGGGAAATGAAAAGTGAAGTTTGGCTGTTGTAAATGCAAGATGATCTCCGAGAGAAGATGAAAGCTTTGAGGAAGACCTGGGGCCTGGAAATGCTAATATTACAAACTTTTATACTTTAAAAGAAGACAGTTTTCAAATATAAATCAGATAATCCTTTAAACCACACAGTGTCTTCCCATTGCTCTGAGCTGGGCAGATCAGAAAGGCGGGTCAAGGGTCAAAGACTGGTGAGGATAATGACTTAGACTAGGTCAAGGCAGCTTAAGTGATAAAGTAGTAAATCTCAGGCCTAAGTAATAAACCTCAGTTTACTACTAACAAATCTGTGAACAAGAGTACGTCAGAAACCCTGAGATAAAAATAGGAGATGATGGTCACTGTTTCCTTGCAGCTGCTCCTGCTTTCATAGAAGTACGTATGAAGTTGTGTGGTCTTAGCCATGGTACTTAAAAGGAAATCCTATAAATCCCTGCATGATCTGCCCTCTGCTTACCTCTCCAGCCTTACCTGGTACCACTCCTGCTTGGCTCACCATGTTCCAGTCCCACTGGCCTTTCTGTTCCTTAACGTGCCAAGATCCTCCCACCCTCAGAGCCTTTGAATTTACAATCTTCACCCAACTTCTTCCAGCTCTTCTCTTGCTTCTCATCCTTCAGCTTTTAAGCTCCAAGCCTCACCAGAGAAGCTTTCCCTAATGCCTCTATTTAAGGTAGGTCTCCCTCAACCTCATTACTCTATCAATATCACTCTTTTTGTAATTACTCAATATTCATCACTGTCCATTATTATCATGTTTGTTTGTTTGTTTAATCTTTTGCATCTCTTTGAGTAGAATGTAAAAGTCATAAGGGATCCTGTCTATCTTCTTAACTCTTGTGTTTCCAGCACCTAACACAGAACCTGGCGCATGTTAGCAATTAATAAGGAATTATTGGCAGGTTGTCCTTCTCCAAGAGGGAAACAATCAGCATGGGTGATGGATCCTCCCCACCTAATCTATAGGACTTTTGAAAATAAAAGTAAGACTCAAAAGAATTTCATTTAATATGTTGACAAATTTTCTCCATATTTTTTCTTTTCGAAAGTTAATTTCAATATAAATATGCTTACAGAAAGATGCTCATCGTGGTTAATATAATGCAATTTAGTTTAATTTACACTGTACAATTTGGACTAAAAGTATGGTACATTTTTAAGTTTTTTTTAAAAAAGGGATTGCGACCTTTTTTTAAAATCTATTATAAATATAATAAAGATACTATCTCAAAAGTTGTTAAAGCAGGCAGCAAGATCTATGAACAATTTATCTTTGGTTTACTTCTTAATAATACACACATTGCACTCTGAAGGCTGTAAGTTGGGGCAGCAAAATATTTTTGAAATGTTTCAGTGCCAGCTAATATAGTGTATAGAGAGTGGGGAGAGGTCTGTGTGCAACACATAAACAACTATGATAGCTATAGTATTTTGGTTAGTATTGTTTATAGCTTATAAATCTACACAAACCAAGACTGAAGTAATTCCTTGAATCTGAGTTCCAGTAGTGTGCTGGAATTGGATTGTACCAGCTCACGAGAGTAGACTGTGTGTATGTCTTCCCAACTCCACTTTCATTGACTTCAAGTTGGTAGCTTGAAATTGGCCAATGGTGGGAGTATTTACAACACAGCGATCAGCAAATGCCACCAATCAGGGCTCTCTTCCTCCCCTGCCATGTGAAGCCAGTTATTAAATATTTACCTGCACACCACATCACAACACTAATAAGGTCATCCTCTGAGCTGAATAAGGACATTCGCCAAAAGAGTTGTCAGTTCCAAGTTTTATACAAAAAAGAAATGTGTAAGTTTCATCTCTAGGTTTTCAGTCTAGAACTGAAACTATAGTATAAGCAAGGTGTACCTTCCATATTCAACCTGCATGGGTGACAGGTCATGGAGTCTATGTGGTTTTAAATTTGTAAGCACATAGTGCAAATTCTCCAAAGTTCAAGGGCAATGGGACTCCTCTGGAAATAAATGGTCCCTTCCTGTAAGACTAGGACAAAACATAGAGCCATATTAATAAGAAAGTTTAAAAAAAAAAAACAAGTAGCCCCCACAGAAGAAGCAGCTCTGACAAAAGAGGAATAAATAAATTAAGTTATACGCTAATAAGTATGAGGTTTGTTTTTGGGGTAATGAGAATGTTCTGGAATTAGATAGTGGTGATGGAGTGTACAACTTTGTGAATATACTAAGAAAACCATATTCTATACTTTAAAAGGGTGAACCTCATGGTATGTGACTTATATCTCAATAAAATGGTCAGTTAAAAAAACTTAAGGCATATTGGAGAACCACATAAACACAGGTTCAAAGGATAATCAGTTAACAGAGAAATACATTTTCGCAAGCTTACCGAATATTTGGCTTATACTGATCTCTAGTGCGTTGTTAACTTCACAGATTCTAAAGGACTGGTAAGGGTTGACTGGCACCTTAACAAAGCTGAAAGCAAGCAGCACTTCTCTTTCACTTTCCCTTCCTCCTTTTTCAATGCCTTTCTCATAACAATTAACTTAATGTCTCTACTATAATCTATCGGTGTGGGTTTAAACCAGTGGTCAGCATTTTTTTTTTTTGTAAATAGCTAAAGAGTAAATATTTTAGGCTTTGTGGAGCATAAGATCTTTGTCACAACTATTCAACTTTGCAGTTGTAGCATGAAAACAGCCATAGATGATACATAAATAAGTTGTGGCTCTGTGCCAATAAAACTATAAAAACAGGCAGCCTATTGGATTTGGTGCACAGCACAGGCTCTGGCTTGCTGACCCCTTGTCTAGACTGCAAAATGTCGTGGGAGTGTTGATTTTGCTTGGGAAATTCTATTGTATAGAGCAGTGTTTTGCAAACTTGGAATGGGGGATGGGAATATGTATCAGAATCACCTATCACCATATCTTGTCTTTGCAGGATCTCTTATTCCATACTGATCAAAGGCAGAATGTAGGTATTCCCTGGGCCCCTGACCAATGCCCATTTTAGCATTATTAAAATATTATATATCATCCTTCCCCTAAATAAATAACAAGAAGTGTTCCCTTCTCAATCCTTCCCATATGATCTTCTGGAAGCATGGCTGAAAAGCATTTTTAGATGAAACTATATCAAGAGCCACAAGATACCAGCAATTTTTTTTCTGAGACCACTATCAACTGTTAAATTAACAACAGAAAGCAAAACTTTACCCAATAAATTTGATCATTATTTAGCATACATTTAAGTTTCCATAGTATTTACTTAAGGAAACTGCAGGCACAGGGAAAAGAGGATAAAAAGAGGTAAGTAAAAATGAGCTCTTAGAGTTGCAAGTAGGGATCAGTTACCCAAATGTCAGGTGTAGCCACTAAGCAAAAGGCAATATTTATCAGTGCATAGAGTGGAATCACTATCTTTCTGATGTCAAAATTTTCATCCATGTCTCACACACAGTTATAATGTGTCTGTTAATACTGACTTATTTTTAATGAGAGAGGGTCTAGCATTTCTTTTTATATAGCCCTATATCTGAAGCCGTCATTCTTAAGGGCACACGATCAGGGAGTTTATAAAATTTATCTCGGGAGCTTATATTGCTGAAAGTCTGACGTTCCACCTATGGGGTCATCTCTTCCTCCCCCAGAAACTGACATATTATTACAGATGGGAATGTGGTTTATCAGTGTGTTGGGGCAGAAAAAAATGGTTAGAAACTACTGATGGAAAGTAGCAAGATAGACAAAAGCAGGCATAGAAGAATGTAAGGCTTTATCACTGATAAAAGAGAGGATGCCCGCAGGAAAAACTTCAGCAACTACATTAAATTATCAGGGTACAATGAATGTGCTAAACTGCTGGTTCATTTACTCTCATATTTTGAATTGTTACCACAAAATGCTAGATAACAAACCTGATAACCTTCATTGCGTTCTGAGAAGCCAAGTGGACCATTATGGAAGCGAAGATGTTTTGGATCAGTCTAGTATGCTCTATTAAGTTAAGCCAGCTACCATTCCTTCTTCTAACTCACTTTGTTCAGCAAAGTTCCCTGTTCACAAGGCAACTCAGAGGCGAAATGAGACATATATGCAAAAAACTAATACAAGGTAGAAGGTAATAAGTTTACCAAAATAAATATGGAGGGCCAGGGACATTATAGGTGGGAGAGATGACATCAGGTTGGAGCAGAGTGTTCGGCAAAGCTCCATTAATCTCCAGTCTTCTCGGCTCTTTTCTCAAACACAAAAACAGTTATTGGTGTTTTGGGATAAGTTAGACACTGACTTTTGGTAGTACTGTTACTTTTTAAAAGGTATTATTAAGCTTTTTCAATGTGTGATTTTAAGTTTCTGAAATGTAAACTTGTCATATCCTTGAGCCATAGGTTGCTCTGTGAGAGCACCTTCCCTATCACATAGTGGAAATCAGTTTGGGAAAAAGAGGTTATTCTGTCTTACTCCCTTCAGGCATGTGTCTTCTGAGTCGTTTCCAGCCACATTAGGTGCTACCTAATATACATGGTGAGATTATTTAGGGCTTTGGAAGTTAGGGAGAACTTAATATACATGGTGAGATTATTTAGGGCTTTGGAAGTAAGGGAGAACCTAATATACCTAATATACATGGTGAGATTATTTAGGGCTTTGGAAGTTAGGGAGAACCTAATATACCTAATATACATGGTGAGATTATTTAGGGCTTTGGAAGTTAGGGAGAACCTAATATACCTAATATACATGGTGAGATTATTTAGGGCTTTGGAAGTTAGGGAGAACCTAATATACCTAATATACATGGTGAGATTATTTAGGGCTTTGGAAGTTAGGGAGAACCTAATATACCTAATATACATGGTGAGATTATTTAGGGCTTTGGAAGTTAGGGAGAACCTAATATACCTAATATACATGGTGAGATTATTTAGGGCTTTGGAAGTTAGGGAGAACCTAATATACTTAATATACATGGTGAGATTATTTAGGGCTTTGGAAGTTAGGGAGAACCTAATATACCTAATATACATGGTGAGATTATTTAGGGCTTTGGAAGTTAGGGAGAACCTAATATACTTAATATACATGGTGAGATTATTTAGGGCTTTGGAAGTTAGGGAGAACCTCTATTCCTCAGCAGGCATTTGGGTAACAGGTGAGGACGTGAGATAGATACGCAGTTCAAATGTGGGCAGGCACACACACACACACACACTCACACACTCACACACAGCTGACTTGGCAGCTGTGAGGATGGAGGTGGGGGACTCAGTGCCCACTAAGCTACTTCAAGTGCCTGCATGTCTGAGGCTGACTTTGAAGCCTCCAGCGTGTTTGGAGTTAATTCCCATTAGGTTGGACTCCGCCCCTCTCTCCCAAAGGTAAAGCAAGATTTTCAGGCTTCACTGCAAAGAGCAGCTGGGATTCCCATCCCCTTCTGACAAGCTGTAAGGAGAAGTTGTTTCTCAGATCTGAGTCCGAAGAGAGGAAACAAGTCAATCAGCCTTCGTGGTCAGAAGGTAAATTTGCAACTTGGGCCAAATGCAATTGAAACAGCTGGATAAGAAACTGTTTGCTCTCCCCTTGCTCAACCCCCCCTTCTCCCCTTCCTTTCTCAGGCTTCCTGTCCTTTCATCTCACAGCTCAGAGAATCTGTTTTCTTCTCAAAGGCAGCCTGGTGCATTTTTACTTCCTCAAGTCTGTTGTTTGCACAGAGGCTAAGAGGAATCAGGGCTGAATTCCTATTTCATATTGACACGGTGTGAAGACCTAAGGGTTAAATGCTAGTTGGTTTCCCCAGGAGAGTTGGTAATTTGAGTAGAGGAAGTCCATGTCTGTGGGAGTGGAGGGAAGGATTTTGTTCTGACCTGTCTATTGAAATAAAAGTGGATTGGGTTTGCTGATATGCTGGGTTGATCTCTTAGACTTGCCTAAATTGGGGTTATGGTACTGAAATGGGGTGCTGGGGTTAAACTGAAATGCAGATGTTAAAGTGAGTTGGGCTGGAAATAAAAGATTGCATTCACTCAGTAAATATTTGAGTTCCTACTGTGTGCCAAAGCATGATGATTTCCAGAAAAACCTGAAATAGTTTAACTATAAATCCATTCTTGAAAGGAACACTGGGCCAGATAATTCTGTTTTGTGGTGGGAAACAGAAAACAGAAAGAAGTCTAGGGATGAGGAGAAATCACTGAAAGACTGGTTAGCAGAGAAAGGGGAGAGGAATGATATTCTACTCCTTGGGTGACTTTGAGTCTTCTCGATTACTTATGGGAGAATGGAGTCTTCTCTGATAGGGGGGGAATGAACACCTATCCTGGTGTTAGGTATACATAGCACAGATGTTACTTCACTTGAACTTTATGTTCCATCATCTCCATTTTATAGATGAAACTAAAACTCAGAGGTTTTCATTGATCCTTTCAAGTTCATATAACCTGTAAGGGGCAGACCTTAGGACCCTATCCCAGATCTGGATTCTAAAATCTGGACTCTTGTCCATTAAAAGAGTATTTCTCAATCATTAATTTCCATCAGAATCAATTGAGGATTTTTGAAAAATGCAAATCCCATAAAATTTAATTCAGTGAATCCTAAATGGATGTCATAGTCTGCATTTTGGACAAGCATTGGAGGTGATTCTGATGCAGAGGGGTTAGGGACCCCATTTTGAAAAACACCCTTCATATGCCAGGCTGCCTCTCATGTCTGCTGAAGTGAGAGGAGAAGCATTCAGCCCACCTTCTTCCTACACTGGCCAGATTCACTGAATGGGGGAGGTTGGCTATGGTGGCATTTTATTCACTATTGAGGCCATGGGTAGAGGGACTACAGGGCAACAATAGCAGGCCTGGGGCTATGAACCTAAGGGTGTGAGGAAATGCTTTACCAGTTAGTCCATTGTTGGAGCAGTGAGATAGGACTCCTAGCCAATCAACTGATCACTAAAGGTGGTGGCATCGTTCCAGCCAGAATAAGAACTGGGGTGAAGATCTCTAATTGATATGCCACTTTCCAAAGCAGAAGACAGACAGAGAACTCAGTGAGCAGTATTTTTTTTTTTTTTACAAAGAAGGGAGAAGCTCATATGAAATTTAGGGAAATCATTCCCATTCCCACCTTTCTAACCTCAGACCCGGGAGAAAGGGAATAGCCCAGGACTTGACATGGAGGTTCTTTTTATGGGCTCTCTCTGTCTCTGCCTGGCCAACTTGATTATTTCGAATTGGCCTTCTAGGTTGTTGATGACTTGGTTGGGCCTCTCTCTGCACTCACTCCCTGGCTTCCTGCCTCCTAGTGCCTTACCTGCTTGTGAACATCTTCACCTCAGGATGGAGCAATGCAAATAAATAAATAAACAAACCCCACACAGCTAGTTTTGCTAGTCTTTCTACCCCAGACTAAAAGAGGATGGAAGGAGGGAAAAGGCTTAGAAAGACAATCAGCAAGCAAGAAAGCTGAGGATTTGAAAGATAAGACTTAGACTGAAAGCAAGGTCTTCTTAAGCATAGAGTAGAATGGTGGGCGCCGGGGGATGGAGGGAGGGGGGATGAGGATTTGTTTCTCAATAGGTTTACATTTCAATTACGCTAGATGAATAGCTTCTAGAGATCTTCTGCACAACTTTGTACCTATAGTTAACACTATGCACTTCAAAATTCATTATGAGGATAGATCTCATGTTAAGTGTTCTTAGCACACACGCAAACCCACAAAACACTACAAGGAACTTTTGGAAGTTTATGAATATATTTAGTACCTTGTCTGTGGTGATGGTGTTACAGATGTAGGCATACGTCCAAACTCAGAGAAATGTATACATTGAATATGTACAACTTTTCATATATCGATTATACTTCAATAAAGCTTACAAAAAGTGAGGTCTTCTTCAAGTCACCGGGATGCAAATGGGAAACAACGTTCTGGGAGTAGATAAATCATGAGATGATTTCAGGCACAGGAGAACCTGGAGACACTCCCATTGTGGAGATGTACAGAGGAGGAGGAACTTCTGGGGAACTCAGGTGGCAGAAAATAAAGAGAGAAATGTTTGGGAAGTGGTCGTAGATTCTTTTTGAGGCTGCGTCTGAAGCAGAAAGATCTAGAATAGTCAGGTTGCTTATATATCCAATTTGATACAATGGCAAGCCATTTCTCTGGAGTAGGACTCTATTTACACACTGGAACCATATGCCTGTGCATATTGCTTATTTCCTAAAGTTCCAACACTGAGCATGACGTATCTGTAAAAGGGTTGGCAGGTAGGCTATGCGCACAGTCTAGGGGCGTGAGGAGAAAGTCCGTTCATATTCCTTTGCCAGCACCAGTGCCAACAAAGCTGTTCCTCACAAAGCAGTCCAAAACCGGTAGTGTTGCAGTCACATTTTCCTCAGCAGATGCAAGTCAGAGACTCCCTTTCTGACCACTTCATATTCTGGTCATTAGCTCGTCGGCTTCTTTGCCTGGACCCTGTTAGCCAAGATAGCACTGTCCTTAACCCAGAAGTTGTATGACAAGCTTGAGTGAGAACAAAAGGATCTGAGTCTTTTTCTGTGGGGACTGGGGAGGAGGTAAGGTATTGGAAGAACTTGGGTTGTTTTTCTCCACCAAGAAAAATATAAGAGCAATGTTTCCAGTTTCACTGATATTAAGTAAGTGCCCACATATGAGTAGGTACACATGGGAGTGAAAAGGTGAGAACAAATGATTACAGGCTTGACAATGAGACACCACAGGGAGAGATGGAGTGCTCATTTGGGGAGAAAAAGTCTAAAGGTAAGCTACCAGCAATCCGAATTAATCTGTGTTGATGAAGGGCTCTCGTCTGGAGGACAGTGGCCAAGCTGTTCTCCATTCCCTCTGAGGCCCCGACCAAAGGAATTGGCCTTAAGTTGCACCAGAAAATGGTTTAAAATGAGACGTAACAAATGATTCATTGACAGTGAGAGTTGTCAAGCTACTGAGAAAAATTGTAGAGTTCTCTTCTCTAGAGTTCTTTGAAAGCAATATAGATAACTGTTTGACATGTATGGCTTAGGTGGGTTTCCTGCATCTTACAGGTTGAAATGACCTCTATCCATGAGTCTGTGTTAGAATGACCACTGTATCTTTACCACTAGTCTTTAGTAAGAACAACAAATTTAGAACAGACCTCATACTTCCACCCTGGTCGTTATAACTTTCTAGCCACACTCACTGCATCTCATACAACTGCTCTCAGAAACAGGCATGTGACCCATTTAGGAGACAGAGCAACTAAGGGTGAGGGACCATGTAACCAAAGAGAGGGGGTCAATAGCAATCCTATCAATACCTGGTTACTGGACCACTTAGCAGGAGCACCAGGGTGAGTTCTTGGTTTCTGAAATCCAGTGTGGCTCTGTGGCTAGGCATTCCAGGACAGGGAAACCAAGCGATTGCTACATGAAATACACAAGAGGAATAAAGATAGAGTGAAGTATAGCACTGTGTGTGACTTTTATTAATGTGAATGTAAAGAGACTTGGAGAGCCCCTGGGAATGAACTTGGATTGCTTTGGAGGGCTGTCATGAAGGGAGGTTACTCCATTGCAGGTGGTGCAGTAACTCAAAGCATTTGCTTGAATGCACTTCCCTGTCCTGTACATGTGAACATGTAGCAATGTACATGCAGACGGCACATGGCCCATTGCCTCCTTATCTGGCCACAGGAGAAGCTGGGCTGGGGCTTATTTTGTGAACAGAAAATACTGAGCAACTGGATCCCTGACCTCTCTTTCTTGTCTACATGAAGTCAAGCCTATGATTCAGAAAGGTTTACCTTCAAAATATAAAGATTTCATCTCTCCATTATTTAATTCCATGGTCACTTTTAACTTTATATCATTTAGGTCCTGGAGAGAGAACATGAGAAAATGATCTGTGGCAGTGATTCTCAACCTGCTGTCCATGGATAGTGCTGACTCACCACCCTTCTAGTCCTAAACAGAATGACTAGCCCATCCAAGTTTGGGACTTTCCTAGTTTCATCCTTGACAGCCCCACATCCTTCAGTCCCAAGTGAACTAGCTTGGTTGGACATCCTCATTCTAAATGAAAACAGGACAATGAGTTTTTCCTGAAGTTGAAAGTATTTAAATTCTGAAGGCCAATGAGTTTTTCTTAAGCTACACCTATTTTGTTTAAAAGGAATTTTGTAATTCTGCCTTCCTACCTCTTGGTTTCAAAATACCATTTTTTAAAAATGAAATTATGGTAACAGTGGTTGGCAGTCTTGTAGTTTTTTAAACATCCTGCTTTGTCACAGATGGTGATAACCTTATGTCAGAAGCCCTCCTCCTATTTTAGTGTAATGTAGGTACCACTCACTGATATGGTCCCTTTCTCTGCCTTAAGCTCTCTGCCCTTCTCCTGCCTGTCATACTGGTACTTCTGATCTCAAGGTGATGACATTTGTGGGGGACATATGGGGTTAGTTCTGACTACAAACTTGAAACAGTGAATACCCTGGTCCTGACGGTTACATGCTGCTTAGAGAAAGTGGCCTTCCTCCTACCTTTCCTGTCCTTCCCCTCTAATTCTTTTGCCATCCTTAAACAGTTTTGGCATCATGGGTGGGAAACCACGGAGGCTTTTCATTGAAACAGTTTTGGGGTGATGAGGAAGAATATGGGCGAAAATTGCAGGTGAAGGAGAAGTGGGAAATCATGGCTCTGCCATTGAATCACTGTGTAACCTCGGGCAAGTCATTTAGCTTTCTGACCCTCAATTTGCTCATTTGTAAACTGGGGGTACTATTGATACCTTTCTTAGCAACCTAAAAAGATTGTTGGGCAGAGCACATGAAATAATGGACTTGGAAGGGAATATGATGCTACAGCCAGCAGCTGTTTATCAGCTTGTTTCCTCTCATCCTCTGGCCTGGGCTTCTTCACCAAGAAGTAAGTTCATAAAAGAGGGCTGCTTGCATTTTCCATAATCTTACATGCTGTAATATAGCAAGCAGAGGCATTACCTCATTGCGTCCAAGCGTACCTGCTTTCTAACAGCAATTACTCAAAACTAGTTTCACTTCTCCTGTTGGCTTTCAATCCCTCATCACATCTTTCTCTCATTCCCTCCACTCTCAGGCACAAAGCCTCATTCCCTGGGGCCCAGCTCAAGGCACTCTCTTCCCAAGCCCTAACATTCCAAAGTAAGCACCTGCAATTTATGATCTCTGCTCCCTTCCTGCGCAAAACACACAGCACACAATACATACGTATCAGGAGGGGAATTGTGGTGGAGTGAAAAAAAAGCATTCTACTAAGAATCAAATAACTGGGCTCTAGTCCGGCCAGTGTACTTCACTAGTTCTTTACCCTTGGGTAAATCATTTCCTCTCCGTATTTCCATCTGTAAAGTGATAGGGCAGGGGGGTGATTAGCACTGTGTAGTACAAAAGTACTGACCTAGGAATCTGCAGATTGGGTTTCTTATTCCAGTGTGGCTGCTTGCTAACTTGCTCTGTGACTTGGGGAAAATTATTTCCCCCTTTACAAGGCTGTATTCCCCCATATGTAAAACAAGAAGGTTGAATTAGGTGATTCATTAAGATCCCTGCCAGCCTGGAAATTGGATGCTTCTATAAAATGGGTTTCATTAAACAAATATGGATTGCAGTGCCCGCCCCGTGCCAGGTACTGTTTGATGATGGTTATGACGGAGCTCATGGCTGGGCAAGGTCCTTGAGACCCTGAGTACAACTGCTGCTTGCTCCTGACAATGTCCCAAACTGGCAATATAGCCAGTTCCTGTAATTCCCGTGCATTCAGTCCCCCACCCCTGAACCCCTCTCCCACCACCTGTAACTTTAAGCCGTGGTGATGAATCATGGAGAAGTCTCTGAAACAAACCCCACCGTCTGCTTGCTGGAGATGTTCACAGCGCTGTCAGCAAGCTTCAGTGTGGTCTCTGGCTGCCCTCATTGAGAAACAGGCCAGAAAGCAATGGCAGATTAATGGAGTTGGGAGGGAAGTGGTTGATTTTTGACAGAGGGGTCTGTGAAAACCATTTGTGAGCTGGGCTGAGGAGATTAGATCTAAAAAGACTCTCACTGTCTTGAATCTGAGATGACTTGTTCCAAAAGGCACCCTGAAAGGCCCTTACAGCTATAGATCTATGTTCCTGCTGCCAGGCAGGGGGTACCTGATCCATTTCAGAGAGATGAGACGCTTTCTTCACTTTATTCGGCAAAGGACCAGGCAGGTTTTCTTAGTAGACAGCCTAGTGTTAGACAACCCTCACTGGTTGGAAAGGTGCCTCCCATTTTGATTTTGGGAAAAAGTGACTGAACAGTGCTCACTCAGTGATAAGCAAAGAGTATGAGACTAGGCACCCCTTATTTTATTGACCCATTTTAGCCTAGCTGATGTAGTACTGTGAAAGGCCACATTAATGCTCTCCTGGACATCCTACCAAGGTCAAATGGGTACATCCTCTAACTCCATGGTGAGCTCTCCTTCCCTCTTCTCCCTTAGAGTAGAGGCAGGCCCTGTGAGGTATCTTCCTTCTTTCTTAACTCTCTGAAAACAACTTGGTTCCTGGCCCTCTTGAGATATTGCCTCCTTCTAGGCCTTCAGGTCAAACAAGGCCATTCCACCAGAAGTTGGGGGCTCTCCAGAGAGCCTTGGTTTGATTCAGACTTCCCTCCTGTCACTTGTTCCATGCTGGTTGTCAAGAGCTAAAAGCTGTCTGCTCAGGCTGCCTCGGAGTGGGCAGAACAGTCACTAATTCCGTTCTACGCTTCTTCCATGGCAGCCTAGAGACCATAGAACTCTGAATCAGGTGGAAGGAAGGGAAGATGGGAAAAGTGCTGGAGAGCAGAATCCCATAGGGACCCAAATGGTCCTTGAGGCAATAATCTTATCCAGAAGTAAGGGCCAAGAAGCACATGACTGAGCCCCAGGACTGGCCAGGCAGATGAAAACTAGGCCAATAGAGCCTACATGATAAGATTCTACATTGGTGCTGTGACCCAACTCATCTCCCCATCCCCGCAGAGAAACCTGGGACCATGAGGAGCAGCCTGACCCTGCTGGGGACCCTCTGGGCCTTTCTGTCCCTTGTTACCGCTGTGGCCAGTTCTACCAGTTACTTCCTGCCTTACTGGCTCTTTGGATCCCAGCTGGGGAAGCCAGTGTCATTCAGCACATTCCGGAGGTGCAACTACCCTGTGAGGGGAAAGGGGCAGAGTCTGATCATGGTGGAAGAGTGTGGGCGCTATGCCAGCTTCAATGCCATCCCAAGCCTGGCCTGGCAGATGTGCACAGTGGTGACAGGTGCCGGCTGTGCTCTGCTGCTCCTGGTGGCACTGACTGCTGTCCTAGGCTGCTGCATGGAGGAACTCATCTCCAGAATGATGGGACGTTGCATGGGAGCTGCACAGTTCGTGGGAGGTAAGACGGTGTTGCTGGGATTGGGTAGGTTGGGGAGCTTTGCGGGGGTGTGGGTAGTGGGGATGTTGTCTTATGGGGAAATCCACTCTCAGCTTCTCCCCTTTGTCCATCTCTAGGGCTATGAATGGGGACTCGTTTGAAACACCTAGTCTGGGACTCCCCGAAGTGCAATCTACATCAGGGTTTTCTTCACAGCAAGATTGGCTAGTAGGCAGAGTTGTTATCTGGTTTTTTTAGCCCTGATTTTCATCACCTTCTTCTCCCTGCAGAGTGCGCATTGAAGAACACTATCCAGGTCTGCTTTCCTGGGGCAGCAACTTATACTCTAGTATTACTGCTCCAAAATAAACTTGACCTCTAAGATCCCTGATCTTTGGTAGTTATCTCAGAGGACAGTGATCTGGTAAACACATACACACAGGTGTTAATTACTAATACGAGTTTAATGTACAGTCCTCACCAAAAAATACATCTCTAATAGTGAAATGCTAGGTACCAGGCAGACTGCAGGTGACTGCTTATTTGGCAACATCTAAGCCATTAACAGACTCTCCAGGTTTCCTATGGCCCTGACTCACCCTACTTAGCTTTTCCCTCATTCAGCCTCCCTCTAAATTTAGTGCAGGAGACCTGGATGCTGGCAGTGTGTGGATGGGCTAGGAAAGAGCAAAATGCAAAACTGGCAGACTGTAGGAAAGCAATGGGAGCAGTTTAATCTGAACGGAGAAGAAAAAGCAAGTTTAGACAGACAGGCAAATGTGTGTGTGGATATGTGAGCTATTTTTTACACCTGGCTGGGGCAGTGGAAAAAAGTGCTGGTAGAACCTATTGCTGAAGTTTGTTGCTGTTGTTCCTAAAGTTTTAGAATCATTATTCATTATCACTGTCATCTCCATTAGCAGCACAGTGTGGGTGCCTGGAGCCAGGAAACTTGGATCCCACTTCTGGCTCTTTCACTAAGTTGCCCTGTGGCTGTAAGCAAATGACAGTGACCTCTCTCTTGTTCACTTCCCTTCTTTCCTTGAATTTGTTCGTTGGCAAGATAGCCCAGATCCTAATTTTCTTTCTTCTCTCCAATGACTGCATTCATGTGGCCTTGGGGTGAGATGGTAGTGATGAGCTAAGACAGTGCTTCTCAACAGGGGCTGATTTCTTACATACCTCATCCCCCACCAGGGGACATTTGGTAGTGTCTTTGAGATGTTTTTGGTTATCACAAATTGGGGAGGGTGCTACTGACAATCAGTGGATAAAGGTGAGGGGTGCTGTTAAATATCCCACAATGCACAAGAAAAAGACAGCTGCCCACTCCCCAAAACAAAGAAGTATCTGGTCCCAAATGTCAGTAGCGCCAAGGTTGAGAAACACTGAGCTAAGGTATCATGATTTCCTGGCCTTCTTACGAAAAGCACCAGATTCTCTTTGTTGTGCCTGTTAAGGTGATGTTTTCTGTTTCCCTCTTTCCTTAGACTCATTGTACAAAGTTTTAAATTTGAATTCACATTCTAACCTCCCTTATCTCTGAATTTTCCCACTCTTTAGCTACTAATGATTTTCTGGCCACATTGGAAAGTCGTTGGATTAATTTCTCTCTTCCGCTTCAAAACCATGGTACAGAACCGGTTATTAAGGCTGGTTTAAGCCTATGACTTTACCTCCCTTTGGGGGCTCCACAGATATTACAAATGAACCTTAAGTAGGCTCAACTTTCACCTGCATTCTTGGGCTTACTATGGCTAGCTCGGTACTTCTATGGGCACATTATTTCAGGAAGTGACACTTAGCGGGCAGGTGAAAGGGGTGCTCCTTACAACTCGTATTTATAGCCCCAGAGCCCAGTTCAGTGCCTGGCACAGAGCAGGAATTCAGTAATGGTAGAAAGAATGAATGTATGGTTAAGGCAATGTTAGTGTATTTTGGGATAAGTTGGTCATGTGAAAGCTGGGTTCGTTCACACCCTTTGCTTTTTCTCCAGGCTTCCATTCAAGGGTATTAGCACCCTGAGTTCTCTTCTCTTCTGACTTGAGAGTGATAACTTAGCTTCACTTGCTTTTCTAAGAATTTCCAGCAGAGGGTGAGGGGGGACTAACTGTTAGGAATCAGAACGTCAGTAGCAACAGCCTCTATCTGACTCCAAGCATTAACACTGGCTCCTACACCCACCTCGCCTCCTATCTTAGGCTTGAGTGAGACTTTCACAAAATGTTTATGGTTCTCCATATAATACATTTTGGTTGATCTCACCTTCTAGGTCCAGAAACTCAAAGGAAATTGTTGAAGGGAGATGTGGGTAGGAAATGGAGATTTAGACACTCATGGACTGAGTGGGGGAGAGCTTTAACTGAGCAGCAGATATCATACAGGGGCAATAGAAACATCAGTATCGTGTTAATCTCATATGACTCTGCTATTTTATATTCCCCATCGACCATTGCTCATAGGAACATAGTCACAGTGCTTACACTTAGATGGGGGTGTTTAAAGTTCAAGAATAAAATGCCATTTGACAGTACTCATGGAAAGAATCAAGATCCAAGGTGTGCTACAAGGGTTATCCCTGGGGATATTGGACAGATTGCTAAATTTCTACAGCTTCCCCACCTGAAATACCAGCCAACTAAGTGTCATTCTCATTTCCTTTTTAGCAACTGGTGCCTGTCAAGGTTGCATCAGATGTGAAGGAATGGTGAAGGCTGCCTGAATGTATCATATTTTCTAGGCACCCCTTGGCATACAATCATTATCCAAGGTTCTTCAGAGATCTTGGTGTCTCACTCCTCAGAGATGGGCTTTGCTTGTGGCAGAAAGCCAAGCCTGAACAGCATTTTGAGCTCCGTGGATAAAAGACATAAGAGAAAGAGCTGTGAGGGTTAAGTTTAAGCTTGTTGTTCAGCGGAGGGAAATTGATTTTGTTGCTCCAGGCCTGGCTGCTTCTCGGCAGCTAGTGCATTAACCAAAATACATCAGGGGGAGGAGCCAATTTTTTTCAGGTCTGGTTTATCTCTGCCAGACCCCAAACCACTGAAGAGATGGAGGATCCATTAAGAACTACTCCCTCCCCCTGCCTGACGTTTGTTCCCCAGTTTGGCGGCTGCCCACAGAGATGAGCGGTGGGAAGTGGGAGAGACAGGAAGAAATAAAGAGCTGCTGGCCTGAGTCATACTCAGCAAGGTGACCTGATGGGACCCTTGGGTCCCATTTGCTCCACCTGCAGCTGATCCAGCTGGACAAGTGTAGGGTCCAGAGAGCCTTCCACTGGGACCTTCATGCCCTCCTCTAACCGGTGAAGGAAACATCTGGCCAGGAGATTATTTCAACCCTGGGGATGCTGAGGTTTCTAACCAGCTGGCCCCCAGTCCCTGAGAACAAGGTCATTATTTACATTCCCCTGTGTATACATATGCAAGATGCTTGTGAATTATGCTCTACCTTCAGTGAGAGCTAACCAAAGAAGAAATAGGTGAGAAGTAAATATAAGGCACTCTTGGCAAGAACAAGTGTAAGATCTTGGATCAGGTTCCTTGAGGGGGGCCAAGAATCTTTCTAGAGCAGGGAATGTATCAGAATCACATGGAGGGCTTAAAAAATGCGGACCCAACTCTCCAGTCCTCTTTCCCATACTGATATACACAGCAACAGGTGGAAAGCTGCATGTTTTGGAAAATCTCTCCAGTGCCTCTGATGTGTTCCCCTTCCCCAACCCAAGTGAGAACTACCACTCTGGACTGTTTTTTTTTTTTTTTTTTGGTTAAGCAGATAGAATTCAACACACCCAGACAGGCGCTAATGATTTTCTCCATGGAAGGTCCTAAAGCTACATGCTTCAAGCTGAATGAAAATTGCCACTGGAGACAGATCACTGAGAACTTGATTCAAGGAAAGAGTGCTGTTTTCTAAAAACCATTATCTTCTCTGGAAACCAAGCATTTCCTGGAAAGTCTTCCAAAGTTTCATCAGGCATAATTTAACTTATCCTTACCATGCTGAACAAGAATTATAAAAGTGGCTTTCTGTTTGGGAAATGGTATTTAAAGAAGTTAACCTACTAACAAAAACTCATGTAGCAAATTTGAAGCAGAGCAGAGACTGTGGTCCAGGGTTTCTGACCCTCAGCCCTGGACTTTATGCACTGATGTCATTGATTTTTCTTTCTCCGTTTGGAGAAGAAATTATTTTTTTTTTTTTAATTAATTAATTAATTAATTAATTAATGGCTGTGTTGGGTCTTCGTTTCTGTGCGAGGGCTTTCTCTAGTTGCGGCAAGCGGGGCCCACTCTTCATCGCGGTGCGCGGGCCTCTCACTATCGCGGCCTCTCTTGTTGCGGAGCACAGGCTCCAGACGCGCAGGCTCAGTAATTGTGGCTCACGGGCCCAGTTGCTCCACGGCATGTGGGATCTTCCCAGACCAGGGCTCGAACCCGTGTCCCCTGCATTGGCAGGCAGATTCTCAACCACTGTGCCACCAGGGAAGCCCAAGAAATTCTATCACAATGTTTTTCAGAGTGGTGCATGAAGCACTTGTATAAGAAATTTCCTGGGGTGCTTGTTAAATGCAGATACCTTAGTGCCTTTCTAAGCCTACCCAATCGGAACTGATGCCTGGCACTCTGCATTTTACACGGCCTCTCATGCTGATTTATTTTTGAAAGCATAGTATGAACTATTTCAGATATGTGCACCATACAGCTTAAGAAATAGAATATTACCAATGTTGTTGAAATCTCCTTCATACCCTGATAGTATTCCCTTGTTCCCACAGCAAAGTTAACTACTGTCTTGGATTTGTTGTTTATCATTTCCCAGCATGATTCCAGTACACACTAACATTTGAAAACCTCTGCTCAGTTTTGTTCATGGTGTTGCTTTTTTCTGAAATTCTGTTTTCTTCCATCTCTGCATGTAAATATCTCTCTCTCAAAGGCCAGGTCAAATGCAGCCTCTCTGTGAAGCCTCTCCTGATGTACTTTAGAAATCTCTAGCAGAGGCGAACTGTCTTATATCTCTGAGAGAGAATATGCAGTGAAATGAATAGGAGAGTTGAGTGGGAGGGTTCCCTGGGAAGGGAAAGCTGAGATACAGCTGGACGGCAGACATAAATTTTCCACTATGTTTGAGTTGAAGTTGCTACAAGAGCAATACATTGAACAAGTTAATAACAAATTAACCCATACTAGACTTCTGCTCAGGGTAGTAAATTCAAACTACCAAATAGCCATATTTGGACAGATATTTGAGAGTGGGGTGTGACGTGTAACAAGACGGCTGCCCACCCAACAGTTGCACTTGTGAATGGGAGGTTGTGGTGGACAAAAGGGGGTTGATAACACCCAGTTGAGGAGGCTTTCCCTGCCCGGAGACAGAGACTAGGCATCTACCTAATTGAGAATGTGCAGTTGGGAGGGGGTTATACAGCTGTTGCGATATGGGGAAGTAGTAATTCTGGCAGCAGGGGGGGATTGAGGGCAGCTGGGATGTAGCAGCAGGGAGGGTTCTGAGGTCTGTCTGAGATTGTGCACCCAAAGGTTTGTATTGGTGTTGAGGTTGCCACAAGGGCTGAAGCCGAGCAAAGTGTCTAACTCTAGGCCTCTGTTTGGTCAGAGCAATGAATGAAAACTATAGCAACCGTGTTTCGGGAGGACACTTGGTACGTTTTGTGATAGGGGATTCTTGTGGAAGGAGCAGTTGAGGAAGGGAAGGAAGATGGCATCCCACTGGTCACCTGCACATGTTCAGTGGGGGAGTAAGGGTGGTACCACACTCGAAGGGGCTTTCCCTTTCTAGAGGCAGGTGCAGTTGGGACAGACTTCTCCAAGGGACATGTGTGTCTGGAGGGGCAGGAAAACCTGTAGTTAGGAATGGCATGTAGAAAAGTAGGAGCCAGGGCTACAGCTCATACATGGCAGGGCTGGGATTTAAACTAGTTTTCTCCACCACCAGAGCTCCTGCTTTTAATATTTTTAGTGGTGTTTTTCTTAAGTATTGGTACCAGAACCTGATGCATCAACATCACTAGGGTGCTTTTGAAAGGCATATTCCTGGGCTACAATTACTGAATCAAATATCTGTGGGTGAAGTTCAAGAATCTACATTTTAAATAAGCCCCCAGTCTTCCAGAAGGTGACAGAGCCTGTCACTGGAAAGTGACTTCTATGTTGCTATTTGAAGCACATCTTCATATCCCAAATTCATTAGAACTGTTGGGGACAAATATAATTGAGGATAAATTATCCTGTGACTTCATTTTAAAATAATACGTCTTCTAGGACATCTTTCTCCATCTATGATCAAATGTAATGAATCTTCTATCAGTTACAGGTCCAATGTCTCCATGAAGTATGTTTACAACCTACTGTGCTCACCTGTCTAAAAGGCAGGAGGGAGGATAGGGGATGGGAGGTGTGGTAGGGCAGGTTGGGCAGAGCACAGAGCCACATGCGCTGGGGCAAAACACACACCTGGGCAGAGATTCCTGGTCTCTGGCCTGGTGCCTGTGAAAAATTGCAAGATAACAGCTCCAAGCAGGCAGCTTTTAAATCAAGCCCTGTCTTCAGGGGGGCTGAAAAAGGTGAAAGGTTCCTCCTGCCATGTCAGGAAAGGCACTTAGCCAGCACAAGCTCCTGCTTGAGAAGTCAGAGCTCATGCCAGTTCCAGGGATCTGAATGTGGAGGTTGGAATATAGAACTGCTGTTCTTTTATAAACTTGTGTTCTTTTCTTCCTAGTCTGTGTGGGAAAGCTCACTTTTTGTTAACTCTTCTCTCAAAGGGTACACACTGAAAGCAGGAAAAGGCTGAGGTTTTGTTTCCAATTTTGTCCTTAACCCATTGTACATACTCTGGGCTTACATACTCTGGCTCATACATCCTCATATCATATGATTTCAGTTTATCTGTGGTGAGAAAAAATAGGAGTGTTGTTCCATTGCTACTGGATAAATTCCAGAGCCCAGAAAAGTCTTTTGAGTGACCAGTTTCATTTCCTTTAAGACTATCAGACAGATAAGAGTGTCTTCTAATTTTAAGCATTCCACTGAAGGGAATTTCTAACCTTAATTGGTCATTCTTTTAGTTTCTAAACCCTCTCGCACCGTCAGAAAATTCTCTCTGTTTTCCTATTTAAACTTTTCTTGATTTTTCTTTAGGTCCCTGTCTTTTTCTCTGGCCTCACTGAGTATTGAGAACAGCTGGTTGCCATGTTGCTGACAAGCTTAGCGAGTACTTTGAGATCTTCCAAAAGGCTGCAGCTGAAGGCAAAGTGGGCTTATTAGCTTCTCAGAGTGTATATGGAGTCTTCCTCGGTGAGGAAAGAGAAACGAAGGTGAGGCTGGCAGTCCCGGGAGCAGCTTGCTTTTCACTGTCTGGAACCTTCCTGGAACCTCTAAATATGCCACCCAGTCATCATTAATCAAATACCTGGTTTGTGGAGGCTCTGTGTTTTGTGTTAGGTTCTGCATCCACACTCATGGCGGGTGACCGTCCTATGAACTTTGGTGTAGTAGTCAAGTATAGTGTTCTTGTAGTTAGGCTTTCTTGGCTGTAAGCAGCAGAGACTTGCTTGAGTTCTCCAGTGAAAAGGGAACTTATTATAACATAAGAAAAATGGAACTGGGAAGCCATTGGGAAGGACTAGATTCTCTAGCTCTTTCAGGAGCAGTATGGAGTTTTCCCTCATGATGTATCTGCTTCCTGCCACTGTGTTCTCTTCTTTTACCAATCAGTTTCCTCAGCTTACCCAGAATTGATGTCTATTCATAACTTTGGACTGAACTTGGCTTTAGCTTGACACACACTTGATTTTACCTCCTGGTGTTTTTTCCTAACTTCTGCTCCATCTGCTAAGTAGCTCAGCTTCTCTATGTTTCTTTTCTTTTTAAAAAATATTTATTATTTATTTGGTTGCACTGGGTCTTAGTTGCGGCAGGCTGACTCCTTAGTTGCAGCAGGCAGGCTCCTTAGTTGCAGCTCGCGGGCTCCTTAGTTGTGGCGTGCCGACTCTTAGTTGCAGCATGCATGTGGGATATAGTTCCCTGATCAGGGATCGAAACTGAGCCCCCTGCATTGGGAGTGTGGAGTCTTAACCACTGCGCCACCAGGGAAGTCCAGCATCTGTGTTTCTTGATTAAAATTTCCAGAAACAAAAATCTGGCCCAGCTATTCTCTTCAGAGCATGATATGATGTCATCCATTACTGGCCAGCCAATGAATTTGGTTGCTTTTGTGTCAGATGCCAATGCTTAGTTCAATCCATGGTCGCCAAAGGCACGGGAGAGGTGGTCATAGGTTATAAAATGTAAACCTAGGCAGTAAACAAGAGCTGCGGATGAGGCAGTTGTCCTTAAAAGACAGTGTCAGCAAGCAGACCCAGATTTGTATCTCTGGTCAGAAGAGTAAGGTTATCACTAAGATCACATAGATTTTCCCTGTAGTAACCAAATGACCTAAACAAAATGGAGGTGAAGGCAAGGGGCACAGTGGAAGGTTTTGGAAGCCAAAGAAAGTAGGAGTGCTTAGCATGAAGCTGGAATGGTTTCTCAGAAGAAGGCAGTGTTTCTGGAAGAGGGAGTCTGGTGCCCTGCTCACCGGGAGAAGCCTAGGTAACGTGGATGCTTTCTGTCGATCCCAGTCTGGAAGCTGAATTCAAGCTACAGAAATCATGACCTAGCTTCGACTAGCAAGGACTGACTTGATTCTTAGAAAAGGCTGAATTGTAGGAAAGAGTAGCAGCCCCTACCTTTTTATTCTTTGTAAATCAGACCAAGATAGAAGAGGAGTCTGGTTGGAGAGGCCAATTCAGCTTTGTAAGTCATCGGCAGAAACATTTCGGCTGTGAAAAGCATACTGGCCTGTCTCAATCCCCAATACTGTCCTTTCTTTGTGAGTTGTCCCCTCTACTATCTACTGCAACTCACCACTTGACATTTAGGGTAAAAGGGGAAAGGTAAGCTCTGAGTGGAGGAGGGAGAATTTGAGCTGAGCTAATCCAGAGGGAATGTTGGGATGATAGAAGACCTGTTATATTTTTTCTACCTGTGTGTATGCTTTTTTTTTTTTTCCAGGACTGCTGATAAGCTCAGGCTGTGCATTATACCCCTTAGGATGGAATAGCCCGGAGATAATGCAAACATGTGGGAATGTCTCCAATCAATTTCAGTTAGGTAAGGTGGCCTGTGCAGGATGGCGGTGATGGCTCAGTGGGAATCTGTTTTTCAAAGCGCTCTTGGAGGGGCCTGTGCTTGCTCGTGGTGCTTGCCTGAGTCTCTCACTATCTTAGCTTGTGGGAAGTGGTGGCTTGGTCAGACTTACGCGGCCTTGCTAATTTACAAGGGTTGAACATAAATTCTACTTCTTTAACCATGTCTCTCCACACCCTTTATGTAATTTTACCCAGAGTCCTGTGACCGATTTGGGACAACCCTACCTGTAGAGGGATTCCAAATGCTTGGAGACTGCTAATCCGTCATCCTCTGAATAAATCCTATTTCCTGTTGTATATCCTTCTAGGCACTATTTTCCAAATACAAATCAATAGTATCTCTTCTCGCTCCCCACTGAGGTTATAACAAGAGGTAATTTGTTTTACATCACACATTAGGAACCTAGGTTAAACACTGGGAACTGTTACTGGCATTTTTACATTGTTACTGGCATGTTAATGACAAGAGGTATTAAATATTAAAATGGGTGACAGAAGTAGCTCTGGGCTCTTCTATGGTTACCAACTTCACTGAGAACGGCTTAAGTTTGTTATTGTGAATTGGGAATAGATTGGACTCTCCCTGGAAGATTTCAAAATATTTGTCCAACCTACCATGATGGAAGAGAATAGGAGGAGAAATGTCTAGGTTTCCTTGAGTATTCTCAGTTGTAGGAGAGGATTTTGGAAGAATGAGGCCACCCATTCCCTATAGCTTATGCTCCAATACTTCCCTTTTTTCTCTGTGGCCTTAGATTGTTTTTTGAGTCTCACCTGACTCATTTTTGGAGGAAGGAGCTGTTTGCTGTACAAACATAACATAACGGAAGGGCTATATAGAAGACGTGACAAATGTAGACCCCGGCATGTTCAGTGTTCCTGGCTCAGGTCAGGGCTGACTGGTAAATATAATAATTCTGCCATAGGTGAAGGAATGAATACTTGGGGGCAGGTGCTGGGTTGTTAGTCCTATAATTCTACTTTTCTAAAATAACAGCTTTATTGACATATAATTCACATGCCATAAAATTTGCCCTTTTAAAGTGTACAATTAGTGGGTTTTAGTATATTCACAAGGTTGTGCAATCATCACCACTATCCAATTCCAGAATGTTTTCATCACCCCAAAATGAAACCCCTTACCCATTAGCAGCCACTCCTCATTCCTCCCTGTACCCAGGCCCCAGCAACCACCATCAATTTAGATTTGCCTGTTCTGGACATTTCAGATAAATGCAATCATATTATAATATGTGGCTTTTTGTGTCTGCCTCCTTTTACTTAGCATGATGTTTTCAAAGTTCATCCATGTTGTAGCTTGTGTCAGTACTTCTGTCTTTCATGGCTGAATAATTCTCCATTGTATAGATATAACATATTTTATCCACTCATCAGTTGATGGATACTTGGGTTTTTCTACTTTGGGGATATTATGAATAATACTGCTATAAGAATTTGTGTACACATTTTTGTATGAAAATATATTTTTATTTCTCTTGGGTATGTATCTAGGTAGGCGTGGAATTGCTGGGACAAATGGTGACTCTATATTTAAGACTTCTGAGGACCCTCCAGGCTGTTTTCCAAAGTGAAAACATCACTTTGGAAACTGCATCATTTTACATTTCCATCAGCAATGTATAAGGGTTCCAATTTTCCAACATCTTCACCAATACTTATTTTACATTTATTAAATTATAGCCATCCTAATGTGTGTGAAATGATATCTCATTGTGATTTTAATTTGTGTTTCCCTGATGATCGATTTTGTTGAGTATCTTTTCATTTACTTATTGGCCATTTCTATATATTCTTTGAAGAAATATCTATTCAAATCTTTTGCTGATTTTTCACTGGGTTATTTGCCCTTTTTGTTGAGTTGTAAGAGTTCTTAATGTATTCTGGACACTAGACCCCTTTCAGTTATATGACTTGCAAGTACTTTTTCTCATTCTGTGGGTTGTATTTTCACTTTCTTGATGATATCCTTTGAAATACAAAATTATTTAATTTTGATGAAATCCACTTTTATCTAATTTTTCTCTTGTTGCTTGTGCTTTTGGTATCAGATCTAGGAATACAGTATTGCCAAATCTAAAGTCATGAAGACTGTTTTGGCTACTCTGGGTCCCTTGCATTTCCATGTGGATTTTAGGTTCAGCTTGTCAATTTCTGCAAAAAATAAGCTGGGATTTTGATAGAGATTGGATCAGTTTGGAGTGTATTGCCTCTTTAGCAATATTAAGTTTTCCAACCAATGAACACAAGATGATGTTCCAGTGAGTTAGGTTATCTTTAACCTCGTTTGATGATATTTTGTAGTTTTCATTATATAAGCCTTGCAATTTGTTGGGTGACATATATCCCTAAGTATTTTATTGTTTTGATTATATTGTAAATGGAATTGCTTTCTTAATTTTATTTTTAGATCACTCATTGTTAGTATATAGAAATACAAATAATTTTTCTGTATTGACCTTATATCCTGCAACCTTGCTGAACTCCTTTACTAATTCTAATGAACTTTTAGTAGATTACTTAGGATTTATTATATACAAGATCACATGATCTGAGAAGAGAGATAGTTTTATGTCTTCCTTTCCAATCTTTTCCTTGTGTAATTGCCCCGGCTAGAACCTCTAGGACAATGTTGAATAGAACTCGTCAGAGTTCTATTTAACATCCTTGTCTTATCCCTGATCTTAGGGGTAAAGCATCCAGTTTTTCACCACTAAGTAAGAAGTTGGCTAGGCTATTTTCATAGATGGCTTTTATTAGGTTTGAGAAAGTTCCTTTCTATCTATTCCTAGTGTAAGCGTATTCATCATGAAAAGGTGCTGGATTTTGTCAAATGCTTTTTCTACACCTACTGAGATGATCTTATGTATTTTATTGATTTTCATATGTTAAACCAACCTTGAATTTTTGGGATAAATCACAGTTGGTCATGGTATATAATCCATTTTATATGTTGCTGGATTCAGTTTGCCATATTTTGTTGAAGATTTTTGCATCTATATTTATTAGGAATATTAGTCTGTAGATTTCTTTCTTGTGATGTTTTGGTTGGATTTTGGTATGAGGATAATATTTTTCTAATAAAATGAGTTGGTACTTTGATTAATGTAAAATGCCAGAGTGAAAAACTGGAGATGTCATTTGCATGTAGTCGTTTGGCAGTTTTCTGCACCAATCACCACCTCCAAGGACCTAGTTCCCAAATGGGCAATTTCGTGTTTGGCTGCCTCTGTCCCAAGTTGATGGGCTTCAATCGTGTTTACCACAAGATCATTACTTTTCTCTTCCTTCATTTACTCAGGTTTTTTTTTTTTCCTTTGGTTACCGTTTCCCTCTCCACTGCATTCTTCTCCTTTATTTACCCTTCTCTCCTACACCATATATTTGCCTAAGGGCTCTAGCTCCCCTCTCCTTAGTGCACTGGACACTGTGTTGTTCTGTGAATCTGTAGAGGTGAAGGAATTGAAGAATCCTGCTTGAGTGAAGCCCTCCTAGTTCCTTTTTTGAATCACTGTCACATCCTTGCAACTCCTTGTGTCTCTTATTCCTCTGAAGCCCACATTTGCTGCCCATATTCTCCAATTGCATGCCTGTATATTAGCACCTTTCTGGTTAGTACTGAAAAAATGAGATAACCTGTGCCATTCCTGACCCATTTCTAGTCAGCTGCCCAAACATACATGACAATGACAACTCTATTAACAGTTGTTCCCTTGCAATATAGAGATGCTAGGAGCAGCAGTAAAACTTGTAGTAGAATTAAAAAGAAATCTTTTATGATGTGATGGGAATGCCAAGCTTGTGAATACCAAGATTTGGGAATGCAAATGCTAGAAGTAGGGCCTTTCTCCTTAGACCTTTCTTTAATACCCTGGAGATTCTGGCGGTATGGAAGCATCCTCACACACCTTAGATATTAAGAGGATAGATGAATGAAATAGGAGAAAAGTACCGAGTGTCCAGTGTATAGGCCTTTGTTCCCTTTTCCTTGAGAGGCAGCATGGTATACTGAAAGATCATAGAGTTTGGAGTCAAAGATCTCAGTTGGTATCCAGGCTCTGCCATCTTTGTAGTTGTATGGGGTAAAGTCACTTGATATCTATGTCTCAGTTTCCTTCTCTGTAAAATGGGGGATACTAATAATACCCATATCAGTGTTGTTGTTACGGTGAAGTAAGAAAAAGTATATTGAAGTAGCTAACACAGTGTTTGACTTAAAATAGATGATGGGCTTCCTTAATAGACAGCAGAGTAGAATGTGCTGGGGGGTAGACTGGGGGGTAGACTGTCAAATGATGGCATTACTTTGATTCTGCTGTAGGCTCTGTACCCTCCTATGTGCTCTGTATTTTGGGAAGGGAGAGACACAGAGCCAAGAAAGACATGGACCCTACCTGAGGAACAAAGCTTCTTACCCTGAGTGGCTTGAGAGAGATGAAGGGGATAGGGAGGACAATAGAAGCAGGCATTGCCAGTCAGGGAAGCTGATTCTTAGAGTAAGTAGATTTCTCACTCTGATACTTTGAATGGCCTCCTGCAGCCTCCAGTATGAAAGGGTTACACCCATGTCTTCAACTCCTCTTTCCCTAGGTTTCCCAGTCAAGTTATCCTAAACCATCTACAGTTATGATTTTTAGTCCTAGCCTGAATTATCAAAGATATGACTTGTATTAAGACAGCAATCTTGATATCTGTGTTGCATTAGAGATAGCCACAAATGCTTTGCTACTCTTCCCGTATAGAGGCCAAGTCAATCTCTATCCTCTATCCTCCAAATCTGGGCTGGCCTACCTACAACTGCTTTAATCAATACAGTATGGCAGAAGTAACATCAAGTTTATTCTAGGCCTAACCTCTAAAGAACCTGTAGTTTCCATGTTGGTTTCTTGGAGCACTGAGCCATCATATAAAAAAATCTGACTACTCTGCTGGAGACCACATGGAAAGTCCTGGAGATACTTGGAGACAGAGAGGCCCAGTTGAGTCCAAACTTCCAGCCAAGGCACCAGACATGTGAGTGAAGCAGTCCTGGACCCTCCACACTAACCATATGAATACCACTGAATGACCCTTGTTGATGCCAGTTGCACTAGAAGTATTACTCAGCTGAGCCCTGATCAAATTGTGACTGACAGATTTATGAAATATAATAAAATGATTGTTGTTTTAAGCAGCTATGTTCTGGGAGTGGTTTGTTATATAATAATAGACAACCAGAAGAATGCCAATTCATATACATACAAATTTAAGATTATTATTTTTAATCAAAAGTAATTTATGTATGTGACAAAATAAAACAGTACATAAAGGTTGAACATGCAAAGTCAGTCTTTTTCCTGACACCAATACCATTCCCCAAAGAGACCATTACATTCCTTTTGTATCTCTCCAGAATTTTTCATAAATGTAAAAATATGTGTTTCTATGCATATCTTTATTTTGTCCAAGCAAAATCATATTATGTATCTATCTAACTATCTAGCTATCCATACTGTTTTGCACTTTGCATTTTCCACTAACCAATATCTCTTGAAGAGCTACTAACATTTATAGATCTCCAGCCTATGTTTTAGACACACCCTAATTTTTCCATTGTAGGAATAGCATAAATTCCATGAGGGCAGGGATATTTGTCTGTGAGATTAAGTAACTTGCCTAAGGTCACTCAGCTGGTAGAGTGGCAGAACTGGGATTCAAATTCTAGAAACCTGGTCTAGGTAACACCATCCAATAGAAGTTTCTGCAATGATGGAAATATTCTGTGTCTTGCTGTCCAATGTGTTAGCCACAAGCCACATGTTGTTGGTGAGCAGTTGAAATGTTAGGTTTGTGGGACTGAATTTTTAATTTAATTTTATTAATCTAAATTTTAGTAAATATTACTGTATTTAATTTTATGAATGTAATTTATTTTATTTTATTAATTTAAATGTCATAGTCACAATGTGACCAGTGGCTACCATTTTGGACAGCAGGGCTTGAGAGTCTGTGCTCTTAGCTGCTATGCTCCTCTGTAGAGAAGAAAGAGCCTATTGAGGAGACTCAGAAGGAGTAGCCAGAGAGATGTAAAGAAAATGAAGAGTGTGGTGTCACAAAAGCCAAGAGAAAGAGAGTATGTCAAAAAAAAAAAAAGGGGCATGGGCAATTGTGTTTAATGCTGCTGCAAGTTGCTAGATGAGGATAGAGAAGTGGCCATTGGAGTCAGCCAGACGAAGGGACCCAGAGGAGCAGTTTTGGACTTGTAGATATTAGAGGTATTGTGAGATAAGGAAATGAATGCAGTACGTGCCGACAATTCTTTCACAAACTTTTGCTATGAAGGAGAGCAGAGAAACTGTGTAGTAACTGAAGGAGAATGTGGGATGAAGAGAGGCTTTTACTAAGATGACCAAATAGTTGAATGATGATGGTAATGATCCTATAGTGGAGAGAGATTGATGCAGAATAGCAAGGTCCTTGACAAAGTGAAGGTGCAATGAGCAGGACCTGTGAACAGAGATTTCAGTTGATTTCAACTGATTTCCTATACACATATTTCAGCTTTGCTGTGATTTTCAAAATTCTCTTAGATCTATAAAACTATTACGGCATTCCTTCATATCCGAAGGCCTATAAGCATCGGACACACAAATGAGCCCCATTGAGAATTTAGAGAAGCTAAATACTTCTAATGGCACATAGCTGTTTTCAAGCAAGCTTATAAAAACCATTGTGTTATCAGGAGCACATAATTCTAAGGTAAGGTCTCTACCTTATCAATGGATCACATTAGCAACATGTTCTCATGAATATGATCTAATCTGATCCTTGAAAGTGCACACATAGCAGATGGTAGTATGCCCATTTTATAATGAGGAAACCCTGAAATATGGAGAGGTACAGCGATTTGTGTAAGGTCACACAGCAAGTTAAAGGCAGAACTGTGAGTAGAGCCTTATCTCCTAATTCACTGTCCTGTGTGTACTACAATGACTTTTTTCCTCTCTATTGGTGAGGGTGTATCTTGAGTCATTTGAGAATTTTTTTCCTTAAGATATGCTTTAGCTCTATTGTTTTCAGAAACAAATGTCTGAAACATCATGGAAAGTACCCAGTATTGCATCCTGTCTCCCCCCACCCTCACCACCTGCGCTCAGCCTGAGTTCCCTGCCAATCTTTTAGTATAATCAGAGTACAAATAAATAAGGCAGTGGCTGGACGTGATGGGATTCTCAAAGAGTTCCTCAGTGGAATGGATATGTGTGGGAAATTTTAAAGTGCCTCTAGATTTGACTTGCACTAATAAAGTCACCTAAATTGCCCAGCAAAACTTGATCATAGAAGAAAGATATAAAGATGTGTAGAAAAGTTTTTGTGTTCCACGTTCTAAGATCATATGCAGTCTACCTAGGCCTCTCTCTGGTCTTCTGGGATATCTACTCCTTATGTGTGTCTTATCTCAGTCTCTCTTCCTGAGAGAAGGAGACTGTGTGTGTTTCTTTGGGGGAGTGTCAGATAAATGATCTGAAGGGGGTGGGGAAGATACAGATCTCAAAACAAAAACTTACAGTTGCAAAAGGAATCTCAAACCCCTTGCCCTCCAAAAGTTTGAACTCTTTCTTTCCAATGCCTCTCCTGTTTCTAGGATCTCGTCTCTTGTCTCTCAGTCCATCTTCCAGGTCCCCTGCCATCCCAGTCCTCCCCCAGTGCCTGCTCTACATCCCCCCACCAGAAATTCACTTACCTGGCTCTTACCCACAAGAGTCATCAGTTAAGTTTAGGTAATTGACTCTCTTTCTCCTTTTTCTTCATTTAAAGAAGAAATTAACTTGTATGGAACCACAAAAGGCCCCAAATAACCAAAGTAATCTTGAGAACGAAGAACAAAGCCAGAGGCATCACACTTCCTGATTTCAAACCATATTACAAAGTTATAGTAGTCAAAACAGTATAGTATTGGGCTTAAAAACAGACACATAGATCAGTGGAAGAGAATACAGAGCTCAGAAATAAACCCACACAAATATGGTCAATTAATCTATGACATAGGAAACAAGAATATACAATGAGAAAATGATAGTCTCTTCAATAAATGGTATTGGGGAAACTTGACGGCCACATGCAAAAGAATGAAACTGGACCACTATCTTACACCATACACAAAAATTAAAATGGATTAAAGACTTTAACATAAAACCTGAAACCATAAAACTCCTAGCAGAAAACATAGGCGGTAAGCTCCCTGACATGAATCTTGGCAATGATTTTTTTGGATTTTACACCAAAAACAAAGGCAACATAAGCAAAAATAAACAAGTGGAACTACATCAAACTAAACAGCTTTTGCATAGCAAAGTATACCATCAACAAAATGAAAAGGCAACCTACCAAATGGAAGAAAATATATGCAAATCATATATCTGATAAGGTGCTGATATCCAAAATATGTACAGAAGTCATATAAATCCGTAGCAAAAAATCAAACAACCTGATTTAAAAATGGTGAGAGGATCCAAACAGACATTTTTCCAAAAAAAGGCATACAGATGACAGATGTCCAACAGGTACATGAAAAGGTGCTCAACATCACTAAGTATCAAAGAAATGCAAATGAAAACCATAGTGATCACCTATGAGATATCACCTCACACCTGTCAGAATGGCTATCATCAAAAAGACTACAAACAGTAAATGCTGGAGAGGGTGTGGAGAAAAGGGAACCCTCTTGCACTGTTGGTGGGAATGTAAATTGATACAGCCACTATGGAGAACAATATGGAGGTTCCTTAAAAAACTAAAAATAGAACTACCATACGACCCAGCAATCCCACTACTGGGCATATACCCTGAGAAAACTATAATTCAAAACGAGTCATGTACCAAAATGTTCATTGCAGCTCTATTTACAAGAGCCAGGACATGGAAGCAACCCAAGTGTCCATCAACAGATGAATGGATAAAGAAGATGTGGCACATATGTACAATGGAATATTAATCAGCCATAAAAAGAAACGAAATTGAGTTATTTGTAGTGAGGTGGATGGACCTAGAGTCTGTCATACAGAGTGAAGTAGAGTCTGTCATACAGAGTGAAGTAAGTCAGAAAGAGAAAAACAAATACCGTATGCTAACACATTTATATGGAATCTAAAAAAAAAAAAAAAAGGTCATGAAGAACCTAGGGGCAAGACAGGAATAAAGACACAGACCTACTAGAGAATGGACTTGAGGATACAGGGAGGGGGAAGGGTAAGCTGGGACAAAGTGAGAGAGTGGCATGGACATATATACACTACCAAATCTAAAATAGATAGCTAGGGGCTTCCCTGGTGGCGTAGTGGTTGAGAATCTGCCTGCCAATGCAGGGGACACGGGTTCGAGCCCTGGTCTGGGAGGATCCCACATGCCACGGAGCAACTAGGCCCGTGAGCCACAACTACTGAGCCTGCGCGTCTGGAGCCTGTGCTCCGCAACAGGAGAGGCCGTGACAGTGAGAGGCCCGTGCAATGCGATGAAGAGTGGCCCCCGCTCGCCGCAACTAGAGAAAGCCCTCGCACAGAAACGAAGACCCAACACAGCCAAAAATACATAAATAAATAAATTAATTAAAAAAAAAAAGATAGCTAGTGGGAAGCAGCCGCATAGCACAGGGAGATCAACTCAGTGCTTTGTGACCACCTAGAGGGGTGGGATAGGGAGGGTGGGAGGGAGGGAGATGCAAGAGGGAAGAGATATGGGGACATATGTATATGTTTAACTGATTCACTTTGTTATAAAGCAGAAACTAACACACCATTGTAAAGCAATTATACTCCAATAAAGATGTTTAAAATATATATATATGTAAGGAATAAGGAGTGTTGGCAAGGATGTGGAGAAAAGGGGATACTTGTGCACTGTTGGTGGGAATGTAAATTGGTGCAGCCACTATGGAAAACAGTATGGTGGTTCCTGAAAAAATTAAAAATAGAACTACCAGATGATCTAGCAATTCCACTTCTGGGTATCCAAAGAAAACAAAAGCACTAACTCTAAAAGATATATGCACCCCTATATTCATTGCAGAATTATTTGCAGTAGCCAAGACATGGAAACAACCTACACGTCCATTGATGAATGAATGGATAAAGAAACTGTGGATATATAGACAATGGAACATTATTCATCCTCAGAAAACAAGGAAATCTTGCCATTTGCAACAACATGGATGGACCTTGAGGGCATTATGCTAACTGAAATAAGTCAGACAGACAAAGACAAATACTGTATGATCTGAAAAAAACAACCAACAACAAAAGAAAAAAAACAAACAAACTCACAGATACAGAGAATAGGTTGGTGGTTGCCAGAGGCAGAGAGTGGGGATTAAGTGAAATGGGTAAAAGGAGTCAAAATGCACAAACTTCTGGTTATAAAATATATAAGTACTGGGGATGTAATGTACAGCATGGTGACTATAGTTAATAATACTGTATTATGTATTTGAAAGTTGCTAAAAGAGTAGATCTTAAAAGTTCTCATTGTAAGAAAAGTGTATAACTATGTGTGGTGATGGATATTCACTAGACTTATTGTCATGATCATTTCACAATATATGCATATAGTGAATCATTACATATTGTACACCTGAAATTAATATAATGTCATATGTCAATTATATCTCATTAAAAATAAGAAATTAACAATCAAATATTTTAAAGAGAAAAGATAAACAATAATCATGAACTTGAACTGAAACCTACAATGGGAGGGACCTTGTAGGTCAATCAGTGGTCTCATTTATAGCTACTGAGACCCAATAAGCACAGTGACTATCTCAATTCCCCACTAGGGACTTGGGGCTAGCTCATTGACTCTCACGCACACTGAGATGTTGCTCAATGGCAATCCAATATCTGTTTGTTGAACGAATCACCTATTCAGTAAGAAGGGGAAAGTCAGACAAAGGCTCCCAGCAAGAGCCAAGTGCCAACTTTCCCACACTTCAATTTGATTAAGTAAATGAAAGATTTAAGCTGAGAAAGTTGTTTTGATGGTTGTTAATTGAACTCTAGACATCAAATAAAGATTTCATGGACTTGATCCCACACAAATGAATCTATCTTGGTTCAACATTAAATTGATGCATTTAACTCCATGTTCTAGTTACTTCACCAAGCCTTTAATTGGCCTCACCAAGAATGGGAACCAGGGAAGAACCCATGGGAGAATAGCCTAGTGGTAAGAGGGGGCTTTATCATAGCTACACCCTTAGTTCTGTGACCTTGGGCAAGTTTTTCAGCATTTGGGAGCTTATTGCTACTTCCTGGGGTTGTTGTGTGGATCAAATGACATCACACATGCAAAACACCTAGTACAGGGTTTGGTATATAGTAACCAGTCAACATTTGTTGTCTGGTATCATCATCATTATAATGATACCGGTTGTTGAAATGAAAAGGTCCCCAGTACTTTAGTTTTCAGAAAAAAGCAAGGAGCCACTTGTACATAGCATGATGAATAACAACACAGGCTAATAGTAGAAAGACCTGGGTTCAAATGTGAGCCCAGCCACTTACTATTTGTGCATCTTTGGGCACACTACTCAACCTCTCTGCATTTCCATTAATGGGGTGGATAAAAATATTTTTCTCCCTAAGGTTATTGAGAAGATTAAGTGAAGTAAAACACACCTAAAAATATTTAGCACACTAGGTTGCACTAAATGTAACCTGTTGTTAGTAGGTAATCAGCCCAGTTCTCAAGAGCCTCTTTGGAGAGGATGCCCCAGGCTTGACTTCTGGGAGGGAGGGAGGGAGGGACCCACTCAACTTGACAAAGGCCCACAACAGAGGCTACCTAAAGGCCTTGTGTATGTGCCCTGTGTTTCCTCTCTCAGAGGCCCATTTCCTTTTTTCTCCCATCATTTCCTTTCATTCTTGCCAGTTCAAAGCCTTTTATGGTGACTCGGGGTTTGGCCTTTATGGGTTCAGTTTACAGGCGTTTCCTGTTACCTTTCCTCTCTGTCAGTTTCCTTCTTTATGGACAACGTTTTCTTATGCTCACCAGAGCATAATAAAACAGCTTAATACATTCTCATGTCCACAGAGGGGCAGCAGAGTGTGGTAGAAACAGCCCTCGCCTGGGTATCAGAACAGCTGGGTTTTAATTTTCCTAAGCTTGCTTGGGCATGTCACTTTCCCACTCTGAGCCTTGGTTTCCCTGTTTTTACATAGAGAGCACTGGACTAGACTGATGAACAACTAGAGGCCACAGATACCTACCTAACTCCCTGTCGTGACCTACCTACCTTTGTAGTGAGGCCCTTGATCTAATTTCATATTTATTTTGTTCTTAAAAACCAGAAGGATAGTGAAGAAATAAACCAGTCTTCTTAAGGCAACCCTCCTAGAGGAGAGGAGCCTTTTAGTATCACTCACCCATGGGGTGGGGCTAGGGATTGGCCAAAGGGATTGCCAGAAGCAACTCATTCATTGGGCAACATCAGCTAGAATGCCCTGGGCAGCCAATCCTTCTCGAAAACTTAGGGCTCAGGTGTTGCTTAAGGTTTTTCAGTTGCCCTCCTAGCCTACACAGAGAGAAGTCTCCACCCAGAGGAGAAGCTGGGCTAAGCTGGAGGAGGGAATCAGTGGGTGAGGGAGCAACTTAATTCAACTGCAGATCCCTGGTGCCCGGCACACTTTTGACACTCTCTAAATGTTGCATTGAGTGGAATGAACAAATTGTAGGGTGGCTTTGTTGCCATCTTACTGTGTGACCATAGCCAAGTCATTTCAGTTCTTTAGTTTTTGTGTGTTTTAATTGAAATACATTTGGTATATAACATTGTATAAATATAAGCTGTTCAACATGTTAGTTTGATACATTTATATATTGTAATATGATTGCCGTTGTAGTGATCATTAGCACCTATATTACATTACGTAATTATAATTCTTTGTAGTGGTTGGAATAATTATGTTCTAGTCTCTTAGCAAGTTTGGTGATTATCATACAATATTGTTTTCTATATTTACTGTACTGTGCATTAGATCTCTAAGGCTTATCTAGTACTTGTTGCAATGTTTGTATCCTTAAACATCTATTCTCTCACCCCCCAGCCCCTGATAACCACCATTTTATTCTCTGTTTTTTTATGAGTTTGGCTTTTTTAGATTCTACCTACAGATTTCAGCTCTTTAGACCTATTTTCCCATGACTAAAGTGAGGATGATTTTATCTACCTTCAGAGATTGTTTTGGCCATGAAATGACAAAGTTTACATGAACGTGCTTGATGAAAACAATGCCCAACAGGAGTAAGGGGTAAAAAATGAGAAAGCTGATCTACCATTAACTTCCTCCTCCCTATCATTTCAGTAGCTAAAATTCAGTGCTAGTTTTCTCACTGACCATCTTCTGTTAAAAATAGAGAAGAACTTAAAGTAATGAGACTCTATACATCACATGGAATCCTAAGCTATTTTCATTTTGAATAGAAAAAATAATGGTGCTTATAAACATTTCAGTCTTTCCTGAAATTCCCCATATGAGAGAAGGGTACATACCCCTGGAGTAGTGGATCCCTAAGGTGACTTCCAGCTTGGTGACTCCAGAGGGAGACAAGACTCTAAAAAGGTCTCAAGGGCAGGTCCTCAGCTTTACTTGGCCTTATTTCCCCACCCAGTGTCCGGCAGAGGGTCTAGTGGGCTCACTGACTGAAACAGTGAAGGCAGAATTGTGAACCAGTTGTCTATACATCAGACTACCACGCGATGGCAGTAAAGTCAGGCGGATTCATCCTGTTCTGTTTCTCTCTCTGTCCTGCCTGGTCCTCAGGTCAAAGAACGTGATTCACGCTTAATTTCCTTGCTTCCATTTCCTCCACACAATTTCCTTCTATAAACTTCAGCATCAGCTTTCTTTGTTCCCCTCACCTTTAGTGAGTGAGTGTCTTTCCCTGTCTATTCTGGGATGATACTATCTCCTAAGCCTCTATTTTAAAATCAGAAATCATTTTTTAATGGGAGGTGTTAATACTGCCACAACCATTTCACAGGGCTCTTGTGAGGATAAAATGAAATGATATATACCTAAAACATTTAGTACAGGGTCTGTACTCAATAAATGTTAACAATAACTGCTATTATAATTACTGTTATTATTTTTATAGTTTAGACTGACCCAGAAGTTTCTTTTTTTAAGTAAAGCAAAATGGGTTTCAAAGTCAAGAACCAGAAAGAAAACCAGAGGACAACTCCTGCACATCCTAGGAGCAATTCTCTGGCTAAATTAATGTTACAGGGGTGAAAATATATGTCTCTGTGTTGTTTCATATGACTTTTTCAAACCATCTTCACCAAGCCCCATCCAGGTGAACTGAGAAGAATTGCATCAGCTGTATTTTTCAAGCACTGCATCAAGCTAGGTAGGTTCCAATAAATGTTGATTCCCTTCTACTTTTCATCTAAAAGCTAGACTAGTTTGGGCTCATGATACGGTCTGATTCAGGTGGTTCCCCACTGTGCTCTGCATCAAAATCATTTGGGTCCTCTCCTCAGAGATAGTGATTCTGTAGATACGGAGTAGGACCTAGGAATCCAAACTGTAAAGCTCTCCCCAGACATTTGTGGGAACTGGTGGACTCGTTGCAAAGTGTTTAGCTGAGAGAAAAAGGAGCTGAGAAGTACTGATCATTCTAGGGGCCATGCTAAGTGCTTTATATGTGTCATCTCATTGGATCTTCACAGCTACCCTGAGAGGTAGGCGGTGTCACTTCTATTTTACCCATGGGGGACCTGAAACTCGGAAAGGTTAAATGACTTGCCTAGAGGTTTAGTCTATAAATGACAGGGCATGGTTTCAAACGCAGTTCCTTGCAACCCTCATCCCAGGCCCTTCTCCCTGCACCACATGACTTACCGAGCACACATGTGCCTGGTCCTGTCTCTACCCTCTGACTAAGTGGGAACCTTGGTCAAACACTTCATCGGGCTGCTCATTTGCTTCCTCATAACAATATTTCTGTCTCTGGCTGGGAGTTGATAGATGAATAAAATAAACGAAAAAGGACTAAATGAAATAATGGATGGAAAAATTACCTTGTAAAATGGTAAAGTGCTATACACATACTGTATTATTTGTGGCATTGGTTATTGCTCAGGGAACTTGGGTCCCAGGAAAGTCTCTATGGTCTAAATACATCTGTTGACCAATGAAGCATGGATAGAAACAGCTGATGTTCAATGCTGATGTTGCTGATACGGGGTAAAGTCAATGGCTGGAATGAGGGTGCATTCATTCCTGAGTTCTGAGGTAGGTTAGCTTGCCAGGTCTGGCCTTTTAACACTCTTAGGTTTTTGAATAGTATGTCAAAAATAGATAACAGTCACTCAATAAGCATATTCTGGACACTTACTATATACAAGATGCTAAATGGACGACTGTACATAATTCATAGAATTCAAGAATACAGTCTTCAAGGAGCTTGTAGTTTATTTGAGGAGACACGATATATATATACATATACATACATATATATATATGTGTATATATATAAAACAATGGACATCTAACAAATACAACCATAATAATATCAATCCCAAACCATAATGATGTCAGTCATCAGAAGGAATAAATACTGCTAGCAAAGGCATACAATGAGAACTCTATAATCTGTCTTCTTTCCCTTAGTATCAGTTATCTGGATAACAGAAAACAGTTCCTGACTCTCTCTCTCTCTCTCTCTCTCTCTCTCTGTTCCTCAAGTTACTGCACACTGCTGCCTTGCTCTGTGGCCTAAGTGGCATTTCAAAAGTGCAAATCTGATGTCATTCTCATTTTTTAGCAATGGTTCCCCATTGCCTTCAGGATAAACTCCAGACTCCTTAGCATGGTCTATGGGGACCCTGGCCATCATTTCCATCACCACTCAAGCTTCTCTTGCCCAGTCACCCTGAAAATACCATGTTCCTTCAAACTTTTGCAACCTTACATGTGTTCTTCCCTTGTTAGAAACACCCTTCTCCCCTTCCTCACCTACCTAACATTTTACTTTTTCTTGAAAACTCCCTGCTCCCTTGAAACTGGATTTGATGCCACTCATCTGTATCCTTATATCACTCTATGCTATAACACTTGTCACACTAATACTCTGTTTAGTTGTTCCACGTCTGTCTCTGGTGCTCGTTCACTCATCTGAGAACAACATGTTTAAAGTGCTTAACACAGTGCCTGGCACATAGATGCATTTGACCAATATTGGCTATTTCTATTCCAGTTACAGACTTAATTAGCTGAGAAAGTTCAAGTGGATGCAAGAAGAGGTCTATTGAGCAGACGTTAGAGAAGAGGGGCCAGTTTTTTAGAGGTCAAGTATCCTAGAGAGCTCATGCTGAGTCAAAGAGGTCCAATACTTGATTAGATTTTTTTTTTTCTTAAACCTGTCTCTTTGGGGAGAGTACATCTTAGTCTGTTTGGGCTCCTAGGAGAGACACCAAAGACTGGGTAGCTTATAAACAACAGAATGTTTTTCTCACAGTTCTGGATGCTGGGCAGTCCAAGATCAATGTGTCAGCAGATTCAGTGTCTGGTGAGGAAATGCTTCCTGATTTCATACAGGGCCATCTTCTCTCTGTGTCTTCACAGGGCAGAAGGGGGCAAGGGAGCTCTCTGAGGTCTCTTTTATAAGGGAACTAATCCCATTCATTAAGGCTCTGCCCTCATGACCTAATCACCTCCCAAAGGCTCCACCTCCAAATACTATCACACTGGGCATTAGCATTTAACATATGAATTGGGGGGAACACGAACTTTTAGTCTATGGCAGTTCCCAAAGCTCTTCTGAGAAGCTGCTCCAAGTGAAGTTGATGGGCGGTATGAAGGACAACACAGAGTGACATGGAGGTTTTTTTCAGGGGCAAGTAGGAGTCAATCTTGGGAAAGACCCAGTAGCATAATTTAAATTGGCCTGAGACATAATTCCTCCCCCTCACCCCCAGTGGAATAAAAAGATGAGCAGAGTAGCTAAACCTCAGGCTAATTATGCAAGAAATGATATACGTAGGAAAGGCAGGCTGGCAAAGTACGAAGATAAGTCAGAAACAAATGCTCAGTAGTGGTGAGGAAGATTTCAGTAAAAGGATTCCATTTGTTTAGCAGCAGTTTGTGTAAGAGAGAGAACAAAATCAACCAAATCAGGGCATCTCTGTCACCATGAGGATTTGACACTTTACTGAGTGCTACCCTGACTTTCTAGCAAATGCCCCGGTCTGCCCTTACCCTTTAGAACATTGAGTTTGACCAAGACAGAGTTGGCAACTCACAATGTCCTACCTCCCTAGCAGACCTGACTGAGCCAGCCAAATAATGGCTACTAACAATAATATGGTTGCCTGAACTACTGGAGTTTTCAGAGGTTTTTCGTTTGTTTGTTTGGTTTGTGGTTTGTTTCCTTCTTCTCTGACAAGGGAGCCTGATAGGCTCCTGGAATCTTCAGTAGGTTCTGGGCCTCCAATCCGGGCTCTTCCTGACACTCATATCCAGCCTAGAGAGTGAGAAGAGAGCCCATTCTCATGGCTTTGGCTATCTTTTTGTTTTTAATTTTTATTTATTTATTTATGGCTGTGTTGGGTCTTCGTTTCTGTGCGAGGGCTTTCTCCAGTTGTGGCAAGTGGGGGCCACTCTTCATCGTGATGCGTGGGCCTCTCATTATCGCGGCCTCTCTTGTTGCGGAGCACAGGCTCCAGATGCGCAGGCTCAGTAATTGTGGCTCACGGGCCCAGTTGCTCCGCGGCATGTGGGATCTTCCCAGACCAGGGCTCGAACCCGTGTCCCCTGCATTGTCAGGCAGATTCTCAACCACTGCACCACCAGGGAAGCCCTTGGCTATCTTTTTACTGGGGTCTGTGGCGGGTGTGGAGGGAAGGGTCTTTGGCAATTACCTTTGAATTCATTGGCTTTGCTTGATCATTAACAAGTATCCGTCTGTACTGAATCTAGCAGAGAAAGTTCTCTGCTCATTTAGCTTGGCCTTGGCTGCATTGAAAATGTTTTTGTGCTGCTACCTATGTAGACCTTAAAGTCAGCAGGATTTCTCGGAACAGCTGGGACCACCAGCCTCTTCCAAAACCCTGCTGTCTGCTTAGCACTAAATTCAGGTCCCTGTGGCAAAAAATATGTTGAATAAGCAAATAGCCACCTGCCCTCTTCCTCACCACGCCCCCCGCACCAACCATGCACACCAAACAGCAAGGGGTGGGGGGTTGGAGCTCTGGTTTCATAAGCTTAGATGGTACCATAGTAATGCGAGCGGCACCTGGCTTTTCTGAGCTGGGTCTGCTTTGGAAAAAATAGGACTCTCGTTAGGAAGCGTTCTGTTGAAGAGCTCAATCTCTTCAATCTCTTCACTCCTCAGTGTGCCTCGTGTTCTCGAGTGTTCCAATCTTCTAATATTCTCTCAACAAACTCCCCCTGCCTTTATTCTTGTCCTCTTCCGCCTACTGCATTGACCCTCCTTTAGTCTCTTTCTCTCCTTTGATCTCTCTCTAGTCCTTCCCCTCTCGATCTACTCTGTAGAATTCCAAAGGAACCTTGGGTGTCTCTCTGTAGCTGAGTATCTTGCCCTCAGGGCCAGTGCAGGCAGCCTGATTTGATATGATGAAGGCTGTGAAGGCCCCCCAAGTGGCTCCCAGACAGACATCCGGCATATCTCGTATCTATCCTGTCCCTCTGCTCTGGGTGCTGAGGTTGAGGGCAATATGCTGGTTCCCGTTGCAGGTCCTCCTCTGTCCATGTAGTCATTCCTTCCCTTATCTTGCCTATCTAAGGCTAGAGTAGTGTCTCTCAAATTCCCTGATTATTGGAGTATATTAGACGAAAAAAACAGATGCTAATATGGTTCTCTCTGCATTCTACCTCAACCACCTCCCAACATCCTGACTCCATGAGTTCCTAGAATTTGTATCTCATCTTTGTATAGGAATTCAGTCTTCTCTCTACCCCCTTGAGCTGTTTACCTTCTTAAAACAGCTTTATTCCTTCTTGCCCTACCCTAAGGCTTGCCTCTATCAGCCTCTCCCCTACCACACTAATATCTGGGGCTTCTTACCACTGATCCCAAGTCACAAGTAAGCCTTTTTCTGGAGTATTAGCTCTCAGAACTTGACTTTTGGCAACTCTTGCATCAAACCAAAACTTCATGTATCTGAAAATTCCATTCCATTTCATCTAGCCATAGTCAGTTTTCAAGGTGTTAGTGGTTGTTATTATTCTTTCTATATCCCTGCTTCTCTGTCTCCTCCTCCAACCTTTCAGGAGCCTAGAATTCCATCAGATGATTCTCTAAAATGGAAGACTTGAGAAACCCCAAAGACAGACTTACCTCACTCTTTTTTTTAATCAAGACTTTAATAAAACAGTTTAAGGTTCACAGCAAAATTGAGGGGAAAGTACAGAGATTTCCCATATGCCCCCTGCTCCCACATATGCACAATCTCCCGCATTATCGACATCCCCCACCAGAATGGTACAACTGATGAAGCTACACTGACACCTCATAATCACTCAAAGTCCATAGTTTACATTATGGCTCTTTCTTGGTGTTGTACATTCTATAGGTTTGGGCAAATGTATAATGACATGCATCCATCATTACAGTATTTATCATACAGAGTATTTTCAGTGCTCTAACAATCCTCTGTGCTCTGCCTATACATTCCTCCCTACATACCTCCAACCACTGATCCTTTCACTCTCTCCATAGTTTTTCCTTTCCCAGAATGTCATATAGTTGGAGTTGTACAGTATGTAGTCTTTTGGGAATGGCTTCTTTCACTTAGTAATATGCATTTAAGGTTCCCCCACGTCTTTTCATGGCTTGAGAGCTCATTTCAGCACTGAACAATATTCCATTGTCTGGATGTACCACTGTTTATGTATCCATTTACCTAATGAAGGATATCTTGGTTGCTTCCAAGTTTTGGCAATGATGGATAAAGTTGCTGTAAACATCTGTGTGCAGGTTTTTGTGTGGGCATAAGTTTTCAACTCATTTGGGTAAATGCCAAGTAGCATGATTGCTGGATCATATGGTATGAATATGTTTAGTTTTGTAAGAAACAGTCAAACTCTCTTCCAAAATGGACGCACTCTCTTTTTATGCCTTTCCCCTCTTCCTCCAAGGAGGACTCTTTTCTTTAGATTACTTCTCTGGCATTTATGGCTTCTGAGCTAGAACTATGACCATGCCTCCTGCAGAGAAATATTCTCTGTTGGACTCATTCTTACTCTAATTCCCAACTCTGACACGCACACCAATGTTGGACCCCACAAAAAACATTGGCTTGTGGCTAACCTTTCCCACTAATGAACCACTGACAGCTGGCCAGACACCAAGTCCCTGAAGAGCATAGGACTGGGGCTCTAGGGAGGGGGTCAGTTTAAGTAGCAGACAGTGATAATTTGTCCTCTAAACAGCAGAGATATAATAACGTAACTTAATGCTAAATCAAAGGAAATAGAGTCAAACTCCAAGCCAATTTGATTTGCAACTTGGAATAAAAGCAACGTGTCTTGATTTAAATGTCAGGCCCACTGCTGAGTGATGATTTAATAACTTTTATGAGGGATCTTGTCACAGCAAATTCAACACTGGAATAGAATGACTCACAGATAGGGTGTTAGAAATGATACAGAGGAGCACAAAAAGGAACAGGCTTATCTCAGGGCTTATCCAAAAGCTTTGCATAAAGCTAATCTGCGGTTAGGACCTTTTCTCTCCCCCTATCCTGCCACCCAATCTTTCTCTTCACAGATACCTGTGCACGCATGTAGACACAGTCCCCAGGTGTGATGTCAGCTCACTGAAGTATTTTCTGGGGACACAGGTCCTTGAACAATTCTAGCATGGAATTGCATTCAGTGCATTCTATCTAAAAGGCAAGGCAGCAGTGAGCCTGGCTATTTCTGAAGAGGATCTCAAAAACTCATCTGGTCCTATTGCTCTATCTTTACACAGGTACTTAATTATTTTCTCTCATTTTAAGGGCAAGAGAGCTGAGATCCAGTAGGGTTAAGAGATTTCTTCAAAGAAAGAAATGTCATATATCTCTTGACTCCCAGGGAATTTGTAGTTCCTTCTCAATACCTTGTGAGATCTCTCTCCTTGACCTTCTCCAGCTTCCCTGGGCTAGCACTCTAGAATGCTCAAGGCTGACCAGGTCCCGCTTTCAGCCAGCTTCCCTGGTCAGTAAGGAAACATGCACAGCTGTTCTTGAGGGAGAAGGATCCATTCTGCTCTGGTAATCTTTCAGTCACCAAGATTCGTTTTGGAGGTAATTCAAAGTATAAACATGTGGTGTTTGCCTAAATGATGGTTGATAAACCTTGAAAATATGAACATTTTTGGCCAGATCATTTTTTGTTGTGGGAGGCTGCTTTGTGTATTGTTGGATGTGTCAATAGCACCCCTGGCCTCTGGTTAACTGGTCCCTGCCTGTAGCATAAAACTACCTCCAATCCCTTTTACACAGAGCTTTTAGGTTAATCTTCCCAAACTGTACCTCCAACTCAGTGGTTCTTAATGGAAAGCAATCCACTCCCCACCCCGACCCCGCACCTCCACCCCCAGGGACATCTGTTTGGAAATGTCTGTCAATATTTTTGGTTTCCACAGTTCAGTGGTGGAGGGATAATTTGCAGACATCTAGTAGGTGGAGGTCAGGGTGTTACAATGCACAAAACAACACTCCCCACCCCACCCCCGTTACAACAAAGAATTTTTTGGCCTAAAATGTCAATAGTGCCAAGGTTGAGAAGCCTTGCTGTATCACATCATTCTCTGATCAGAAACTTGCCATTGTTCTCCACTCCTTGTGGGAAAGATGGCAGATTTCATGGTCCTTCCTGGTCTAGATTCAGCTTATTATTTGCCATCTACAGCTTCTTTTCTGAAACATGTGATCTGCTCTCTCGCTTATATAACTTTGCTCACACCAACCTCTCCCCCTGCACAGGATGCCCACGTCCCACTATTAAAGTCTGGTTGAAATGCTATCTCCTCTATAAAGCCCTATCTGAGCCTGAATCCTCCAAGCTACAAATAATTCTTTCCCTGGATGTTACTGGACTATATTACTCATATGTCGCTTAAAGCATTTATCACATTCATAGTGGAATGGAAAATTTGAATTAAAAGGTGCCTTTAGAAATCTCTCCAGTAAAATTCCCTTCACTTTAAGAAAAGGAAATTGAGACCAAGAAAGGTGAAGTGATTAGTTGAAGGTATCATACTGTCTCATAAAACTTGGACCATAGTATTTTGTATCCTTGACTCCACTCTCCTGGCATGGTTGAAACGGATGACCATGGACTTAGTCTTGGCATTCAAATCTCAACTCTGACATTTTTAAGTTGGTAAAGTAATTTACCTTTCTGAGGTTCGGTTTCCTCCGCTCTGAATGGAAATAATCATGGCTGTTGTGAGAATCAAATGAGATGGCACATAGTAGGTACTTGATAAATATTTGTCAGATGAATAGAAGGATCAACTATACTTCAAGGAATAGAATTTAGGGATTGGTGATGGTCCATGAGACTTCACTAAAAGGTGATTGGAGGTAAAGTGTGGTAGTTCATTGCCACTGCTCCCTACATTTGCCTCCTTCCACAGAAAACACGAGTTCCTCTGTAGGCCATCAGACCAGTGTCCAAGCTTTCTGTGGAGTACGTGAGTAATGACAGCAGCTCTCAACTTGGAAGTGTAGTTCTTAAAAGCTTTGCTTTTTTTTTCCCTTTTGCAATGCTAGTCATGTAACGTCTCTGTTCCCTCAAGCAGATAACAGGTAGGGTTGTAGGGAGAGGACTGGATAGAAGATATATTTCCTCTATTTCTCATTGGTTTCCTGTGTGGCAGCAGCCTTGGGCTTAGATGCTGTTCAGTGGCCTAATAGGCATCTCTGTGAGAGGAAACTCTGCACTTGGGGTGGCAAAGGGGGCACTTTGGTGTTGGTTCCTAGCCCAGTGACACCTGGTTCTGACTTGACTTCAATAAGGTTTATTAAGGCCTTTCTAGCTAGCTCTTCACTCTGGAGCTGCCCACTGTGTCAGCTTTCTTCCTGCTTAGGGCTTTGGAGTAATGGCATGCTATGCATTTATTCCTTTCATTTACAGAAACAAGTCTTTCCCTGGTCCCTGGGTGCATGTACCTAATAGAAAAAGCCCTGCTACTCCAGTGGGGGGATGAACTGACAGGCAACTGAAGAAACAGAATGAGGTTTCTGATGCCTCTCTAGACTAGATTGGGAGCATGCCAGAGAGGAGGAAGCTTCCCAACAGTGGGCCCACCCCAAGAGCTGGCTCCTGTCTACTCTGCTATGTGAGCACAGGAGAATTTTGTTGGAGGGGTAGGAGAGAAGCTCAGGTGAGTCTCTTGCAAATTGATTTAGGAGCTCCCTCTTTAGAGCTTACAGGTTAAGTGTCCTGTAAGAGGAAAATGGCTTTTGGGAGTATGAGGAAAACAGTAGAGGGCAGAGAACCAGATTGAAAGTAAAGATACTTGGTCTGGATCCCTGCCTCTAACCTCTGCTTCTGAGAGGGTTCCTAGGGCTTTTGACTGAGCCTCACGTTCTTGTCTGTGAAGTGGGTGCAATACAGCCTGTAGCCTTCCTTCCAAGGATGGTAAAAGTTGAAGGTTTGCCCATCTCTAGCATTTTCACTCTGTGAAACACAAAGCATTATATAAAACCTCCTACTTTTACTGAGTGAGTGAGTCAGTGTCTAAAAGGAGGTATGACAAGGTTGGAGGGGGGATCCAGATCTATTGGCTGCTTGCTTCAACATCTTATTTTTCAGTTTACTCTTCCCAGAGTTCCACTATTATTATACACGTGGAGGTTACTTTGTAGATAGTTGGATTCCTTTCTTTAAGAAGACTTCTCTTTCAGATTTACCCCCTCTCTCTGAAGGTTTCATTGTTTCAGTAGCTACTGTTGTTGCTCTCACCATGAGTTTGGGTGGGGCTATGGGACTTCAGGAAATCATATGACTGCCTAAGTCTATTGGTAAAGTACCATCTCCTCTGAAGAACTAAGATTTGACACTTGCCATGGGAGAGCATAAGGAATTCATTAATTCATTCAAGTACAGAAGGAAAGGTACACAGTACTAATGAGGGCTTTTGATGGAATTTGACTTAGGGATGTCAGGCAAGGCTTCACTAAGGAATTAATGATCGAGTTGAGCTCTGAAGAATGGTTGAACATTCACTAGGCAAAGAGAGTGGTGGGAAGTGTATGTGTACATGTGTACATGCACTAAGCATTTTAGGCAAAGGGAACAGAATGTGCATAGGCCTTATAGCACATTCCAGAAACAAATAGAATAGCTGATTTTGTAATTTTAATTCAAAATTTAAGTCATAAGTTTGGGTGTTAAGGGTTAAAAATGCAAGTGTATCCATCTTTGAAGTATTGTTAGGCTAAATCATACTGAGCACCCAGTGTTGACAGAGCATGGGAGCATTATCAAGAAAGAAACAAATACATTCACTCTGTTGAGGCAACAATCTGGAAGGGGGTAAAGAGTAGGTGAAAAATACATGATATAAAAATCTTCCTTCCAACATTTTGCCTAACAAGCACACCTACATAAGGGGTATATAGATGAATTCCTGGAGGGCTACTTGGTTGAGGTGACTCGAGCCCATTGGGGTTAGTCAGGGAAGACTTCCTGGCGGTGCTGAGTCCTGAAGAGTATTCTGAGGAAGATATGAATTGGTGAATAAGAGGAAAGAAGCTGTTTATGGCAGGAGAGACAGCATGAGTGATGACTTGGTGGTAGAAAGATTATTCCTGAGGTAGGAAATTTGGGATAAATTAGCCTGGCCCTAATGGAAAAGCAAAGCAGCCTGACTTGGGGGCATCTTAGACTCTTTATATAACATGGCAACCAGACATTTAAAAGAAGGAAAATTAAGGTTCACTGGGAACCATGTGAAGAGAAATAATTGGTTACTGAAAAGTAAATTGTCGTGAGGGGAGATCAATCAAGATGGTGGAGTGAGAGGACATGAGGCTCACCTTCCCCCATACAAACATCAAAAATGCATCCATATGTGGAAAAATTCTCACCAAAAATCATCTGGAAACTGGCAGAAGGACTCGTGCACAACCAAGTCTGTATGAAAGATACACGTGTAATTGGGTAGGAAGGGAAGAAAAGTGATCGGGTCAGGACCTATGTCCCTGGGAAGGGACTCAGAGGAAAAGGGAGAATGCAAAGATGGAGACCCAACTTGAGGATTGACCGGTGAGAGCCACAGATTGTGTGCCCCAGTCCCGGGGTCCTATGCATAGGAGACAAGCCACCTTGGCTGGTTGGAAAACCAAAGGGACTAACAGGAGGGCTAGTGGGAAGCCTGGACTCTGCTCTTGAGGAGCATGTGCTTGTGTATGCACGCTTGCTTGCCCCCTAAGCAGGGCAGAGAGAGGTCTGCTCTGGTGGCTGCTGAGTTTCCCACAACTGCCCCGCTGCTTCCCAGCCCAAGCCAAGAAAACACTCCAGCCCCACTCACTCCACATCATAGTGCAGCACTGGATCTGGGGCAGCCTCAACCGAGGAGAAGACTCGACCATGGGATACAGAGGTGATCAGGTCTCAGGGCAGAACCTCGGTGGAACAGCAGTGGCTATCATTGGCGCTTACTCAAGCAGTGCATCAGAAGCAGCCTAGACCTCTGATGGTGGCCATTCCACTATAGCTCACCCCCCAGTATACGCTGAGAGTTCACATGGGCCCTGCCTGCCTTGTGGTGTGGCTCCACAACAGGGTATGGGTGGCAGCTATGAGGGACAAAGGGGACTTGCACCTGAGGCTGTGTCTGAGCAGAGAGAGGAAACAATTGCAGGCGCCTGTAGAGGCAGCGCATCAGAGACAGCTTGGATCTCTGTCTGTGGCTGACTTGAGCAGAGAGCCTGCACAGGGCCCCTTTGCTTCAGCACTCCCCATCTCTGGGGCAAGGGTCCTAGTTTGGGGAGAGGGGAAAACACACACATAAAGGCAACAGAGCCAGCTTGGGCTCAAACTTCAGGGCTTCTGCTCCAGCAACATGGGATCAGACCCCACCCTTGATAGGGTGGTGACAGCCACTGAGCAGAGCAGAAGTCCCACCTCACACTGGCTCCAGCTCTAGCCCCTCCATCTCCAGCCCAAACACATGGAGATGAAGCAACATGGTACTAAAAAACAATGGGTTAGGACTTCCCTGGTGGTCCAGTGGTTAAGACACTGAACTCCCAATGGAGGGGGTACAGGTTCGATCCGTGGTCAGGGAACTAAGATCCCGCATGCCACACAGCTCAGAAAAAAAAAAAAAAGAAAAAAATGGGTCAATGAAGAAATCAAAGAGTAAATCAGAAAATACCTTGAGACAAATGAAAATGGAAATACAACACTCCCAAATCTATGAGATGCAGCAAAAGCAGTTCTAAGAGGGAAGTTTATAGCAACAAAGGCCTTCCTCAAGAAAAAAGAAAAATCTCAATTAAACAACCTAACCTACCACCTAAAGGAAATAGAAAAAGAACAAACAAACAAACAAAAAAGCCCGAAGTCAGCAGAGGAAGGAAATAATAAAGATCAGAGAAGAAATAATTAAATAAAGATTAAAAAATAGAAAAGATCAATGAAACCAATATCTATTTTTTGAAAAGATAAACAAAACTGATAAAATTTGTTCACCAAGAAGAAAAGAGAGAAGGCCCAGGTAAACAAAATAAGAAATGAAAGAGGAGAAATAACAACTGATACCACAGAGATACAAAAAATAATGAGAATATTATGAATAGTTATATGCCAACAAATTGGACAGCCTAGAAGAAAGAAAATTTCTAGAAACATACAACCTGCCAAGACTGAATCAAGAAAAAACAGATAATTTGAACAGACTGATCACTAGTAGTCAAATTGAATTTGTAATTTAAAAACTTCCTGCAAACAAAAGTCCAGGACTTGTTGGCTTCACATGGGAATTCTACTGTATCAAACATATAAAGAAAAGATGATACCTATCCTTCTCAAACTATTCAAAAAATTGAAGAGGAGGGAACACTCCCAGATTCGTTCTATGAGGCCACCATTACCCTGATACCAAAAGCAAACAAAGATACTAAAAAAAAAGAAAATTACAGGCCAATATCTTTGATGAACATAGATGCAAAAATCCTCAACAAAATATCAGCAAACCAAATTCAACAATATATAAAAAGTATCATGCACCGTGATCAAGTGGGATTTATTCCAGGGATGCAAGAACGCTTCAATATTCGCAAATCAATCAATGTGATACATGAATTAATTAAAGAAAGGATAAATACCACATGATCATCTCAAAAGATGCAGCAAAAACATTTGACAAAATTCAATATCCATTCATGATAAAAATTCTCATCAAAGTGGGTATAGAGCGAACGTATCTCAGTATAATAAAGATCATTTACAGCAAACCCACAACTAACATCATACTCAACAGTGAAAAGCTGAAATCCTTTCCTTTAAATTCAGGAACAAGCCAAGGATGCCCACTCTTGTTGCTTCTATTTAACATAGTATTGGAAGTCCTAGCCACAGCAATCAGACAAGAAAAAGAAATTAAAAGCATCCAAATTGGAACAAAGAAGTAAAAGTGTCACTACTTACAGATGACATGATACAACGTAGAGATAACCCTAAAGTCTCCACCAGAAAACGATTAGAACTAATAAGTGAATTCTATAAAGTTGCAGGATATGAGATTAATATACAGAAATCTGTTGCTTTTCTATACATTGTTAATGAACTATCAGAAAAAGAAAGTAAAAAAAATTCAGTTTTAAAATTGCATTAAAAAGAATAAAATACTTAGGAATAGACTTAACCAAAGAGGTAAAAGACCTATACTCTGAAAGCTATAAAACATTGATGAAGGAAATTGAAGATGAAACAAAGAAATGGAAACCTATTTCATGCTCTTGAATTAGAAGAATTAATATTGCTAAAATGGCCATACCACAGAAAGAAAGAAATCTACAGATTTAATGCAATCCCTATTAAAATACCCATGATATTTTTCACTGAGCTAGGACACGTAATCCTAAAATTCATATGGAACTACAAAAGACTCCAAATTGCCAAAGCAATCTTGAGAAAAAAGAACAAACCTGGAGGTATAACCCTCCCAGATTTCAGACTATACTATAAAGCTACAATAATCAAACAGCATGGTACTGGCACAAAAACAGACACATAGATCAATGGAAGAGAATAGAGTGCCCAGAAATAAACCCACACACTTATGGTCAATTAATTCATGACAAAGGAGGCAAGAATATACAACAGTCTCTTTAATAAGTGGTGCTGGGCTCTATTTACAATAACCGGGACATGGAAGCAACCTAAGTGTCCATCAACAGATGAATGGATAAAGAAGATGTGGCACATATATACAATGGAATATTACTCCGCCATAAAAAGAAACAAAATTGAGTTATTTGTAGTGAGGTGGATGGACCTAGAGTCTGTCATACAGAGTGAAGTAAGTCAGAAAGAGAAAAACAAATACCGTATGCTAACACATATATATGGAATCTAAGAAAAAAAAAAAGGTCATGAAGAACCTAGGGGCAAGACAGGAATAAAGACGCAGACCTACTAGAGAATGGACTTGAGGATAGAGGGAGGGGGAAGGGTAAGCTGGGACAAAGTGAGAGAGCGGCATGGACATATATACACTACCAAATGTAAAATAGATAGCTAGTGGGAAGCAGCCACATAGCACAGGGAGATCAGCTCGGTGCTTTGTGACCACCTAGAGGGGTGGGATAGGGAGGGTGGGAGGGAGGGAAATGCAAGAGGGAAGAGATATGGGGATATATGTATATGTATAACTGATTCACTTTGTTTTGAAGCAGAAACTAACACACCATTGTAAAGCAATTATACTCCAATAAAGATGTTAAAAACAAAAAAAGAACTAATCTACCCAGTAACTTATAACAAATGTCTTGTGATCCTGTTTTGAGAATAAAGAGATGTAAACTGTTAAAAAAAAAAACTGGTGCTGGGAAAACTGGACTGCTACATGTAAAACAATAAGATTTCCTCACACCATATACAAAAATAAACTCAAAATGGATTAAAGATCTAAATGTAAGACCTGAAACCATAAAATTCCTAGGAGAGAACATAGGCAGAACACTCTTTGACATAAATTGTAGCAATGTCTTTTTTGTATCTGTCTCCCAAGGCAAAAGAAATAAAAGCAAAAATAAGCAAATGGGACCTAATTAAACTTAAAAGCTTTTGCACAGCAAAGGAAACTATCAACAAAATAAAAAGACAACCTATGAAATGGAGGAAAATATTTGCAAATGATATGACCTACAAGTGGTTAATATCCAAAATATACAAATAGCTCATATAACTTAATATCATAAAAAGAAACGACCCAGTCAAAATTGTACAGAAGATCTGAATAGACATTTTCCCAAAGAAGACATACAGATGGCCAACAGGCACATGAAAATATACTCAATATTGCTAATTATCAGAGAAATTCAAGTCAAACAAACAATGAGACATCACCTCACACCTGTCAGAATGGCTATCATCAAAAAGTCTACAAATAACAAATGTTGGTGAGGATATAGAGAAAAGGGAACACTTGTACTCTGTTGGTGGGAATATAAATTGCTTTAGACATTATGGAAAACAGTTTGGAGAGTCCTCAAAAAACTACTATATGACCCAGCAATTCCACTCCTGGGTATATATCAGGAAAAAACAAAAACACTAGTTCAAAAAGATACGTGCACCCCAATGTTCATAGCAGCACTATTTACAATAGACAACATATGGAAGAAACCCAAATGTCCATCAACAGATAAATGGATAAAGAAGATGTGGTATATATATATACATATATACATACATATACATACAGTGGAATATTACTCCATCATAAAAAAGAATGAAATTCTGCCATTTGCAGATACATGGATGGATCTAGAGAATATTATGCTTAGTGGTTTGTCAGACAGAGAAAGACAAATACTGTATGGTATCACTTATATGTGGAATCTAAAAAATTAATACAAATGAACGTACATGGCAAAACAGAAACAGACTCACAGATATGGAATACCAACTTTGTTAGCAGTGGGGAGAGGAAAGGGGGGAGAAACAAGACAGGGGTATGGGATTAAGAGCTACACACTACTGTGTATAAAATAGAGAAGCAACAAGGATATATTCTATAGCACAGGGGATTATAGCCATTATCTTATAATACCTTTTAATGCAGTATAATCTGTAAAAATACTGAGTCACTATGTTGTACACCTGAAACTAATATAATCTTGTAAATCAACTATACTTTAATAAAAGAAGTAAATTGTCATGAAGATCAGTCTTGACATCCCCACCTGACTGACTATAGGCAGGACTCACTTTCTGCAAGACAGTGAGGTAGGTTAAAGTCACTGCCCGCCTTTTTTTCTCAGAATTCCTCTGCAATTTTGTATCACTGGACATCTACTCCAATTTCTGGAGTACTATTTGCTTAAGCACTTGATTTTAGCGGTTATTTATTATTCTGATCCCTTGTAATATAATAGCTCTCTTTCTTTGGGCAGTGACCTTTTCTGATGGATCTCTGAAAAAACTCAAACACTTCAAAGGAAAGAATCTACCTCTGGTAGAATGAATGATAAGTCGTGGGGTGGATATTTTTGAGCAGGTGACCTTTCCCATTATCCTTCAAACTGAAACTACCCCTTAGAAGCTTGGCCTTGATTCCAATGCATATTTCCTCCCTGGATGTTGAAAAATTAGGTTAGGATAGAGACACGTGGTCCGGAGCAAGGGATTTGATTTTGCCTGCAAATTTCCTGATGATACAGGATATAGTTCTTTGAAAGCAGTCTATGAACTGTAATATATCAGTGTGGTTAAAACTGTGGAGCTTCAGAGTCAAGATGAGCGAGGGTTTATATCCCAACTCTACCACTTTCTGTGTGATTTTTCACAATTAACTTAACCTGTGCCTTGGTTGCCTCATCTTGTATAAAACAGGGATAATAAGAGTAGCTAACTCATATAGTTACTATAATGATCAATGAAATATATGTCTAAAGAGCTTAGCATAGTTCTTGACACTTGATCAAGTTGTTCCTGTCATCATGTCATTAGCATCACCACCACTGCCACCACCAACACCACCCCCAGGTTCCTACTGTAACAGAATAAAATTTTATAACCTCTTGCTAAAGCTAATACCAGCCATCAGCAAGGGAGGAAAGAGTAAGCCCAGTCGCAGTCACTGTTTCCTACTCTCACTTTAACCCTAACATCTCAAAGAGAATGTATGAGAAGACACTCTAACCCTCACGTCTCTGTCCCTGTTTGCACAGGTACCTGTCGGCTTGGCTGGGCGTATTACTGTGCTGGAGGTGGCGCAGCTGCAACCATGTTGATCTGCACCTGGCTCTCTTGCTTTGCTGGAAGACACCCCAAGCCTGTCATGTTGGTGGAGAGCATCATGAGGAACACCAATTCTTATGCCATGGAGCTTGACCACTGCCTCAAACCTTGAGCTTTAGCAGAAGATTGGAGAGGGTGGGAAAGAGGAGGGAAGGGAGCCTTGAAAAGAGGTACTAAGACTAGGCCAGTTCCTACCCACTTGCCAGTAGTGTAACCCAGTGTTTGCATGCTTTTTAACTCCCCAGTCATTCATTTTTGGTTTCCCTTAAACCAGTGGGTCAGTGGCTATTTACAAAATTCATCGAGAACAATAATTCTCAGACTTCCCTGGCGGTCCAGTGGTTAAGACTTCGTGCTTCCAATGCAGGGGGCGCAGGTTCGATGCCTGGTCGGGGAACTAAGATCCTATGGTGTGGCCGAAAAAAAGAACAATAATTCTCTCAAATGTTTACCTAGCTGGTGAGTGCCCACTAGCCCCCAACTCCCAAAGTGCTCCTTCATACAAAATAATAAGAAAGATCCTCAGCTGAAAGGTAACTGCACAGTCAAGCAGCTCTTCAGAGTTCTACAGCTCCTATCACTTACCCCAAAGCTTAAAGTTTGGGTAAAAACACTTGTGCATGAAGGGGCCATGAGATGGACAGGGATGGCTCCTACTTCTCCATTCCTTTGGTCATCCCTGATACTTATTGCCATCTCCAAACATCTGTGGAGTTCCACTGCCCAAATTTTTGTGACTTTCTCAGGACTATACCTTGACTCGTCCTCTTTTTTCCTGTTTTTCTTCCTTGCCTGTTGTGAGCAAGCTTATGGGGAGGGTGAGTCCCAATGGGGAAAACACTAATCAAGGATGTTTGCGTATAGTCTAAGACCCCTTCCTCATTATGCTTTAGAGTATTCATAAAAGTTCATTTTGTGTTCTGGCTGGGTGACTGGCATCAAAATAGTGGCAACTATTCCCTAGTCCCTTATAGATACAAAAATGGTGTTCATCAAATGTTCTGAGCAGAGACTAGCATTTGTTGTGTGCACAATAAACACAAATTCAGAATGATGACGACAAGGATGTTTCTGCTGGTTCCTTATTGAAATTCCTATTAGAGTTCATTTTTATTGACAAGGAAATCCACAGTGGCCTTTTGCCCCTGTAGTCATTCCTAGCATGATACACATTTCTCCACTTGTTTCAAAGACTACTCATCAAGTGCTTTCCCTTCCATCTGGGGTGAATTAGACATAAAAGAACAGAGTCCTGATGTCACCTAAGGCTGATGTATTTTTAGGCTTGGCCTCCATCCCATCTGTGCTCAAGGCTGATGGATGGTGTAGAAGAACTTGGTGTCTCTCAGGGACAGAATTTGTCTCCCCCACTCCTCCCTAATTAATTCAGACTAGCTCTATTGTTCCATAACTATAGCTTTAGGGACCAGGGAGGGCCTATGACTCAAAAGGCCAGCTCATCTCTTTCTATTCTTAATCACTCCAGAGTGGTTTCAGTACAGCCCGGTACAGCCCTACCTGGAAGGAGAGAAACGGCAAAAAATGTTCTCATTAGTTATATGCCATCCCAAGAAGGGTCAGGGTCCGTATATCAGCCTTATGCAGGTAAGTGAATTCAAGCATACACTCCATTTATGAGCTCATTCATTCATTTAATCACTCGTTCAGGACACACTTTTTGAATATCCTACTGTATGCCACATTCTATGCTAAGTACTGGGGGAAAAAAAGATACAGTTTTTCACCCTAAAAGTGATAGGGTATTGACAGACATGTAGATAAATAATTGCCAAACAGTGTGTTAAATGCTACCAGGTGAAGGGCTGGGGGCTAAAGGATCACATAGAGGGGCTATTAAACCAACTTGGGGTGAAGGGGTTCATGGGAAAGATTTCTAGAAAAGATGATGTCTAAGATGAGTCTGAGAGATGAATAGGGGGAGTTAGTCAGCAAAGGCTAAGTGTGTACCATACAAGGGAACGTGGAAAGCAGGGCATGGAGACATGAGAAAACATGGCCCCATCACAAGAATGATGAACAGAGGTGTGAAAGGGGAGGAGGCAGAAGCTGAAGCTGAAAAGGGAAATACCAATGGGATCTTCTACACTAGGATAAGGGGTTTGGATTTTATCCTAAAGGAGGGCCATTGAAAAGGAAGTGATGTGAACGTATTTGTGTTTTTCAAAGATCAGTTTGACTAATGTGAGGAGAATGGAAGAAAATAGGGAGAGACTATAGATATTTCAATAATCTAGGTGTAAGAAAATCAAGTCCTGAACTAAGATAGTGACTGCGGAGCTGGAGCAAATGGATGAATTTGAAAGAAGATATTTAGAATATTTTGTTACATACCAGAATTAAAATATCTTATTAATAATTTTATACTAAGTGTTGAAATGATAATATTTTGGGTATATTGGGTTAAAGAGAGCATATTAAAATTTCAAAAAGATATCTAGGAAGTAGATCCCATGGCACTTGATGTCTAATGGATATGGTAGGTGAGGACAAGTAAAAATTTTGCTATGATCACTCTGAGATGTGGGCTATCACCGAGATGGGGAATACCATAGGAATAACAGATAGTAAGGAACTGATGATTGGATTCATGTCAAGTATTATCTTCCCCATGGAACTGGATTGAGTGTTTAAGGTAAAGCAAGTTGAACATAGCTCACTGGGAGGAAAGCAATGTAATTAGGTTTGCAGCATCCCCTCTCCCCAAGACAGATGACTAAGAACAGGTAAAACAAAAATGGAACTGGCTCAAACTTCATTTTTATTGTGTAGGCACAATAATGCAACCGTAATTTAGGAGAGCTCGATGTATGGAGAATATGTCAGGTGTTTGAGGAAATGCTGATCAGTCTCTTTCGAAAAGGCAGTCGGATCAGGTGATCTTTCTTCTCAGGCTAGGGAACCTTCTGGAATTCGGCGGGATAGGATTTGTGAAAGTGATATAAGTGTTTAAGTCAGGGTATTGGCAGGAAAGAGATGGTATACTCAAGGAGTTTACCTAGCTGAGCTTAATGAAGGGGCTATTTATGGTGGTGTGGGTAAAATTCAGGGAATATACAGTGATGGTGAGGCATACAGAGGCGAGGCATGGCGGGGAGCTGTTATCACCCCAAAGACTGAAGGGACAAGGGGAAGTAACTGTGTTACTGGAACCCAGCAAGAACTGTAGCCATGCAAGAGGGGCTGCCTGATAGGAGCTGTGTCTTTAGGTAGCACAGTGTGAACTCCGCCCAAATGTAACACAGCTAGGAGGCAGACAGGGGCACAAAATTTTATCTCCCTCTCTTCCTGCTCTCTGATCTCCTCCCAGTGCCCACCATTAGCCAGACCCAGCCAGATGCCAGCTGGCAAAAAAGGCAGTTGCTACAGTCCGTTGAGGTCAGCCTCCTTTGGCACAGAGCATGGAGGAGAAGGGCAGAGAATGGACCTTGGGGGTGTGAGCGGCCAATGGAAAATAACAGCTCAGTGAGTTTTCTCAGCTCCCGATGCTACACATTGCTTCCCTTACACATTGCTTCCCGGGAAGTCAATGCTTTGCTGCCCTCCGTGGCCCAGATACCTGAACACACTGTAAAGTAGTTATACCCTAGAGAGGAGACTGAGCAGGAAGGGGTTAATTCAAAAGAACCATTTTAAATGACTGTCACCTTGTATAAGGTATTAGCTGGCATGTTTCTCTCCTCTTCCAGGGAAAGGGGAGAGGATTTAAAAGGGATTTTTTTTTTCCTGTGAAGAAACCAGGCCTGCAGGGGCTTATATTCAAAGAGGGATCCAGCCCCTTGTTCAATTTGAATTTAAATTCCTCCCTGCCTGTGTCTGGTTTCTTTCCTGCCAAGCATTGTTTCTGCATAGATGTCTGACTAGCCTGTTTTTTTTCCCCTGTGGCCTAGAGCAGACTCTTGGAAGCTAAGCCTGCCTCCTCTGGCTTCTGTTAAGCAGAGAGGAAGGAGAGCCCATGGGTCAGGGGAGGGCTGAAGGAGCAAAGTGAGGATCTCAGAGATGGTGGTCCGTCCCATACCTGGCTGGCTGGCATGCTCCCCACCTGTGCACACAGTTTGGGTGCTTAACCATGGGTCCTTTCTGACTCTTGGAACCACTTAGAGCTTGTGTGTAGAGGGGTGAGAGGTGGGAGGCTATTCACCCAGCCTAGCTCAAAACCAACTGATTATTTCTTAAGAGTCTATTTAGCAGGATATTCCCTCAGGAAAGAATGTCAGATGGACAGTACTCACCCATTTGGCATGTCTCTGTGTCTGTAGGGTTACAATTTCTCCACTTTGGGTGGCCCTTGGTATACTGCAAGTGTCAGGTCATTCAGGTCTGTCTTGAGTGATGCCTTCTCCCTAATGTCACCTCTCATTATGCCTGTTCCCAGGGCAGTAGCTGCCTCCATTGATTTTCAGATGCTGATGACTTCCAGGCAGTGGGTTCCCGCCTTGCAGGGGCATGTGCCCTGAACCAATATGGACAGGCTCTGGCCTCTGAGCTTCTGCAAGAGTAGGTGGTAATATGAGTTTTGGGTTGGATGAGGGGATGAAGAAGCAAGCAGAGGCTTTATAAATTGTCCAACAAGTTGGACTAAGAGGGAGGTCTGGCCCCTTCATAATGTGATAAGGACACTGTCTTCAATCTGGCATTCACTCTTGGTAGAAATACTAATGTGGAGAAGCTTCAGGATTGTATTTAGTCCCAAGGCAGTCTGTCGGTGAGGAAAAAAATGGAAGTTTCAAGAAAACTAATAGTGAATGCATTTTGTAAAAGATGGCAGGCAACACACTTTGTGGCTTGAGGGGAAAGCTGTGCTATTTCTAGAACTCACCATCAATCTCTAACCAGAGCTAGTAAAGCTTTCTTAGCAGACAGAAGGCAGCACCCTTACAAGGAGTCATCTCTGCTCTGTGTCCCTGGTTTAAAAGCATTTTCTGATCTGGAGGGGGGCTGCAGTTGAAGGATATTTATTACTGGCCTCTCTTTCAGATATAGAGAGATGTATTTTCAGCTTCAATTTTCATTTCGTCTACTTATGAGATTAGACTCTCCCAGTGCTGATCTCTTCTCTAAAGGCATCGAACCCCCACTGAGTCTTCAAAGCTAACAGCAAATAAACAGTTGCTATGTGTGCACACAAATGGTTTAGATTTTCATTATACAGAGCTGCTGATATGTCAGGAGGCAGAAGTAGGGGGAGACAAAATGCTTGGTTTTGACTGCAGCACTGTATCCTGGTTCTTCCTCCCTCTCCAGAAAGGAGGCTCCAGAGAACAGTACTTGGGAGAGGAGGGCATCAAGGCCACCTGGCATCCATGAGGGCAGCCCATGATGTTGGCTCCTTTTCACGTAGTGCCTCTACTTCCTGAAGAGGTGGTGGCAACTACAGAAAGGAAACAAAGCTGGGAGAAAGATCAAGGGGAATAAAGAGGGGTAGATGAAGAGGTAAACATGGGAATCATTCCAGAGACACATTGCCTCCCTCCACTGTGGCCTATCAGAATCCCATTTGGGGAAACTTTGTATTTTTTTTCTGAGATATCTCTTTGTATATCAAGCTAAAATACTACCCCCCCCCACCCCAGACAACATGGTAAAGTGAAAACAGTTCAGGTTTGGTTTTGGAGTCAGACAGATCAAGGTTTGAATCCCAGCCCAGACATTTTCAAGCTATGTGTCCTTGGGCAAGTTACTTCTCTGAGTTTACAAAACTTTCTAAGACAGCATCTCCTATCTGCTGTTGGCCTTTGCACTCCCCAGGATCTATAGAAAGCATGTACCATCCAGTGGCCCAATACCTTTCATTTTGCACTGATTATTCTAACACAGTAATTTTGAATCCTGGTTCACATTAGATTGCTCTGAGAAGATTTTTTTTAAAGTTTGATGCTTATGTCCCACCCCAGTCCAACTGAGTCAGAATCTCTGGGGGCTGCTAGACCATAGTATTGCATCTTCATTGTTGACATCATCTGCTGACCCCCTTGTCATCTCTCATTCATTGAAGACTTCAGCACCTGGCTCACTTTCTTTTTTTTTCATTCCTATTTCTGTCATCCTTTTGGAAACTTTAACATCCACATGAACCACTCTGCCAACTTCTTGGCCTCTCAGTTCTTTGACTTCCTTACCTCCGATGATATTTTTCTTCCATTCAAGCTCTGCTGCTCCCACTTTTGACGTTGGCAATAAGTGCACCATCACCAAAATCCAGATTTCCAGCCTCCCATTCCTGACCACACTTCTTATTCTTTCAGCTCATGTTTTTTAATATCCCCACTCTATCAACTCTTGGATCCCATCCTACTTACCCAATCCAAAGTCCATAGTTCATCAGTGTAATCACCTCTTGAATAAATGTGCCACTCTTTTGCCCCCTGCTCACCCTGTAATATATTTCTTTGTCTGACAAAATCTTAATTAATCCTTGTTAAATTTAATAATCTGCCTGGTCCCAACTGTTGACAAAGAAAAACAATAACTGTTCTTGCATTTTCTCTGTCTATACCCACTCCCTTGATGAGTTCATCCAATTTCATGGCTTTAAATATTATCTATACCCTTGCTACTCAAAGTGTGAGCTATAGTCCAAAAACATGGGAGTGCATTAGAGATTTAGGATCTTGGGCCCCACCCCAGGTGTACTGAATCATAATCTGCCGTTTAGCAAAATCCCCAGGTGATTCATATCCATTAAAGTTTGAGAAGCACTGATCTATGCCAGTGGTTCTCAACGGTGATTGCAAATTGGAATCAGCTGGAGGGTTAAAACTGCTAATGCCTAGGCCCACTTTCAGAGGTTCTAATTTAATTGGTTTAGGGTAAGGCCTGGACATATATAAATTTTATAGGTCACTATGTGATTTTGATGTGCAGCTGTGATTGAGAACCACCGACTTAAATATTGATGACTCCCAAAGTAATAACTCTAGGCTAGTGCTGGCTTACTAGTGGGCAGAGTCAGTGTCCAGAAGATTCTGGGGCTGTTGCCCACCCATTGGTGGGTGAAGCCAGGTCCTGGGGTTAGTGCTGGATTACTGGCAGGCAGAACTGGGTCCTAAAGTCTGGTTGCAGGGCCTGGGGTAACCAGAGTAGGTGTCAAATCACTGGTGGTGGGGAGGGGGAACTTCTTGACACAGTTGGGTATGGGGTCTGGAGTGTCCCGAAGCTTGTATTGGCCTGCTAATTGGCTTGCTAGTCGGCCAAAATGAAAGGTATCCAGGCGCAGCTGGTCTAAGGGCAAGGTCTGGCCTACTGATAAGCAGGCTGGGTCCACAGGCTGTAGGACTGTGGTTTTCTTGCGTCTGGTGTCTGCCCCTTAGTGGGTGAGGCTGGTCCAGAGGCTAGAATAAGCTTCCTGGAGGGCGGGGCCAGGGCTCAGGGGATTCTGGCCTGGTGGGTGGAGCTGGGTCCTGGGCCCTCTGGTGGGCAGGGCCATGTCCAGAGCTGGCAGCTGTGGGCTCAGGGGGTCTAGGTAGCTTGTCTGCTGATGACTGGGGATGTGTCCCTGCCCAGCTAGTTAGTTGGCCTGAGGCATCACAGCACTGGTGCCTGCAGGCTGTTGGGCCAGGATAGGGCTTGGTCCTGGGGTTAATAAGCTAGAGGGAGGAGCACCAGTACCCCTGTGATAGAAGGAGCTCGCGAAAATGGTTGCCGCCAGTGTCTATGTTCCCAGGGTGAGCTGCAGTTGCCGCCTACCTCTCTGGGAGACCCTCCACGACCAGCAGGTAGGTCTGACCCAGCTTCCTATCCAATTACTGCTTTTGCCCTGGGTCCTGGAGCGTGTGAGATTTTGTGTGCGTCCTTTAAGAGTAAAGTCTCTATTTCCCCCAGTCTAATGCCACATTTCTGTCTCAGCTTCCTTGCTCCCTGCGCCCAAATGCAAAGCTCTTTTTGGCTGAACTTTATACACTTCATCTCTCTTTTCTAGGTCAGACACGCTCTCATTATTTATACAAAATTCTGACTCAGTAGCATTCCAGGATCCTGAACCAAACTCTAAACTCTTTGGAATACAACCTAGGAAAAAGGACCTATCTCATTGTTATGCAAGCTTTCCTTTCTCTGACAGTATACTTCCCCACAGATCTCTAAGCTCTTTCACAGTTTTGCTCTCTCAGCCAGGACGAGCACATCTCCACACCATGCTTTTAGGTCTGAGTCAGCAGTAGTGTAGACCATTAACTCATTAACAACAAAATTGTCTTTCCTAACTCTAAACTCTTGCCAGACTAAGGTTGTTTTCAATTAGCAAATTTAGAAAGAGATTTTTTTCCCCTTTTTTTGCATAGCCATTCCTTTTACAGGGTAGTTGGGAAGCTCAAAAGAATCCATGTAAATATCCATGGTATATATGCATAAGTATAAAGAATAACTCAGATATAGGCTGAAGGTATATATGAGGGCCATCCTCAGTAATTTATCTTTCCCTGGTTGCTTTTAGGCTAGAATCCTCTCACACCTTAAGTTTCAAGGACTATTGTCATTTGCAGGGCTGGCATACTACCATTCAAACATAATCATATTTCTATTGGGTTGGGTTCTGAAGAATAATGCACGTCCCTTTTCTTCTGGAAATCACAGCAATGCATGGGCAGTAACCCTCTGTTCAACCTGATTCCCAGCTGCACCATAACTTTAACATATCCTGCTTTCACGTCTTCACTTGTGCACAATTTTCTTTTTGAATTTGTATTTTAGACTATCAAATGTGACAATAGCCAGAAACCTATTTTATTTCTAAATAATAGAAAAATCATGAGCATTTACATAAGTGGAAGTACTTTCAAAATCAGCAGCTCAAAGAGATTTGGGGTTTCAGGGAACTTGTGAAATGTAAATGGTCCCCACCCACTGCTACACACCACTGAGCACTTCTGTAAAACCAACAACAACAAAACAGTTTCCATTCTTCTGACCAACCATGAGGGAGAATTTGCTCTCAAGGTAGTACTCTACCATAACTGTAAATTCACCCTTTTGTGGTCTAAAGTCAAGGACTACACTAGTACTGAAGTGATGGGAACAGTAGGATCTATTTCCAAAATCATACCAAAAAAAAGGAGAGGTTGGGGAAAATTCTGACTATTGCTAGATCCTGGAAGTGTATTGATTTATGGACTCACAGGTCTGCAAAACAGTGAATGGTGAAGAGGGAGGGGAAAAGAGTGGATGTGGGTGCACACACATATACAAGTGTCCTTTTATTACTTGTGGTAGGAAGAATTCTAAAAATACATCCAGTTTGAGCTTCTAATATAATGAGAGATCCCTCCTGTGATTATATTATTATATGACACAGCTGACCGTTAGTTAGGGCGATTATCCCAGTGAGCCTAATCTACTCACATGAGCCCATAAAAGCAGAAAACTTTTTTCAGCTGGTGGCAGAAAGGAAAGGCAGGAGGGGAAGTTAGAGATAGTCGAAGCATGAAAAGGATGTGAAATGCTGTTGCAGGTTTGAATATGGAAGGGGCCTCTGGGAGCAGAGAGTGGCCCCCTGGCTGACAGCACAGAGACAGGGACCTCAGTCCTGTAACTGCAAGGAACTCGACTCTGGAAGAGAGCCCGGGGCTTCCAGATGAGAATGCAGCTCAGCTGACAGCGTGTAAGACCCTGAGCAGAGATTCCCGTCACACCATGCTGCACTTCTGACCTACAGAATTGCGCACTAATAAATGGGTATTATTTTAAGCCACAAAGTTGATGGTGATTTGTTAGGCAGCAATAACAACTAATATATTAATGAATTAATTTTGTCCCAGGATCATGGAGCTCCTGAAGGCGTAGATCATGTCATCTCCATGGAAAAGGCCCACTGTCCCTAATGCAAAGTCTCGTGTCCAGTAAGTACTCCAGACCTGTTAACTGGTGACAAATCAGCTCACTGGGCCAGGCGCAATTGCTCAATGTGCTCACCGGACTTGGAGTGTCACTGAGCCTCTTCTCTGGTTCACTGCTACTATTAAACTACTGGCTGGAAGACAAGGGCCAGACAGCCAAGGTTCAGCTTTGGTTCTCTCTTCCCCTACAGCAGATAGGAAGGGTCGCTCAGGCACACACGAGTTTAATAGCAACGTTGTGTGGTCTTAAATAAGCCAGGCTGGGCTCCCTCTGGGATCTGGGATGTGATATCAGAGGTAAAAATAAACCACTAGGCACTTGCTGCCCTCATTCTTGGGTTGATGAGGAGCCAGATGATGAAGTTACGCTTTTAACATGATCAGGTCTCATTAGGGTCTTTGTCCAGACAAAGGCTCTATTTACATGTGCTTTGTAGAAGGTAGCTCCCTTCCTGTTCTCAGCAGGCAGGGCAGCATGGCGCTGTAATGTTGGCTTGGCTTTCCCTTCTACCTCCATTCCTTTCCTTTCTTCCTCCTTCCTTCCCTTCCCCTGCCCCCTATTCCTAATTTCATTTTTTGTTATTTAGCTGTTTGGTTTGGGAGGGTAAGAGCCCCAGAGCTGCAGCAGCAGCAAAAAAAACAAAAAAACAAAAAAAAAACCTCAGCCTCTCAGAGTGAGATAAATGCCCTTTATTCTTATTTGAGTTTCTCACTGCCTAGAGTGTAAGGGCAGAAAATAGAACTGTCTAACAGAAGCAGAGAGCAAGACCTTTTCCATGGTGTTTGGAAAAGACTAAAAAAGGGAGCAGAAAGGAGGACGAGGTGGCCCTGTTCCTGTCCCTCAGCAGTCACTTAGTCAACATTTCTGGAGTGCTGTGACATTTACTGTCATTTCATGTAATGTCATTAAACAGGGCATAACGTGGTTTTAGTACATGTGCCCTCTGTGCGCCCAGATATTTGCTACCTGTCCTTGGGCTCCAAAAGAAACAGGACGTTTGGGCTATGTCCTTAAGGAGCTAATAGGGTTTCTGGGGAGCACAGAACCCATATATGAAAAATACATGCAGAAGACATAGCCCCAGGACCAGACAGAAGAACTGGGGACAGGGTGTTTTGGGGCTGGAGAAGAGTGGAAGGAATGTGACTTGTGGAAGCAGCAGTGATGGTTATAGAGGTGTGGAGGAAGGTTCTTTGTGGCATGGGGTTGGGAAGGAAGATTGAAATGCAGTTGCATAGATGCAGGGTGAGTGGGGATAAATATTCTTTGTACCCAGTTGTCACAGAGTTTTCATGTTGTTTTGGACTGACCTTGTGCCCCCCCAAAATTCATATGTTTAAGCCCTAACTCCCAATGTGACTCTATCTGGAGATAGGGCCTTTAGAGAGGTAATTAAGGATAAATAAGATCATGGGGTAGGGCCCTAATCCAATAGGACTAGTGTCCTTACAAAAAAAAAGGAAGAGACACCAGGAGGCACGTGCATAAAAGAATAGGCCACGTAAGCAGAGCAAGAAGGTGGTCATCTGCAAGCTAAGGAAAGGGGCCTCAGGAGAAGTCAATCCTGCTGACACCTTAATCTTGGACTTCTAACCTCCATAACTGTGAGAAAATAAATTTCTATTGTTTAAGCCACCCAGTCTGTGGCGTTTTGTTATGGTAGCCTGAGCTGATTAATACTCATGTCAAGGAAGATTGCTTGCAAGCCCTGGTTCTCAGTGCTGGATGATGGTTGCTCTAAGTCACTTATTCTCATGGTCAGAGGTTTAAGTGGGTCAACAGTGATGGGTACGTAAGAACTTGAGAATACAGGCAGGTTCTGGCATGGCTCTCAGCTAGGTGACCTTTTGTAGGTCATGTTACTTATCTGGGCCATTTTTGTCTCTTCAGTGAATTAGGAAATTAATAAGAGTAACTTGCTAATGCATGGATATAAAGTTAAAAGTGGGGATCATAATAACCTTGGCATATTTTTCATAATATTCACGCTCTACTGCTTTGCTCCCTGTTCCTATTGAGAATCCCTGGTTTTGATATCACAGGTCATTTAAGGTCAGTAAGGTCTCCTGTCTTACCCATACATCCCTACCCATACATCCCTACTTCTTGTTATTGGTAAGTCTTCTAATCCTAGAAGAACCAGTAACAACTTCCTTTTAGCTGGGTAGAGTCAAGTACTTAATCCATCCTATGGTACCACCATTAGGTGCTAAGAGAGAGGAAAATACCTCTTCTGAGGTGAAAGTTGAGGGGAACCATGAGAGTGGTGAGTCAGGGCCCTGGGAGCTCTCAGCTGTCAGATTGTTCAATAGGTGGCACTCAGATTAGGAAACACCAAAGCCTTCACCCCCTGCTTTATGTTCACGCTTAGAAAAGGTACCCCCAGATCTGGAGGAGGTGGTATAGAGTAGTGTGACCTCTCATGGGCAGAGAGGTGCTCCCATCCTTAGCAACCTTTGCTTCCCACTAACCAGGCACGTCTTAACTGTAGTTGTCATTCAGACAGCCTGAACATAGGTCTATTCATAGAGACCAGGGGCCTGGGTACAAGAATGCAGCTCTGAGCTCATGGGCACAGACCTCCTGGTTCTCCCCTGCCACTAAGCCTATGACCTCTCCCACCCTGTTCGAACCTCCACTACTCACATACACACACCACCCAGCCGAACTGGGGAGGTCCAAAATCTGAAGCCCATACTAGAAATCCTGAGTGCAGCTGAGAAAGTGCCAGAATGATTGAACATCTTTTCCTTCAGCTTTGATGAGCCTCTAAGCCAGGCAGGAGATTTATCTCTGTTGTCAATATTATTTCAGGGCTCAGGAACTAGTTGTCTACCTGGCTCTTCAGCCAATCGTAGGCAGTGATAAAGAGGAGGCTGGCAGGCAACAAGGTCCGCTGGGGATAGTGCAGGTTATTTTGAGCTTATCTTATTCTTAGCCAGCAGCCTGGGGCGTTGGTGTCTGCACAGGATTCAGTTTTGCCTGGTGGTGGTGGCAGCAGGACGCTTTGCTTCAGGTGCCTGGCGTGCAGTATTACAGAAATGAATTATGGGTAAAGCAGTTTGCTGATGCCAACTCAGTCTCCCAGTAGACCAGGAGGGTCAAGAGGCAGCCTGCTATGTGAGCAGACGCAAAGATGCCAGTGCCCACAGGGGAGCCTGGTGCTTAAAACAGAAAACAACCGACTCGGCACCACAATATGTCTGGCTTGATTCCGAGATGCAAGAAAGTAAGGCCCCCATCATTCTGATGTGGCAAAACTGGCAAGGGACTGGGCAATGGGAGAGGGGCTGGTAAAATGCACTAGGGAAGGGATGCCCTACTCTTGACGCGCCTCCCTCTGAGAGAACAGGGACGGAAAGCCAACACCTGCACCTTCTCAGTACATCAAACACTAGGTAATGAGTTACTCTGGTTCCCAGAAAGTCCTTCCCCATTGCCTCTACATTTCCAAGTCCTTGGTGTGTAGAATTCATTAATAACTCCAACCCTTTCCTAACTGCACATAGGAATGCTTAGCACAGTGCTGGCCCCATTTGCATTCATTCAACACATTCAATGAATGGTCTATATTGGTGGGTTTCATACTTAAAAAATTGACAGAACCCTTCTTTTTCAAATATAATCTTACTCTGAAACTCAATATACAGAATGGTTAAAAGGAGAACCACGCTAATTATACTGGCGCTGGGGGAGGGGGGCAGAGCTATGCCTCTGTCTTCCCTTCACTATTTCCTATGGGAAAGAGTCAAGAAGGCTAAGATTCCCGCAGTGAGGATTCATTAGGTATCTGTGGCTTGCCCAGCCTCATATGCATTCTGGAAGATTTAAAAGGAGTAGAAAGCTTTATTATGGGTAGGACAGAGTTTAAGATGGGCAATAAAATGTATACATGAAAGATATATGAGAGAACCAGGGAACCATGAGGAAGGAAAATGGGCTGGATTCCGCAGAAAAGGTTGGCTTTAACGTAGGTCTTAAAAGCAATGCAAGATTTCAGTTGACACAAAGAGGAGAAAGTATTCCAGATTGAGGCTACAGGGTAAGCAAAGTCACAGAAGTGGGAATGAGCATAGCATTGGCACCAGGATGGAGGAAAGGGACTGGTAGTGGAGCAGCCTGACTATGTAAACAGAAGAGGTGTGTGTGTGTGTGTGTGTGTGTGTGTGAGTGTGTGATGGTGGTGTTGAGAGGGATAGGATTTTACTAGGCAGCAAGGTGGAGTCAGATCATGCTGGTCTTGAAAGGCTGTCAGAGGAATTCAGGAGCTGGTAGGCTGTGGGGAAGCCACTAGAGGTTTTTACGCATGTGAATAGCCCAGTAAGAAATTTATCTGACAGTGACCTAGAGAACACACGCATGGAAGAGATGAGAGTCCACAAGTCCATATAAGAAGTTATTGCATTAACCCAGGTCAGAGGCATGTCTCTCTTTCTTTTTCTATTTAATGTGACTTAGTCCCTGTTGAGTTGGGTCGGACCAACCAATCTAGAAAATGATATTTGCACTCCACTGCAGGCTGTATGGCCTCTTAAACTGCTATCCATTTTTAAAGCAAATAACATTCTTAGTCCACAGTAAAACCAGCCATCTGACTGCTTTAGGTTGATCAGTGAGTTTCTTATAAAGAGAAATAGCCCAGGGAAGGCAGCTTCTAACAGCACTGTCACTGAGTACTGTCTTGAACCAACATAAGTCTGCTTTGAAGCATTCAGATTGGACATGCAATAAGGACTGGTTTTTAAAGTATCTGAAGAAAATTATACAGTGCAATTGGATTACAAGGATCCTGGGAATGTTTACTGGAGTTACAAGTTCTAGATAATAAATTTAAGCAGCCCAGTCTATGCACAAGCAGCGAGCTGGATTTGCCTAGAGGAGTGTGATAAAATCAAGCATGAGTGCATTTATCCTATTTTGCCTCTCCAGGCAGACTTTGCCAATTCTCAACCTGACCTCAATTCAGATAGCCCATGAGGAGTTCAATTTTACAAGTTCCCTCTACGTTTGAGTAATAAGGCAAAGAATTGGGAGTGGTGGCAAGTAAAAAAGTCGCAAGGCCTAGGCAAAGGAAACTCACAGAGAAGAACACATCATGAGAGGCAGATGTGACCAGATAGTAACTTTCCCTGAAACTTGGAGATGTGATGGCTGTTATTATCATGACTGAATTTGACTCCTTATGAGAGAAACAAGAAAGAATAAAGAAACATACTGAATGGGAGAAGATATTTGCAAATCATATATTTGATAAGGAGTTAATATCCAAAATATATAAAGAACTCATACAACTCAACAACAAAGAAATCAAACGACCTGATTAAAAAATGGGCAGAGGACCTGAATAGACATTTTCCCAAAGAAGACATGCAGATGGCCAACAGGTACATGAAAAGATGCTCAACATTGCTAATTATCAGAGAAATGCAAATCAAAACCACAAAGAGATATCACCTCACCCCTGTCAGAATGGCTATTATCAAAAAGACAAGAGGGGGGAGAGAAGATGGCGGAAGAGTAAGACGCAGAGATCACATTCCTTCCCACAGATACAGTAGAAATACACCTACACGTGGAACTGCTCCTACAGAACACCCACTGAACGCTGGCAGAAAACGTCCGACCTCCAAAAAGGCAAGAAACTCCCCCCGTACTTGGGTAGGGCAAAAGAAAAAAGAAATAACAGAGACAAAAGAATAGGGACAGCGCCTGCACCAGTGGGAGGGAGCCGTGAAGGAGGAAAGGTTTCCACGCACTAGGAAGCCCCTTCGCGGGCGGAGACTGCGGGTGGCGGAGGGGGGAAGCTTCGGAGCCACGGAGGAGAGCGCAGCCACAGAGGTGCGGAGGGCAAAGCGGAGAGGTTCCCGCACAGAGGCTCGGCGCCGAGCAGCACTCACCAGCCCGAGAGGCTTGTCTGCTTAGCCGCCGGGGCGGGCGGGGCTGGGAGCTGAGGCTCGGGCTTCGGTCGGATCGCAGGGAGAGGACTGGGGCTGGCGGCGTGAACACAGCCTGAAGGGGTTAGCTCACCACAGCTAGCCGGGAGGGAGTCCGGGGAAAAAGTCTGCAGCTGCCGAAGAGGCAAGAGACTTTTTCTTGCCTCTTTGTTTCGCGGCGGGCAAGGAGAGGGGATTCAGAGCGCCGCCTAAACGAACTCCAGAGAAGGGCGCGAGCCGCGGCTATCAGCGCGGATCCCACAGCAACAGGGGCGCAGAGGGAAAATCGGAGAGACTCCCGCACAGAGGCTCGGCGCCGAGCGGCGCTCACCAGCCCGAGAGGCTTGTCTGCTCCCCCGCCGGGGCGGGCAGGGCTGGGAGCTGAGGCTCGGGCTGCGGTCGGATCGCAGGGAGAGGACTGGGGCTGGCGGCGTGAACACAGCCTGAAGGGGTTGGCGCACCACAGCTAGCCGGGAGGGAGACCGGGAAAAGGTCTGCAGCTGCCGAAGAGGCAAGAGACTTTTTCTTGCCTCTTTGTTTCGCTGCGCGCAAGGAGAGGGGATTCAGAGCGCCGCCTAAACGAACTCCAGAGAAGGGCGCAAGCCACGGCGATCAGCGCGGACCCCAGAGACGGGCGTGAGACGCTGGGGCTGCTGCTGCCGCCTCCAAAAAGCCTGTGTGTGAGCACAGGTCACTCTCCACACCTCCCCTCCCAGGAGCCTGTGCAGCCCGCCACTGCCGGGGTCCCGGGATCCGGGGACAACATCCCCGGGAGAACGCACTGCGCGCCTCGAGCTGGTGCAACGTCACGCCGGCCTCTGACGCCGCAGGCTCGCCCCGCCTCCTCCGTACCGCTCCCTCCCCGCGGCCTGGGTGAGCCAGAGCCCCCGAAGCAGCTGCTCCTTTAACCCCGTCCTGTCTGGGCGGGGAACAGACGCCCTCAGGCGACCTACACGCAGAGGCGGCTCCAAATCCAAAGCTGAACCCCAGGAGCTGTGCGAACAGGGAAGAGAAGGGGAAATCTCTCCCAGCAGCCTCAGAAGCAGCGGATTAAAACTCCACAAACAACTTGATGTGATGCATCTGTTGAATACCTGAATAGACAACGAATCATCCCAAATTCAGGAGGGGGACTCTGGGAGCAGGAGATATTAATTTTTCCCCTTTTCCTTTTTTTTGTGAGTGTATATGTATATGCTTCTGGGTGAGATTTTGTCTGTATAGCTTTGCTTTACAATAGCTTTATTTTACTTCACTATATTATAGCCTCTTTCTTTCTTTCTTTCTATTTTTTCTCCCTTTTACTCTGAGCCGTGTGGACGAAAGGCTCTTGGTGCTCCAGCCAGGCATCAGGGCCGTGCCTCTGAGGTGGGAGAGCCAACTTCAGAACACTGGTCCACAAGAGACCTCCCAGCTCCACGTAATACCAAACGGCAAAAATCTCCCAGAGATCTCCATCTCAACATCAAGACCCAGCTTTACTCAACGACCAGCAAGCTACAGTGCTGGACATCCTATGCCAAACAACTAGCTAGACAGGAACACAACCCCATCCATTGGCAGAGAGGCTGCCTAAAATCATAATAAGGCCACAGACACCACAAAATACACCACCAGACGTGGACGTGCCCACCAGAAAGACAAGATCTAGCCTCATCCACCAGAACTCAGGCACTAGTTCCCTCCACCAGGAAGCCTACACAACCCACTGAACCAACCTTAGCCGCTGGGGACAGATACCCAAAACAACGGGAACTACGAACCTGCAGCCTGTGAAAAGGAGACCCCAAACACAGTAAGATAGGCAAAATAAGACGACAGAAAAACACACAGCAGATGAAGGAGCAGGCTCAAAACACACTGGACTTAACAAATGAAGAGGAAATAGGTAGTCTACCTGAAAAAGAATTCAGAATAATGATAGTAAGGATGATCCAAAATCTTGGAAATAGAATAGACAAAATGCAAGAAACATTTAACAAGGATGTAGAAGAACTAAAGAGGAACCAAGCAATGATGAAGAACACAATAAATGAAATTAAAAATACTCTAGATGGGATCAATAGTAGAATAACTGAGGCAGAAGAAAGGATAAGTGACCTGGAAGATAAAATGGTGGAAATAACTACTACAGAGCAGGATAAAGAAAAAAGAATGAAAAGAACTGAGGACAGTCTCAGGGACCTCTGGGACAACATTAAACGTGCCAACATTCGAATTATAGGGGTACCAGAAGAAGAAGAGAAAAAGAAAGGGACTGAGAAAATTTTTGAAGAGATTATAGTTGAAAACTTCCCTAATATGGGAAAGGAAATAGTTAATCAAGTCCTGGAAGCACAGAGAGTCCCATACAGGATAAACCCAAGGAGGAACACGCCAAGACACATATTAATCAAACTGTCAAAAATTAAATATAAGGAAAACATATTAAAGGCAGCAAGGGAAAAAAAACAAATAACACACAAGGGAATCCCCATAAGGTTAACATCTGATCTCTCAGCAGAAACTCTGCAAGCCAGAAGGGAGTGGCAGGATATATTTAAAGTCATGAAGGAGAAAAACCTACAACCAAGATTACTCTACCCAGCAAGGATCTCATTCAGATTCGATGGAGAAATTAAAACCTTTACAGAGAAGCAAAAGCTGAGAGAGTTCAGCACCACCAAACCAGCTCTACAACAAATGCTAAAGGAAATTCTCTAGGCAAGAAACACAAGAGAAGGAAAACACCTACAATAACAAACCCAATACATTTAAGAAAATGGGAATAGGAACATACATATCGATAATTACCTTGAATGTAAATGGATTAAATGCTCCCACCAAAAGACACAGGCTGGCTGAATGGATACAAAAACAAGACCCATACATATGCTGTCTACAAGAGACCCACTTCAGACCTAGGGACACATACAGACCGAAAGTGAGGGGATGGAAAAAGATATTCCATGCAAATGGAAATCAAAAGAAAGCTGGAGTAGCAATTCTCATATCAGACAAAATAGACTTTAAAATAAAGACTAGTACAAGAGACAAAGAAGGACACTATATAATGATCAAGGGATCGATCCAAGAGGAAGGCATAACAATTGTAAATATTTATGCACCCAACATAGGAGCACCTGAATACATAAGGCAAATACTAACAGCCATGAAAGGGGAAATTGACAGCAACACAATCATAGTAGGGGACTTTAACACCCCACTTTCACCAATGGACAGATCATCCAAAATGAAAATAAATAAGGAAACACAAGCTTTAAATGATACATTAAACAATATGGACTTAATTGATATTTATAGGACATTCCACCCAAAAACAACAGAATACACATTTTTCTCAAGTGCTCATGGAACATTCTCCAGGATAGATCATATCTTGGGTCACAAATCAAGCCTTGGTAAATTTAAGAAAATTGAAATCGTATCAAGTATCTTTTCCGACCACAATGCTATGAGACTAGATATCAATTACAGGAAAAGATCTGTAAAAAATACAAACACATGGAGGCTACACAATACATTACTTAATAACGAAGTGATTACTGAAGAAATCAAAGGGGAAATCAAAAAATACCTAGAAACAAATGACAATGGAGACACGACGACCCAAAACCTATGGGACACAGCAAAAGCAGTGCTAAGAGGGAAGTTTATAGCAATACAAGCCTACCTCAAGAAACAGGAAACATCTCGAATAAACAACCTAACCTTGCACCTAAAGCAATTAGAGAAAGAAGAACAAAAAAGCCCAAAGCCAGCAGAAGGAAAGAAATTATAAAGATCAGGTCAGAAATAAATGAAAAAGAAATGAAGGAAACAATAGCAAAAATCAATGAAACTAAAAGCTGGTTCTTTGAGAAGATAAACAAAATTGATAAACCATTCGCCAGACTCATCAAGAGAAAAAGGGAGAAGACTCAGATCAATAGAATTAGAAATGAAAAAGGAGAAGTAACCACTGACACTGCAGAAATACAAAAGATCATGAGAGATTACTACAAGCAACTCTATGCCAATAAAATGGACAACCTGGAAGAAATGGACAGATTCTTAGAAATGCACAAACTGCCGAGACTGAACCAGGAAGAAATAGAAAATATGAACAGACCAATCACAAGCACTGAAATTGAAACTGTGATTAAAAACCTTCCAACAAACAAAAGCCCAGGACCAGATGGCTTCACAGGCGAATTCTATCAAACATTTAGAGAAGAGCTAACACCTATCCTTCTCAAACTCTTCCAAAATATTGCAGAGGGAGGAACACTCCCAAACTCATTCTACGAGGCCACCATCACCCTGATACCAAAACCAGACAAAGATGTCACAAAGAAAGAAAACTACAGGCCAATATCACTGATGAACATAGATGCAAAAATCCTCAACAAAATACTAGCAAACAGAATCCAACAGCACATTAAAAGGATCATACACCATGATCAAGTGGGGTTTAGCCCAGGAATGCAAGGATTCTTCAATATACGCAAATCAATCAATGTGATACACCATATTAACAAATTGAAGGAGAAAAACCATATGATCATCTCAATAGATGCAGAGAAAGCTTTTGACAAAATTCAACACCCATTTATGATAAAAGCCCTGCAGAAAGTAGGCATAGAGGGAACTTTCCTCAACATAATAAAGGCCATATATGACAAACCCACAGCCAACATTGTCCTCAATGGTGAAAAACTGAAACCATTTCCACTAAGATCAGGAACAAGACAAGGTTGCCCACTCTCACCACTATTATTCAACATAGTTCTGGAAGTCCTAGCCACAGCAATCAGAGAAGACAAAGAAATAAAAGGAATCCAAATCGGAAAAGAAGAAGTAAAGCTGTCACTATTTGCAGATGACATGATACTATACATAGAGAATCCTAAAGATGCTACCAGAAAACTCCTAGAGCTAATCAATGAATTTGGTAAAGTAGCAGGATACAAAATTAATGCACAGAAATCTCTTGCATTTCTATACACTAATGACGAAAAATCTGAAAGTGAAATTAAGAAAACACTCCCATTTACCATTGCAACAAAAAGAATAAAATATCTAGGAATAAACCTACCTAAGGAGACAAAAGACCTGTATGCAGAAAATTATAAGACACTGATGAAAGAAATTAAAGATGATACAAATAGATGGAGAGATATACCATGTTCCTGGATTGGAAGAATCAACATTGTGAAAATGTCTCTACTACCCAAAGCAATCTACAGATTCAATGCAATCCCTATCAAACTACCACTGGCATTTTTCACAGAACTAGAACAAAAAATTTCACAATTTGTATGGAAACACAAAAGACCCCGAATAGCCAAAGCAATCTTGAGAACGAAAAATGGAGCTGGGGGAATCAGGCTCCCTGACTTCAGACTATATTACAAAGCTTCAGTAATCAAGACAGTTTGGTATTGGCACAAAAACAGAAATATAGATCAATGGAACAGGATAGAAAGCCCAGAGATAAACCCACACACATATGGTCAACTTATCTTTGATAAAGGAGGCAAGCATATACAGTGGAGAAAAGACAGCCTCTTCAATAAGTGGTGCTGGGAAAATTGGACAGGAGCATGTAAAAGTATGAAATTAGAACACTCCCTGACACCATGCACAAAAATAAACTCAAAATGGATTAAAGACCTAAGTGTAAGGGCAGACACTATCAAACTCTTAGAGGAAAACATAGGCAGAACACTCTATGACATACATCACAGCAAGATTCTTTTTGACCCAGCTCCCAGAGAAATGGAAATAAGTACACAAATAAACAAATGGGACCTAATGAAACTGAAAAGCTTTTGCACAGCAAAGGAAACCATAAACAAGACCAAAAGACAACCCTCAGAATGGGAGAAAATATTTGCAAATGAAGCAACTGACAAAGGATTAATCTCCAAGATTTACAAGCAGCTCATGCAGCTCAATAACAAAAAAACGAACAACCCAATCCAAAAATGGGCAGAAGATCTAAATAGACATTTCTCCAAAGAAGATATACAGATGGCCTACAGACACATGAAAGAATGCTCAACATCATTAATCATTAGAGAAATGCAAATCAAAACTATAATGAGATATCATCTCACACCGGTCAGAATGGCCATCATCAAAAAATCTAGAAACAATAAATGCTGGAGAGGGTGTGGAGGAAAGGGAACACTCTTGCACTGTTGGTGGGAATGTAAATTGATACAGCCACTATGGAGAACAGTATGGAGGTTCCTTAAAAAACTACAAATAGAACTACCATACGACCCAGCAATCCCACTACTGGGCATATACCCTGAGAAAACCATAGGTCAAAAAGAGTCATGTACCAAAATGTTCATTGCAGCTCTATTTACAATAGCCAGGACATGGAAGCAACCTAAATGTCCATCGACAGATGAATGGATAAAGAAGATGTGGCACATATATACAATGGAATATTACTCAGCCATAAAAAGAAATGAAATGGAGGTATTTGTAATGAGGTGGATGGAGTTAGAGTCTGTCATACAGAGTGAAGTAAGTCAGAAAGAGAAAAACAAATACAGTATGCTAACACATATATATGGAATCTAAGGGAAAAAAAAAAAAAAGGCCATGAAGAACCTAGTGGCAAGACGGGAATAAAGACACAGACCTACTAGAGAATGGACTTGAGGATATGGGGAGGGGGTGGGGTGAGATGTGACAGGGTAAGAGAGTGTCATGGACATATATACACTACCAAATGTAAAATAGATAGCTAGTGGGAAGCAGCCGCATAGCACAGGGAGATCAGCTCGGTGCTTTGTGACCACCTAGAGGGGTGGGATGGGGAGGGTGGGAGGGAGGGAGATGCAAGAGGGAAGAGAAATGGGAACATATTGTATATGTATAACAGATTCACTTTGTTATAAAGCAGATGCTAACACACTATTGTAAGGCAATTATACTTCAATAAAGATGTTTGAAAAAAAAAAAAAAAGACAAGAAATAACAAATGTTGGAAAGGATGTGGAGAAAAGGGAACCCTGTGCACTTTTTGTGGGAATGTAAATTGCTGCGGCCACTATGGAAAACAGTATGGAGATTCCTCAAAAAAGTAAGACTAGAACTGTCATATGACCCAGCTATTCTACTTCTGGGTGTTTACCCAAAGAACACAAAAACACTAATTCGAAAAGATATGTACCCCTATGTTCATTGCAGCATTATTCACAATAGCCAAGATATGGAAACAATCTAAGTGTCCATCAGTGGATGAATGGAATGGATAAAGAAGATGCAGTATAAATACACAGTGAAGTACTACTCGGTCATAAAAAAGAATGAATTCCTGCCATTTCTGACAACATGGATGGACCTTGAAAGTATTATGCTAAGTGAAATAAGTCAAATGAAGAAACACAAATACTGTATGATTTCACGCATATGTGGAATCTAAAACAAAACAAAACAAATAAATAAAATAAAACAAAAACAAACTCAAAACAGATTAGTGTATACAGATGTCAAATTATAATGTTGTTACCTGAAATTTATATAGTTAAAAAAAATAAGAAACAAGGGATAGGAGGCTAGGGTGGGCCCAAGTGCCATTGATTGAGAGGTATTTAATGAGAAACTTAAAATCATTCATTCAATGAACTTTTAATAAGTGAACAAATATAGGCACTAAAGAATTGCCAGTAAATAGAAATACCTGCCCTCATGGAACTTACATTCCAGTGTGGGGCTGGAGCAGGCAAGAGACAAAATTAACAGACTCTTTCCCTAAATGATCTCATCCAGCTCCATGGTTTTACTTACCATCTATATTCTGACTCCTAAATGTACATATCCAGCCCTGATGTCTCCCTGGGACTCCAGATTCATTTACCTGATTGCCAATTCAATGTCTCCACTTAGGTCTTATGGGCCCTTCAAGTAGAACATGACCAAAACAGAACTCTTGATATTTTCTGCCCAAATCTGTTCCTCCCACAGCATACCCCATGTTGATAAATTGTGTCACAATTCCTCCACTTGTTCAGATCAAGACCTGAGAGTCATTCTTGATTTGCTCTCTTTTCTTCACCTTCCATTCTGTCAGCAAATCTTGTAAATTCCACCATCAAGATACATGTTGGATCTGTCCATTTCTCACCACCTCCATGATTATCACCCCAATTAAAGCTGTCCTCAACTCTCACCTGAAAAACTGCAAGCAACTACTAATTGGTCACCCTGCCTCCACTTTTTCCTTCATATAATTCATTTTCCACACAATAGTCAAAATGAACTTACATACTAAGAATTACATTATATCACTCTGGCACTTAAAAACTAATGACTTCACATGAATATAAGAAATAAACAAAAATACTTAGGCCTCCAACAGAGTCTGGTCAAGATCTGACCCCAGCGTCTTTCTATAGCCTGATCTAACAGTCTCTCTTGTTCCCTTGATTAATAAGCTCAAAGTAGACTGGTAGCCTTTCTTTTTTTAAATGAGGTATAGTTGATTTACAATATTGTGTTAGTTTCAGGTATACAGCAAAATGATTCCGTTCATACATACACAAACACATATATACATATATATATGTATATTTCAGATTACTTTCCATTATAGGTTATTACAAGATATTGGGTATAATTCGCTGTGCAGTACAGTAATTCCTTGATGCTTATCTATTTTATGTATAGTAGTTTGTATCTGTTACTCTCATACCCCTAATTTATCCCTTCCCCCTGGTTCCTTTACCCTTCTATGTCCAGAGTCTGTTTCTGCTTTGTATGTAGATTCATTTGTATTATTTTTTATATTCCACACGTAACTGATATCATATAATATTTGTCTTTTTCTGTCTGACTTACTTCACTGAGTATGATCATCTCTAGGATCATCCATGTTGCTGAAAATGGCAATATTTCATTCTTTTTTATGGCTGAGTAATATTCCATTGTATATATATACCATATCTTCATAAGCCAATCATCTGTTGTTGGGCACTGGGGTTGTTTCCATGTCTTGGCTATTGTAAATAGTGCTGCTATGAGAATTGGGGTGTGTGTGTCTTACCAAATTAGATTTTTCATCTTTTCTGGGTATATGCTCAGGAGTGAGATTGCTGGATCTTATGATAACTCAATTTTTAGATTTTTTTAAGGAACCTCTAGATTTTTTTTTCCCTAGTGGCTATACCAATTTACATTCCTACCAACAGTGTAGTAGGCTTCACTTTTTCCACAACCTCTCCAGCATTTATTATCTGTAGACATTTTGATGATGGCCATTCTGACCTGTGTGAAGTGATACCTCATTGTGATTTTGATTTGCATTTCTCTGATAATTAGCAATGTTGAGCATCTTTTCATGTGCCTTTTGGCCACCTGTATGTCTTCTTTGGAGAAATGTCTATTTCGGTCTTCTGCACATATTTTGATTGGGTTGTTTGTTTTTTTGCTATCGAGTTGTATGAGCTGTTTGTATATTTTGGATATTAAACCTTTGTCAGTTGCATTGTTTGAAAATATTTTCTTCCATTCTGTAGGTTGTCTTTTTGTTTTGTTGATGGTTTCCTTTGCTGTGCAAAAGCTTATAAGTTTGATTAGGTCCCATTTTTTAATTTTTGCTTTAATTTCTTTTGCCTTGGGAGACTGATGTAAGAAAATACTGCTATGATTTACATACAAGAATGTTTTGCCTATGTTCTCTTCTAGGGGTTTTATAGTGTCATGTCTTATATTTAGGTCTTTTTTTTTCTTTTTATTTATTTATTTGGCTGTGTTGGGTCTTCATTGCTGCACAAGAACTTTTCTCTAGTTGCAGCGAGCAGGGAGTACTCTTTGTTGCAGTGCACGGGCTTCTCATTGTGGTGGCTTCTCTTGCTGCAGAGCACAGGCTCTAGGGCTGTGGGCTTCAGTAGTTGTGGCACACGGGCTCAGTAGTTGTGGCTCAAGGGCTCTAGAGCACAGCCTCAGTAGTTGTGGCACACAGGCTTAGTTGCTCTGCGGCATGCGGGATCCTCCCAGACCAGAGCTTGAACCCACGTCCCCTGCATTGGCAGGGGGACTCTTAACCACTGTGCCACCAGGGAAGCCCATATTTAGGTCTTAAAACCATTTTGAGTTTATTTTTGTATTTGGTGTGAGGGAGTGTTCTAATTTCATTGATTTACATGTAGCTGTGAAGCTTTCCCTACACTACTTGTTGAAGAGACTGTCTTTTCTCCATTGTATAGCCTTGCCTCCTTTGTCGTAGATTATTTGACCTTAGGTGTGTGAATTTATTTCTGGGCTCTCTATTCTGTTCCATTGATCTATGTCTATTTTTGTGCCAATACCATGCTGTTCTGATTACTGTAGCTTTGTAGTATAGTCTGAAGTCTGGAAGAGTTATGTCTCCAACTTTGTTCTTCTTCCTCAGGATTGCTTTGAAAATTCTGTTTTTTTTTATGTTTCCATATACATTTTAGGATTATTTGTTCTAATTCTGATTAAAATGTCATGGGTATTGTGATAGGGATGACGTTAACTCTGTAGATTCCTTTGGGTAGCATGGCCATTTTAACAATATTAATTCTTCTAGTCCAAGAGCATGAGATATCTTTCCATTTCTTTGAATCATCTTCAGTTTTCTTTATCAACGTTTTATAGGTTTCAGCATATAGGTCTTTCACTTCCTTGGTTAAGTTTATTCCTAGGGTTTTTTTGTTTTGTTTTGTTTTTGACTCAATTTAAAATGGCACTTTTTTTTTTTTACTTTCTGATATTGCATTGTTAGTGTAAAGAAATGCAACAGATTTCTATATATTAATCTTGTATCCTACTACATTGCTAAATTAATTTATTCTAATAATTTTGTGTGGAGACTTTAGGGTTCTCTAGAGTCATCTGCAAATAGTTTAACGTCTCCTTTTCCAATTTGGATACCTTTCTTTTTCTTCTCTGATTGCTGTGGCTAGGACTTCCAAAACTATGTTGAATAGAAATGGTGAGAGTGGGTATCCTTGTCTTGTTCCTGAATTTGGCGAGAAGGCTTTCAGCTTTTCACTGTCAAGTATTATGTGGGCTATGGGTTTGTTGTAAATGGCTTTTATTATGTTGAGACATGTTCCCTCTATACCCACTTTGGTGAGAGTCTTTATCATGAATGTATATTGAATTTTGTCAAATTGTTCTTCTGCATCTTTTGAGATGACCATGTCTCTTTCTTTTTTTTTTTTGTCTTTCCTTTTGTTCATGTGATGTATCACATTAATTGATTTCTGTATGTTGAACTATCCTTGTGACCCTGGAATTGATCCAATTTGACCATGGTGCATGATCCTTTTTATATATTGTTGGATTTGGTTTGCTAATATTTGGTTGAGGGTTTTTGCATCTATATTAATCAAAGATAATTGTCCTGTAATTTGCTTTTTCTGAGTGTATTTGGTTTAGGTATCAAGGTGATGGTGGCTTTATAAAATGAATTTGGCAGTGTTTCCTCATCTTCAGTCTTTTGGAATATTTTGAGAAGGATAGGTATAAGTTCTTCTTTGTATGTTGGGTAGAATTCCCCAGTAAATCTCTCTGGTCCTGGACTTTTGTTTGCAGGGAGTCTTTTTTTTTTTTTTTTTTTAACAGATTCTATTTAACTTTTGGTGATCTGTCTGTTCAAATTATCTGTTTCTTTTTGGCTCAGTTTTGGCAGGCTGTATGTTTCTAGAAATTTGTCCATTTCTTCTACGTTGTCCAATTTGTTGGAATATAACTGTACACAGTATTCTTTTATGATTTTTTGTATTTCTGTGGTAACAGTTGTTATTTCTCCTCTTCCATTTCTTATTTTAATTTGGTCCTCTCTCTTTTCTTCTTCGTGAACCTGGCTAGAGGTTTGTCAATTTCGTTTATCATTTCAAAAAACCAGATCTTGGTTTCATTGATCTTTTCTACTGTTTTTTTTTAAATCTCCATTTTATTTATTTCCTCTCTGATCTTTATTATTTCCTTCCTTCTGCTGAGTTTGGGTTTTGTTTTTTTTCAAACTCCTTTAGGTGGTAGGTTAGATTGTTTATTTCAGGTTTCTTTTGTTTGTTTTTTTTTGTTTTTTGCTTTTTTTGTGGAAGGCCTGTATTGCTGTGAACTTCCCTTTTAGAACTACTTTTGATGCATCCAATAAGTTTTGTAAGGTTGTGTTTTCATTGTCATTTGGCTTGAGGTATTTTCTGATTTCTTCTTCAATTTCATCATTTTCCTATTGCTTTTTTAAATAGGATGTTTTTCAGTCTCCATTTGTTTGTTCTTTTCCCATTTTTATTTCTGTGTTTGATTTCTAGTTTCATACCATTGTGGTCAGAATAGGTGCTTGAAATAACTTCTATCCTCTTAAATTTGTTGAGGCTTGTTATGTGACCTAGTGTGTACTTTTTAAATTTTTTTGGATGCAGTGTCCTATAGATGTCAGTTAAATCCCACTGATCTATTGTGTCATTTAGGACCTCCATTGCGTTATTGATTTTCTGTTTGGAAGATCTGTCCATTGATGTCAGTGGGGTGTTAAAGCCTCCTACTATTTTTGTATTTCTGTCAGTTTCTCACTTTATGTCCATTAGTATTTATTTTATATGTTTAGGTGCTTCTATGTTGGGTGCATATATATTAACAAGTGTAGTATCCTCTACTTGTATTGATCCCTTTATCATTATATAACACCCTTATTGTCTGTCTTTACAGACTTTGTTTTAAAGTCTATTTTGTCTGATATGACTATTTCTACCCCTGCTTTCTTGCCATTCCATTTGCATAAAATATCTTCTTCTAAACCATCACTTTCAGTCTGTGTGGGTCTTTGATCCTGAAGTGAATCTCTTGTAGGCAGCATACAGCAGGTTCGTGTTTTTTTTTAAATCCAGTCTGCCTATGTATTTTGTTGTTGTTGTTGTTGTTTTATACTGCAGGTTCTTATTAGTCATCAATTTTATACACATCAGTGTATACATGTCAATCCCAATCGCCCAATTCAGCACACCACCATCCCCACCCCACCGCAGTTTTCCCCCCTTGGTGTCCATATGTCCGTTCTCTACATCTGTGTCTCAACTTCTGCCCTGCAAACCGGCTCATCTGTACCATTTTCTCGGTTCCACATACATGCGTTAATATACAATATTTGTTTTTCTCTTTCTGACTTACTTCACTCTGTATGACAGTCTCTAGATCCATCGACGTCTCAACAAATGACTCAATTTCGTTCCTTTTTATGGCTGAGTAATATTCCATTGTATATATGTACCACATCTTCTTTACCATTTGGCTGTTGATGGGCATTTAGGTTGCTTCCATGACCTGGCTATTGTAAATAGTGCTGCAAGGAATATTGGGGTGCATGTGTCTTTTTGAATTATGGTTTTCTCTGGGTATACACCCAGTAGTGGGATTGCTGGATCATATGGTAAATCTATTTTTAGTTTTATTTTTTTTAAACATCTCTATTGGAGTATAATTGCTTTACAATGGTGTGTTAGTTTCTGCTTTATAACAAAGTGAATCAGTTAGACATATACATATGATCCCATATCTCTTCCCTCTTGCATCTCCCTCCCTCCCACCCTCCCTATCCCACCCCTCTAGGTGGTCACAAAGCACCGAGCTGATCTCCCTGTGCTATGCGGCTGCTTCCCACTAGCTATCTATTTTACATTTGGTAGTGTATATATGTCGAAGCCACTCTCTCACCCTGTCACATCTTACCCCTCCCCCTCCCCATATCCTCAAGTCCATTCTCTAGTAGGTCTCTGTCTTTATTCCCGTCTTGCCACTAGGTTCTTCATGACCTTTATTTTCCCTTAGATTCCACATATATGTGTTAGCATACTGTATTTGTTTTTCTCTTTCTGACTTACTTCACTCTGTATGACAGACTCTAGGTCCATCCACCTCACTACAAATACCTCAATTTCGTTACTTTTTATGGCTGAGTAATATTCCATTGTATATATGTGCCACATCTTCTTTATCCATTCATCTGTCGATGGACACTTAGGTTGCTTCCATGTCCTGGCTATTGTAAATAGAGCTGCAATGAACATTTTGGTACATGACTCTTTTTGACCTATGGTTTTCTCAGGGTATATGCCCAGTAGTGGGATTGCTGGGTCGTATGGTAGTTCTATTTTTAGTTTTTTAAGGAACCTCCATACTGTTCTCCATAGTGGCTGTATCAATTTACATTCCCACCAACAGTGCAAGAGGGTTCCCTTTTCTCCACACCCTCTCCAGCATTTGTTGTTTGTACATTTTCTGATGATGCCCATTCTAACTGGTGTGAGGTGATACCTCATTGTAGTTTTGACTTGCATTTCTCTAATAATTAGTGATGTTGAGCATCTTTTCATGTGTTTCTTGGCCATCTGTATGTCTTCTTTGGAGAATGTCTATTTAGGTCTCCTGCCCATTTGTGGATTGGGGTGTTTGTTTCTTTAATATTGAGCTGAATGAGCTGTTTATATATTTTGGAAATTAATCCTTTGTCTGTTGATTCGTTTGCAAATATTTTCTCCCATTCTGAGGGTTGTCTTTTCGTCTTGTTTATGGTTTCCTTTGCTGTGCAAAAGCTTTGAAGTTTCATTAGGTCCCATTTGTTTATTTTTGTTTTTATTTCCATTACTCTAGGAGGTGGATCAAAAAAGACCTTGCTGTGATTGATGTCAAAGAGTGGTCTTCCTATGTTTTCCTCTAAGAGTTTTATAGTGTCCAGTCTTACATTTAGGTCTCAAATCCATTTTGAGTTTATTTTTGTGTATGGTGCTAGGGATTGTTCTAATTTCATTCTTTTACATGTAGCTGTCCAGTTTTCCCAGCACCATTTATTGAAGAGACTGTCTTTTCTCCATTGTATATCTTTACCTCCTATGTCATAGATTAGTTGACCATAGGTGTGTGGGTTTATCTCTGGGCTTTCTATCCTGTTCCATTGATCTATGTTTCTGTTTTTGTGCCAGTACCACATTGTCTTGATTACTGTAGCTTTGTAGTATAGTCTGAAGTCAGGGAGTCTGATTCCTCCAGCTCTGTTTTTTTCCCTCAAGACTGCTTTGGCTATTCGGGGTCTTTTGTGTCACCATACAAATTTTAAGATTTTTGGTTCTAGTTCTGTAAAAAATGCCATTGGTAATTTGATACGGATTGCATTGAATCTGTAGATTGCTTTCGGTACTATAGTCATTTTCACAATGTTGATTCTTCCAATCCAGGAACATGGTATATCTCTCCATCTGTTTGTATCATCTTTAATTTCTTTCATCAGTGTATTATAGATTTCTGCATACAGGTCTTTTGTCTCCCTAGGTAGATTTATTCCTAGGTATTTTATTCTTTTTGTTGCATTGGTAAATGGGAGTGTTTCCTTAATTTCTCTTTCAGATTTTTCATTATTAGTGTATAGGAATGCAAGAGATTTCTGTGCATTAATTTTGTATCCTGTAACCTTACCAAATTCATTGATTAGCTCTAGTAGTTTTCTGGTGGCATCTTTAGGATTCTCTATGTATAGTATCATGTCATTTGCAAACAGTGACAGTTTTAGTTCTTCATTTCCAATTTGTATTCCTTTTATTTCTTTTTCTTCTCTGATTGCCATGGCTAGGACCTCCAAAACTATGTTGAATAATAGTGGCGAGAATGTACCTCCTTGTCTCGTTCCTGATCTTAGAGGAAATGCTTTCAGTTTTTCACCATTGAGAATGATGTTTGCTGTGGGTTTGTCATATATGGCCTTTGTTATGTTGAGGTAGGTTCCCTCTATGCCCACTTTCCGGAGAGTTTTTTATCATAAATGGGTGTTGAATTTTGTCAAAAGCTTTTTCTGCATCTGTTGAGATGATCATATGGTTTTTATTCTTCAGTTTGTTAATATGGTGTATCACATTGATTGATTTGAGTATATTGAAGAATCCTTGCATCCCTGGGATAAATCCCACTTGATCGTGGTATATGATCCTTTTAATGTGTTGTTGGATTCTGTTTGCTAATATTTTGTTGAGGATTTTTGCATCTGTATTCATCAGTGGTATTGGTCTGTAATTTTCTTTTTTTGTAGTATCTTTGTCTGGTTTTGGTAGCAGGGTCATGGTGGCCTCATAGAATGAGTTTGGGAGTGTTCCTTCCTCTGCAATTTTTTGGAAGAGTTTGAGAAGAATGGGTGTTAGCTCTTCTCTAAATGTTTGATAGAATTCACCTGTGAAGCCATCTTGTCCTGGACTTTTGTTTGTTGGAAGATTTTTAATCACAGTTTCAATTTCATTACTTGTGATTGGTCTGTTCATATTTTCTATTTCTTCCTAGTTCAGTCTTGGAAGGTTATACCTTTCTAAGAATTTGTCCATTTCTTCCAGGTTGTCCATTTTATTGGCATAGAGTTGCTTGTAGTAGTCTCTTAGAATGCTTTGTATTTCTGCGGTGTCTGTTATAACTTCTCCTTTTTCATTTCTAATTTTATTGATTTGAGTCCTCTCCCTCTTTTTCTTGATGAGTCTGGCTAATGGCCTATCAATTTTGTTTATCTTCTCAAAGAACCAGCTTTTAGTTTTATTGATCTTTGCTATTGTTTTCTTTGTTTCTATTTCATTTATTTCTGCTCTGATCTTTATGATTTCTTTCCTTTTACTAACTTTGGGTTTTATTTGTTCTTCTTTCTCTAGTTCCTTTAGGTGTAAGGTTAGATTGTTTACTTGAGATTTTTCTTGTTTCTTTAGGTAGGCTTTTATAGCTATAAACTTCTCTCTTAGAACTGCTTTTGCTGCATCCCATAGGTTTTGGATCGTCGTGTTTTCATTGTCATTTGTCTCTAGGTATTTTTTGATTTCCTCTTTGATTTCTTCAGTGATCTCTTGGTTATTTAGTAACGTATTGTTTAGCCTCCATGTGTTTGTGCTTTTTACTTTTTTTTCCCTGTAATTCATTTCTAATCTCATAGCGTTGTGGTCAGAAAAGATCCTTGATATGATTTCAATTTTCTTAAATTTACTGAGGCTTGATTTTTGACCCAAGATGTGATCTATCCTGGAGATTGTTCCGTGTGCATTTGAGAAGAACGTGTAATCTGCTGTTTTTGGATGGAATGTCCTATAAATATCAATTAAATCTATCTGGTCTATTGTGTCATTTAAAGCTTCTGTTTCCTTATTTATTTTCATTTTGGATGATCTGTCCATTGGTGTAAGTGAGGTGTTAAAGTCCCCCACTATTTTTGTGTTACTGTCGATTTCCTCTTTTATAGCTGTTAGCAGTTGCCTTATGTATTGAGGTGCTCCTATGTTGGGTGCATATATATTTATAATTGTTATATCTTCTTCTTGGATTGATCCCTTGATCATTATGTAGTGTCCTTCCTTGTCTCTTGTAACATTCTTTATTTTAAATTCTATTTTATCTGATATGAGTATAGCTACTCCAGCTTTCTTTTGATTTCCATTTGCATGGAATATGTTTTTCCATCCCCTCACTTTCAGTCTGTATGTGTCCCTAGGTCTAAAGTGGGTTTCTTGTAGACAGCATATATATGGGTCTTGTTTTTGTATCCATTCAGCAAGCCTGTATCTTTTGGTTGGAGCATTTAATCCATTCACATTTAAGGTAATTATCGATATGTATGTTCCCATGGCCATTTTCTTTTTTTTTTTTTTTTTTTTTTTTTACAGTGAAAGAAGGTTTATTCAGGGAGAAATACACTCCATAGACAGAGTGTGGGCCATCTCTGAAGGCAAGAGGCACCAGGGTATGGGGTTGTCACTTTTCATAGGGGTGGGTAATTTCATAGGTAATTTCATGAGTAGGGGGAGTATTCTAGCTATCTGGGGGAAGGGGTGGGGATTTCCAGGAATTGGACCACTGCCCACTTTTTGACCTTTTATGGTCGGCCTTGGAACTGTCATGGCGCCTGTGCGTGTGTCATTTAGAGTGCTGGTGTGTTACAATGAGCATATATTGAGGCTCAAGGTCTAGTGGAAGTCGACTTGTCTGCCATCTTGGACCTAGTTGGTTCTAACCAGTTTATGTCGTGTCCTTGGGCTATGTCATTCTTTTTTTTTTTTTTTTTTTTTTTTAAATTAATTTTTTGTTGCAAAAACAATAATGTAAACACAATCATTTCATTTAAAAAAAATCCATACAAAGCTAAAACCCCCCTTTAGTCATTGTTCTCCGTCCCCATTTCCTCTCCTTCTGCCATGGCCATTTTCTTAATTGTTTTGGGTTTGTTTTTGTAGGTCCTTTTCTTCCCTTGTGTTTCCCACTTAGAGAAGTTCCTTTAGCATTTGTTGTAGAGCTGGTTTGGTGGTGCTGACTTCTCTTAGCTTTTGCTTGTCTGTAAAGCTTTTGATTTCTCCATCAAATCTAAATGAGATCCTTGCGGGGTAGATTAATCTTGGTTGTAGGTTCTTCCCTTTCATCACTTTAAGTATATCATGCCACTCCCTTCTGGCTTGTAGAGTTTCTGCTGAGAAATCAGCTGTTAACCTCATGGGAGTTCCCTTGTATGTTATTTGTCTTTTTTCCCTTGCTGCTTTCAATAATTTTTCTTTGTCTTTAATTTTTGCCAATTTGATTACTATGTGTCTCAGCGTGTTTCTCCTTGGGTTTATCCTGTATGGGACTCTCTGCGCTTCCTGGACTTGGGTGGCTATTTCCTTTCCCATGTTAGGGAAGTTTTCGACTATAATCTCTTCAAATATTTTCTCTGGTCCTTTCTCTCTCTCTTCTTGTTCTGGGACCCATATAATGCGAATGTTGTTGCATTTAATGTTGTCCCAGAGGTCTCTTAGGCTGTCTTCATTTCTTTTCATTCTTTTTTCTTTAGTCTGTTCTGCAGCAGTGAATTCCACCATTCTGTCTTCCAGGTCATTTATCTGTTCTTCTGCCTCAGTTATTCTGCTATTGATTCCTTCTAGTGTAGTTTTCATTTCAGTTATTGTATTGTTCATCTCTGTTTGTTTGTTCTTTAATTCTTCTAGGTCTTTGTTAAACATTTCTTGCATCTTCTCGATCTTTGCCTCCATTCTTTTTCCGAGGTCCTGGATCATCTTCACTATCATTATTCTGAATTCTTTTTCTGGAAGGTTGCCTATCTCCACTTCATTTAGTTGTTTTTCTGGGGTTTTATCTTCTTCCTTCATCTGGTATATAGCCCTCTGCCTTTTCATCTTGTCTTTCTTTCTGTGAATGTCTGCCTATGTATTTTGATCAGAGCATTTAGTCTTTTGTAGTAAATTGAGTTCCTTTATTTTTGGTTTTTGTGAATCTTTTGTGTGTTTTTGATTTTTGGTTACCATGGGGTTCAAGTATGTTGACCAATGACTTATCTACTTCCTTTAAATTGATAGGCATTTAAATTCGAACACATTAAAAAGATTTTTATACTCCCCTCTCCCATATTTCGTGATTTTGATGTCCTATTTTACATCTTCATGCTTATCTTTTTACTGTTTATTGTAGTTATAATAGCATTTATAATTTTTTTTAATCTATATACTGGCTTTTTTAAGTGATTTTCAGTCCTTTTATACATTTGCCTTTCCTATTGTGATTTTCTCTTTTCTATAGGTTGTCGCTTCTTTTCTATTTATAGAAGACCCTTTAATTTTTCTTTTAGAGTAGGTTTAGTTTTGCTGAATTCTTTTAGTTTTTGCTTTTCTGAGAAATTCTTATTTCTCCTTGTATTCTAAATGATGATCTTGCTGGGTAGGATATCCTAGGTTGCATGTTTTTCCCTTTTAGGACTTTGAATATATTTTGCCACTCCCTTTTGGCCTGCAAAGTTTCTGTAGAGGAATCAGCTGATAGCCTTAGGGGATTTCCCTTTTAACTGACTCTGCTTTTCTCTTGCTGTCTTTAGAATCCTCTGTTTAACTTTTGCCATTTTAATTATGATATCTTTTGGTGTGGGTCTGTTTGGGTTCATCTTGTTTGGGACCCTCTGTGCTTCCTGTTACTGGATATTTGTTTCCTTCCTGAGTTTTTTGAAATATTCAGCCATAATTTCTTCAAATACATTTTCAATACCCTTTTCTCTCTTTTTTTTCTGAAACCCCTATTATGTGTAGGTTGGCACACTTTATATTATCCCATAAATTTCGTATGTTGCTTTCTTTTTTTCCATTTGTTTTGCTGTTTGCTGTTTTGATTGGGTGATTTCCATTATTTTATCTTCCAGGCCACTTATTCGTTCTTTTGTGTTATCTAGTCTGCTATTCATTGCTCCTAGATTGGTTTTTATTTCAGCTATTGAGTTGTCTAGTTTTGATTTGTTCTTCTTTATAGTTGCTAGTTCCTTGTTACAGGGATCTGCATTTCTATTGAGAATCCTTCTTAATTCCTTTCACATTTTTATTACCTCCTTTTTGAATTTGGGGTCTAGTAGACTGGTGAGGTCTGTTTCATTGTTTGTTCTTTCATGGGATTTCTCATGTTTTTTAAAATCAGGAGTAGTTCCTCTGCTTTTTCATATTACTTAACTCTCTCTATCTCTATGACTTTAGGAGAAACAGTTATCTACTGTGGTCTTGAAGGGGTATTTTTACATGGGAATGTCCCTGTGTAGAGTGTGTGAGTCCAATATTTTTGGTGCAAGGGCTGGTTTTTGTATGGATGCCAGCCATGACTTTCCTCAGAGTGTGCTGGCTGTTATCCCCTTGATAGGGAGTGTGATTGGTGTTGTGGTGTCCAGAGCCTGCACTGGATGTTGACCAGGGCCTCCTCTTTGCTCCATGGCTGTCACAGCCCTGTCAGGGACAGGGTCTCCTCCCCAGTTATTGGAAGAGAAGTCCTGAGGGTTGCTTTTGATCAGTCTCCATTGCCCTTTTGTGCATGCCCTGCCCCAGTGGAGGTGACTGCTGAAGCAAGTGAGTCCCATGTGGGCACAGCCAACCTATTCACTGCCTGTACAGGCATCCACAGTTCTGCCCAGAAGCAGCCCAAAGTTGTATCCCTTTCTCCATTATGTTCTTCCCAGACCTAGTGCTAGGCTATGGTGTGGAATGGGCTGGTGTTGGGTGCCAGGGTGCTGGCTGCAGGAGCTGAGGTGCTTATGCTGCTTCCTGGGATCTGGGCTGCCTCTGGGGCAGACCTCTCACAGAATCTGTCCACCCCAGACCCAGCTCCAAGCTGCCATGTGTTGTGAGCAGAGCCAGAGTGCTCCTGCCAGGAAATGAACCACTGTGTATTCTTTCCCAAGGGCTGTCTGCTTAAAACGTGTGTATCTGTGATGCCACTTGTGTGCACACCAAAGTCCACTGCCGCTGGACCTGTCTCTGCTGTGAGCTGGTTGATAGTGGACTCCACAGCCGGACCCACCCCCACCATGCACACACTGACAAAGGGCTCCGTGGTTCTGGCTGAACCAAGCCCCAGGTCCTCCATGCTGTCTCCATGTAGCTAGATGAGTCCTCTCCCAGGTCCTGTCTGTCCAATATTCAGTGCTTAGCAGCTCTGCATACTTGTAGCACCACCCAGTGTACACTTCGGACTGGGAAGTGTGGGGAGGTTGTAGCCAGTGCTGGTCTCTCTCTGCCCTGATTGTTAGCAAGCCAGCATGTGCACACTCCTCTCAAGTAGAGTCTAGGCTTCTCCAGCCCCTCTGTCTGTCCCAGCGGATTTCCTAGGAGGCAGGGGAGCTCCCCAGGGTGAGGGTATGCCTGTGTGGACTTTCTGCTCTTTACAGATATTTTCCAGGGGCACTGGTCCCATCCTGGTGAGTTTTTTTTTTTCCTGTCCTACCTGGTTATGTGGAGATCTTTCTTGTAGGTTGGTTGTATAAGAGATCTTCTGCCAGTTTCCAGTTGGTTTTCTGTGAGAATTGTTCTACATGTAGATGTATTTTTGATGTGTTTGTGGGAGGAGGTGAGCTCCACATCCTTCTACTCCTCCATCTCAATGCCCCTCCCACTTCACTCCACAGTGGTCTCCTTTCTATTGGTTGAACTAGCCAAACCCTTTCCTCTTGCCCTTTGCCATTTCTCTTCTCTGTGTCTGCTGTGCTCTTTCTCTGTCTCTTAACATGGCTTTCTCCTTTCTATCTTTCCAGCTGACCACCTCAGAGTGATCTTCCCTGACAATCTAAAATAGACCCACCTCCATTTTTCTCTGGCATAGCCCCCTATTTGTTTCCTTCATCATACTTATCACATGTGTGAGTGTATGTGCATGTGTGTGTTGTTTGTGTGTATTTCTGTCTCTCCCATTAGGCTGCAAGCTTCATTAATGTAGTGGTAATGGCCATCTAGTGCCTAGCTCAGTAAAAAATGTTTTGAATAAATGAATGGGTAGAGAAGGGTTTTGGGATATAAGCATCATGAAGGTCTGAAGAGGCTAAAACTTTGAATGTTCTGGGCTCTAGATCTTCATGCCAAGGACTATTGGGGTTAGGCACAAACTTTCAGGATAGGGTCAGAGCCAGAGATTATCATGGCCAGGGTGTGTGATGTGGAGGTCAGAACAGTAATTGTATCTATACTAGGTCAATAAGAAAATACTGAAATAACAAATTCAAGTATAGTGTAAAGCTGCCCTGATAACTCGTGTCCAGAGGACACAGAACTTTCTTTCAACAGAGACAGAATGTTACTTAGAAGAAATAAATGCTTTGGCATCAGACAGATCTTGGTTTAAATACCCTCTCAGCCACTGACAAGCTGGGTGACTTTGGGCAATTTATTTAACCTATCTAAGCATACGTTTTCTCATCTGTGAAATGGATATGATAACACAACTATTGCATAGGTTATTGTAAGGACTAATGAGTTAAAAAGGTAGAACAGAACCTAGCACATAATACAAACCAGCAATGAACAAGAAGAAGGAGAAGAAGAAAAAGAAGAAGAAATGAGCTCTCACAAGATTATACAGTCCTAGGATTCTCTCTGTCTATATCATTGCCTTGGCCTGGGATCGCAGGAAGGTGACTGTGATTACCTGGGCATGATTGCATGGGTTACAATCCGAGGGCTATGGTCATAGGTCCATGTCCATACCAAAACCCAGTCAGTTAATCAGGAAATAAATACAATCATTCAAGCTAATTATATGTTCCAGGGCCCAGACCATGGGCCATCAGTGGTTTACTAGCCTGACAATTCCATGCCACCTGTATCCACGTGGATCACTATAGACTAACTCCTCCTTGTACTTTGAGGTGGAGATGTATTGATGTAGCATGGAGTCACAGATGGCCAGGGAGCCAGGAAAGGCTTCAATATGGCTTCCTTCAAAGGATACAATACAATAAAAAAGGAGTCACTTAGCTCCTGAATGAGGGCATAAATTCTGAGAAGTAATCATACCACTAGTTGTTCTTGATGCACAAAATAGAAGCAGCAGTGAATTATCAATCCTAAAATTAGAAAGGAATATTTTCTATGAATATTTGTAGTTCATTATTGACTTTTGAGGCTCATTATACAAGAACTAAAATGTGGAATTTTATGATTACTTTGTATAATTATGTATAGACAGAGGGAGCCAAACTCCCTTTAAAGTCAGTGGGAGATATGCATAAAGAATGAGAGCTAAAATTGGCCCCTCTGTATTTTTCAATTTTGCTGGATGTAGAATTCAATATTTTAAAATGACAAAAGACTCATCTTGTTTTCAAATTGACTATAAAGCACAATAACAATAATTTATTTACATAGCTGTGTTCTGGGAGCTCATAACATTTTGCAGCTGTTCCCAGTTATTTTCATAATGGAAGGGGTAAGAGGTTTTAATCCCTGCTTTTTTCCAGCTATGGAAACTGAGTCACAGAGTGTCCAATTCATTTACTAGTAATAGCACAGTAGGTTGTTGATACTTTTAAAGTGAGATTAATAATGCCTGCCTTATCTTATGATGTTGCTATAAGGGCATGTATAGGACACTTCTCGTGTAGTTTCAAACCATCTTGACCTTACCTCCTACCCCAGCCACTCCTGCATTGTTTATTTCCTCAAAGACTTCCAATCTGACACTACTTCACATTAGACCCACTGCTCCTGTCTATTGCTCCCTACTCTGTGGAAATGAATGTTCTTGGGACCACCCTTGACCAATGGGAGCCAGAGTTTATGGATAAATGCTTTCCTCATTTTCCCCTGGGCTGGTAGTTCTAAGACACACTCTTTTAGTTTGCTCAGCTTCCCAACTATCCATGGAGATACCAAACTCAAGAATGTATTGTCTTTCTCTCCTTTCCTGTTTCACTTCCCCATCTCTCTCCTTCGAATCGCTTCTCTAATATACTACCTGCACCCAAGCCTTTCCCTCAGTCTCTGCTTACAAGTTAACTAAGGCCAAAGAGAATGACATGAAATGGTAATATATATGAGAGAACTTGAAAACCCCAAAATGCTATGTAATATAAGCTATTACTATGACTTATATAATAGTAGTAATATTTGTACCAATTATAACCATTATAATTAATTTTCAATTTGAAGCTATTGAAGCACTGAAGCAAAAATTGTCAGGTCTTTCTGAAATGCTGGAATCACCATAAATCAGAAGTACTCCTTTCTCTGGAGGAACACAACAACTTCCCAAGGGATAAGCAGGCAAAAAAAGTATTAAGAGAATCAATTTTCAGCATCATTTCAACTTCTATATGTATAATTCCTAAAACTGATCTGCCTGAGAATGTGCCTGTAGTTAAGGTGTCCTACCAAGGTTTTCTTTCCCACCTGTCCTTTCAGAGTTGTCCTCCTGCTACACAAAAGAAAGGCAGAACACATATATACAATGGAATATTACTCAGCCATAAAAAGGAATGAAATTGAGTTATTTGTAATGAGGTAGATGAACCTAGAGTCTGTCATACAGAGTGAAGTAATTCAGAAAGAGAAAAACAAATACCATATGCGAACACATATATATGGAATCTAAAACAAATGGTACTGATGAACCTAGTGGCAGGGCAGGAATAAAGACGCAGACATAGAGAACGGACTTGAGGACACGGCAGGGGGGAATTGGAAGCTGGCACGAAGTGAGAGAGTAGCATTGACATATATACACTACCAAATGTAAAAGGGATGGCTAGTGGGAAACCGCTGCATAGTACAGGGAGATTAGCTCAATGCTTTGTGACAACCTAGAGGGGTGGGATAGGGAGGGTGGGAGGGAGGCTCAAGAGGGAGGGGATATGGGGATATATGTATGCATACAGATGATTCACTTTGTTGTACAGTAGAAACTAACATAACATTGTAAAGCAATTATACTCCAATAAAGATGAAAAAAAAAAGAAAGGCAGAACATATATCCTGAGACTTACTATGATATAACTCATCTTCTGACTATTGCTTAAAAACAACAGCAACATTCCTAAGAGTCCTATGAGAGAAAAGCAAGGAGAGCACTGGTAAGAAATAACTTTTGTCAACCTCTCATTTCTTTTTTTTAAAATTTATTTTATTGAAGTATAGTTGACTTACAATGTTGTGTTAATTTCTGCTGTACAGCAAAGTGATTCAGTTATACATACATACACATATATATACATTATTTTTCATATTCTTTTCCATTATGGTTTATTACATGATATTGAATATAAATCTCTGTGCTATACAGTAAGACTTTGTTGTTTATCCATTCTATATATAATAGTTTGTACCTGCTAATCCCAAACCCCCAATCCATCCCTCCCCCTCGGCAATCACAAGCCTGTTTTCTGTCTGTGAGTCTGTTTCTGTTTCATAGATAAGTTCATTTGTGTCATATTTTAGATTCCACTTATAAGTGATATCATATGGTATTTGTCTTTCTCTTTCTGACTTACTTCACTTGGTAAGATAATCTCTAGGTCTATCCATTTTGCTGCAAATGGCATTATTTCATTCTTTTTTTATGGCTGAGTAGTATTACACTGTATATATGTACCACATCTTCATCCATTCATCTGTCGATGGGCATTTAGATTGTTTCCATATCTTGGCCATTGTAAATAGTGCTGCTATGAACATAGGGGTGCATGTATCTTTTCAAATTATAGTTTTGTCCAGATATATGCCCAGGAACAGGATTGCTGGATCATATGGCAACTCTATTTTTAGTTTTTTGGGGAACCTCCATACTGTTTTCCATAGTGGCTACACCAATTTACGTTCCCACCAACAATGTAGGAGGGTTCCCTTTTCTCCATACCTTCTCCAGCATTTATTGTTTGTAGATTTTTTAATGATGGCCATTCTGACTGGTGTGAGATGGTACCTCATTGTAGTCATGTGCCTGTTGGCCATCTGTATCTCTTCTTTGGAGAAATGTCTATTTAGGTCTTCTGCCCATTTTTCGATTGGGTTGTTTGGTTTTTTGTTGTTGAGTTGTATGAGCTGTTTGTATATTTTGGAAATTAAGCCCTTGTCAGTCGCATCATTTGCAAATATGTTCTCCCAGTCCGTAGATTTTCTTTTCATTTTGCTTATGGTTTTGTTTGCTGTACAAAAGCTTGTAGGTTTGATTAGGTTGTGGACCTCTCACTTCTTTATGGTCCTATAGCTTCTCTTCCATGTGCTGTTAATTTCTACATGTAGATTAAAATTGCCCTTATAAAAGCAGAACGTCTACCTCTGTACAAGTGTAGGACGACATGTTTCTAAAATGCTTTCTAGAATGTGATGTCCAGGACTTTAGGAAACCAGTTTCATTTAATTAGGGAAAAAAATCTTTCTCCTCAGCTTATATGTTTTTCTAATTCTGTCAAGTGAATAATTATAAGCAATAATTTTCAACAATAAAATTAAATTACTAATATATATATAAAATTATCAAGTATCTTTCTCTCTGTCTACCATTAATTTTAAAGGCACTTCTAGGAGATTTAGATTAGAAAACTGAAATACAGCATACAAAATATGTGTGTATGTGTTTATATGTCTGTAGCCCACAAGACAAATCTTAAAATGCACAATTTCCAATTTTTAAATTTATTTTTAACTTCTTTGAAATAATTTTAGATGTTCCCTTGGTAATTAATGTATATTTGGGGAGCGATATTTTGAGACTATGCAAATGTCCAGGTCCTCCTTAAACTTTTACCTACTATTTTTAGCATCCATTGGTGGATGTTGTCTGCTACAGTTATTAGTTTGGTGTTCTAATGGTGATTTTGTATTTCCCATATTCCTTCTACATTTATTACCTGGAATTCTTTTGTGAGGAATAGCTATGCCTTCTTCACCTTATTTATTTATTTATTCAATTCTGTATTATATCAATATGGACTCATGGATATTTCTTGTATTCTATGGGCTATAATACTGTACTGTTGTTTATTTTGTTCCTCAAATTGTTCTAGCTTTAACCATTGGGATTTCCAATAATTGGGAAAGAAATTCCTTTGCAAGTCAGATGGTTTAAATTATTTACTTTCAACAAAATTGAAGGACTAGTCAATTTTTTTTAAATTTATTTATTTATGTCTGTGTTGGGTCTTCGTTTCTGTGCAAGGGCTTTCTCTAGTTGTGGCAAGCGGGGGCCACTCTTCATTGTGGTGCGTGGGCCTCTCACTGTCGCAGCCTCTCCCGTTGCAGAGCACATGCTCCAGACGCGCAGGCTCAGTAATTGTGGCTCACGGGCCCAGCCATTCCGCGGCATGCGGGATCCTCCCAGACCAGGGCTCGAACCCGTGTCCCCCGCATTGGCAGGCAGATTCTCAACCACTGCGCCACCAGGGAAGCCCAGGACTAGTCAGTTTATCAGCTGACTGATCATTAAAAGGAATGTCGATGGTAGAACACTGTGAAACTTTCTTTCTAGTTTTTTTTTAAACTTCTTAAATTTTTTACACAATTTTAAAGGTTACTTTCCAGTTATAGTTATTACAAAATATTGGCCATATTCCCTGTGTTGTACAATACATCCTTGAGGCTATCTTACACCTAGTAGTTTGTTACTCCCACTCCCCCACCCCTATATTGCCCCTCCCCCTGTTCCCCCCAGTAACCACTAGTTGAACACTGTGAAAATTTTTACATGTAATACAGAAGACCTTCAAACAAGTGACCTTGTAATAAGAAAACTTTCATTCCCATGTGCCTATCCTGTGGCCCAGCGTTTCTAGTCTTCAGTATTTATCCAAGAGAAATGAGCACATATGTTTACCCAAAGACTTGTAGCAAATGTTCATAGCCGTTTTATTCATAAGAGCCCCAAACTGGAAACAACCCAAATATCCATGAACAATAGAATAGATAATAAAATTGTAATCTATTCATAAGATGGAATACAAGACAGTCCTTTTTTTAAAGAACAAACTGCCGATATACCCTAAAACATTGATGAATGTCAGATACATTATATTAAGTGAAAGAAGTCACACAAAGAGTGTACACTGATTCCATTTCTATGAAACTCAAGAACATGTTAAATTCAGTTTAGGGTGATAGACGTGAGAGCCATCTTGGGGGCAGTATTGTTTGAGAAAGGGCACAAGGGAAACTTCTGGTGTGCTGTAAATGTCCTCTATCTTGATCAGGGTGGTGGTCACATGACTGCACACATTTGTCAAAATTCTTCTTAGGATTTGTCCACTTTTTTGGTATATAAATAAATACCTCAACAAAAATAATAGTGTGTGCAAAATATCAACTGCGAAAAAATGTTTGATACATATAGGATACAAAGGGATTATATGCAGGACATATAAAGAGCTCCTGCAAAAAAAAGTGTCCAGTGAAAAAGTGGGTAAATAATAGAAATAGGCCAGTCACCCAAAAGGAGTTGTATATCATCAAAACACCTATGAAGAAAATCCACTAGTAATCAGAGATATGCCAAATAAAACACAAAATTATACAACCCTATTTTTAACCCCAAACTGGTAACTTTGTTGGGAGGATAGTGGAGGACTCTAAACAAACACACACTCTCTCTCTTTCTCTCTCAGAGAATTATTACAATGTTATAAGTAATACTTAATAAGTACTTATTTGTACTTACAATGAGCACTATAATAAGTAATAATAGAATAGATAACAAAATTGTTTTGCCCTAAGCATCAGTCATTAAGAGCTGGAATTGGGCCACAATTCTTGAATCCATATAGGACACAAAATAATCTGGATTTTCTAAATCCAAACCTCTTATTGGGCCATTGACAGTGGGGTGGTTTTCACATGTAGATTACATAACTTACCTGAAGAGCCCTGCACTGGCTTGGAGAGCAGGAAGACAGCATGTGGACACCCAAGCCTTCTTGGTAAAGGTTGGGTGGTGCAAGGTAAAGCAGAAATCCAAACTGGTTAGTCCCTGAGCTGATATAATTTGTTTGGCTTTCATCATGTGCTGGTTGGAATTGAGGCCAACGTTTAAAAATTCAAGAATGTCACACGAAAATTGTCCACATCTATCTAAATCAGCTAGAGCTGTGTAGCAGCTGACCCCCCACTCAGTGTGTTCTCCAGTTTGCCACAGTCCCCAGAGCTTCCTTTTGTGCTCTGACACAGAGGCTGGGGGGCAGGTTTTCTGATGTCAGACCCATATTACTCATTTATGTTACCTATCTTGTCCATATAGGTAATTGAACTTGTGACCTGATGTAAAATAGCATGGAGAAAAGACAACAGCCTCTAAGTTTTAAAGACTACCATTTACTAATAATGTATATGAATGAGAGAGACAGAGAGAGAATGAATAAAGTCCTCAGATGGACTGCTTTACTTAGCTCTTAACACCTTGAAGTTACAAATGTCCTTCTATACAACTTTACATAGAACAAATATGCAAAACTATCTTTAGAAAATTTAGCAAGCTGAAAGAGGTCCTTGTCCCTTTCCAATTAATTGTTATTCTTTGATATTAGGGGACAGGAATGTATTGTGACATGGAGTTTTGGAGAAGATTTTCATGTAACATGGAGAACTGCGGATGTTTCTGGCAGGGGAGGCATGAGTACAGTCTTTATAAAAAGCCCATGGATTTTATTCCTGGGACTCGCTTGTCAAAGGTTTTCATCCCTTTCTTGGCTCACCTCCTCTGGCAGTAGCGTGGCTGAGCTGATTCCCTTCTTAAATGTAGAGCAGACGTTCAGTAGTTCAGTGCCCCCGAGGTACACAGATGGCATGTTAAAACCAAAATAGCTGGTCCCACCCCCAGAGGTTATATTCACTAGTTCTGGGGTGGAGCCCAAGAATTTGTATGTCTAACAAGTTCCCAGGTCATGTTGATGCAGCTGGTCAGGGAACCACACTCTGAAAATCCCTGATGAAGTCCTCAACTTCTGGTGAAGAGGGATAACTTCTGGGAGTCTGTATTAATGATTTATGCTCAGGAAGATTAGACATAAATGATAACCCAACAGATTTAATTGCATGTTCTTTTTTTTTTTTAATTGTATAGCTACTTTATTTATTTATTTATTTATTTTTGGCTGTGTTGGGTCTTCGGTTCGTGCGAGGGCTTTCTCTAGTTGCGGCAAGTGGGGGCCACTCTTCATCGCGGTGCGGGGACCGCTCTTCATCGCGGTGCGCGGGCCTTTCACTATCGCGGCCCCTCCCGTTGCGGGGCACAGGCTCCAGACACGCAGGCTCAGTAGTTGTGGCTCACGGGCCCAGCTGCTCCGTGGCATGTGGGATCTTCCCAGACCAGGGCTCGAACCCGTGTCCCCTGCATTAGCAGGCAGATTCTCAACCACTGCGCCACCAGGGAAGCCCCCAATTGCATGTTCTTTATACATGCTTCCTGTTACTAATTGCCCTGGTTTTTTCCTGCAAACAGTTCAGAATTGGAAGTATTTAAAAGTGGGTTTTGTTTGTTTGTTTGTTTTGAGGCATGAAAGCAATCAGTGGAGAATTGACTCAATTGAACCTGAGATCTGAGTCCTTCATTTTTCCCTGGGGAGTCACTCCAGTAGGCAGCCATAAACACTCTCTGCCCTGTGGTTTTGTTGCTGAAGCTTGGAAGTTCTCATGATAGATCAGGAAGTGCTGGGCTTGCATGGCACTGAAAGAGAAGACTGTTAAACAGTGAGACCAACAAACTTGAAAACTAGAATGGGCACACTGGGAAAGTGACTAAAGGGATTCTTTCTCTCCTTAATGTGTTTAAAGGTAGAATCTTGACATTCTGATAACTGTTCAAAAGCCTCTCCCCTAAGGCATGCTCGCTCGCGCTCTCTCTCTCTCTCTCTCTCTCTATCTATCTCCCTCTCTCTGTCTCCTATCTTTACTGCAGCCAACCATTCCAAGGGAACCAATGCATATTTTTTTGTCTGTATGTGTTCATGCAGAATCTGTGCGGATTTGTAATTTACATAAGTGTTGTTCTAAATCTCACTGCTGCTTTTCCCACTCAACTCTAATATTTTATGATTCACCTATGTTGCCAGGTACACCTCTAACTTCAGCAGGCATCAAAATCACCAAGGGAAGTTGTTAAAATAGAGATAGCTGAGTTCCACTCCAAGAGATTCTTGTTCAGAAGGTCTTAGGTGATGCCCAGGAATCTGCATTTAAATAAATGTATTGGGGTATAATTTATATACCATAAAACTCACCTGTTTAATACATTCAATTTAAGGATTTTTAGTAAATGTGTAGAGTTGTATAACCACTCCACACAATCCAGTTAGAAATGTGCATTTGAATAGACTTCCTCGGGGCTTCCGAAATGGCAGGGCCTCAGACTGCACTTTCAGCATGGCAGAGATTAAGAGTAGGTTTTCTGGGACTCCAACAGCTCTGTCACTTTTTGCTAGACCTTTTCATGGCCCCCACCTCTCTCATGCTCTAACCCCTCTCACTCCTGATGGCCCTTCAGGCTTTCCTTTTATATGATGTGAGCTGTACTCATGGCTCCCACTCCTCTCGTTTATCCTTGCCCCTCTCACGCAAACCGATATTTTCCTGTTAGATGATTCCGTCTGAAATGCATATGCTACATCAGATAATCGCCTATTCTCTCATTCACATGGTTTTTAGACCTCACTTTAAAAAATATTCTTTAAAACTATGCAGAGGCAGATTCTATGAAGATTATAGGAGCTTCATGTCACAACAAGTCAGATCAATCAACCAGGAAAAGAAGATGTTGCTTGGCTAGGGAAGAAGGTGTTTCTTCATGTGAGGTAAATAAGGCTGACCCAAAGAAAGCCTTGACCAGAATGGTTTCTGAGCAAGAGGCCTGCCATGAGTCTCAGTCAGTCCCCCACCATCCTCAGGGATGAGAGAGCAGTAGGATCAATAATTAGGATCTTTTCACTTCATATGTAAAATGCTACTTGTCAAGACAGAAGCAATAGCACCTCAAGTTGTCTGGAGCCTAAATAGGAAACAAAAATGAAACATCACTGCTTCTGGCATTGAAATAGATCCTGGAGATGAACATCACTCATAGGTACATCAGACTTTGGGTCTACATGTAGAACCCAAAGTTCTGCATGACTATAAAATGCAACCTAATAAACCACTGAAAATTATCTAGAGTTTTCCATTCAAGATATATTTATTGAGCAAATATAGTACCCTAGGCACATTAGTTTCTGGGTCATTGGTACACATAATTAAATTCACCAGTGAAGATGCCAAAAATATAATACAGATATTCTGACCTTGGTCCTGAAGCTCTGATTCAGTAGGTTTGAGGTGAGACTGTAGGCATTGTTGAGGAGGGACCATGTTGAAAATCATGACTGTAGAGAAGGGGCTCCTAAACTTTTTTCTCAATGTCAAAACCACAGTGCAGGGACTTCCCTGGTGGTGCAGTGGTTAAGAATCCATCTGCCAATGCAGGCTACACGGGTTTGAGCCCTGGTCCAGGAAGATCCCACATGCCACGGAGCAACTAAGCCCGTGCGCCACAACTACTGAGCCTGCGCTCTAGGGCCCATGAGCCACAACTGCTGAAGCCCACGTGCCTAGAGCCCGTGCTCCACAACAAAAGAAGCCACCGCAATGAGAAGCCCTTGCACAGCAATGAAGAGTGGCCCCTGCTTGCTGCAAATAGAGAAAGCCCGTGCGCAGCAATGAAGACCCAAAGCAGCCATAAATAAATAAATAGTCCTTTAAAAAAAAAAAAAAGAAACCACAGTGCAGAAACGCTGGTTGCTATTCACAGCTAATACTAAGCTCACCCTTGCTTAATAACCTAGGATGTCATTTTTTACTCCTTTTTCTCCAAGCCCCCTGTTATGGCATGACCACTAATCTTACTCCCTGGAAGTAGTTGTTGTATGATTGGAATTCAGTATTCTGACAAATATGAGGCCCCAGAGACCCCCTGTAGGTTATGTTGTTTTTGGTTATGTTGTTTTGGCTACTCTCAATGCAAAACTGAGAGTACCTGTGTTTTTCAAAAAGGTGATGCAGATGCCTTGTATGGTGGACACAATTCTGAGATGGCTCCTGTTATGGGCTAAATTGTGTTCCCCCCAAATTCATATGTTGAAGTTCCAATGTCTTCTACCTCAGAATGTAACAGTATTTGGGGATAAGTTCTTTATAGTGGTAATTAAGTTAAAATCAGGACATTAGGGTGGGGCCCTAATCCAATATGACTGGTGTCCTTGTAAAAAGAGGAAGAGACACGAGGGATGGGTGCACACAGATCAAATTCTATATGAAGAGCAAACAAGAGGTCAGCCATCTGCAAGCCAGAGACAGGTTTCAGAGGAAACCAAACCTATTGACACCTTGATCTTGGACTTACAGCCTCCAGAACTGTGAGAAAATAAATTTATGTTGTTTAAGACGCCCAATCTATGGTATTTTGTTATGGCAGACCTAGCAAACTAATACAGCTCTCAAGATTTTTATCCTCTGGTATAAAACACCTCTCAATTATTCATCAAACACAAACCTAGGTACTGCTGTGATTTTGCTGATGCAATTAAAATCCCAAATCAGTTATCTTTAAGAAAGACAGATTATTCTCAGTGAGCCTGCCCTAATCAGGTGACCCCTTAAAAGGGACTGGGCTCTTCCTAGCAAAAGTGATTTCAAGTGTAAGAGGAATTCAACTTGATGGAGATTCTCTGCTGCTGGAGCAGGTTATGTGGCCAGGAATGTGGGTGGCCTGTAGTAGTTAAAAGCAGACTCCAGCTGACAGCCAGCAAGGAAATGGGGACCTCAGTCCTACATCCATAAGGAACCAAGTTCTGGTACAATCACACAAACTTGGAAGAGGAGTCTGAGCTCCACATGAGAAAGCAGGCTAGCTAACACCTTGATTTTGGCCTTGGGATACCTTGAGCAGAGAACCCAATCACATTGTGCCTGGACTTCTAATCTACAGAAATGTGAGCTAATAAATGGATATTATTTTAAGCTGCTCAGTTTGTAGTAATTTGTTATACAGCAATAGAAAATGAATTCACATTTTTCTGGACAAATCTTCTTAGGTAGTGTTTCTCAAACTCAAGTATTCATCAGAATCCACCTGGAAGGTGATATTCTTGGGCTCCACCCCAAAGAGTTTGATACAGTATGTCTGGGATGAATCTCAGGAATCAGTCTATTTAACAAATTATTCAGGTAATATTGATACTGTTGGGTTGTGAACTATGATGTGAGAAACAGACTGATCCTTTGGTGTCCTCATACTACTAAGACGTCTCATGGACTCCTCAGAAGAGCGATTGGGGGGCTGAATAGAATACTAGAGCAGAGTTACTGGGTTTACATTCTAAGTTCAATCAGAAAATTCCTTTCCCTTACTTTATTTTTTAGAAATTAGTGTTTACCTTTTTTCCCTGCCCCCTTTCATTTATTTGATATATTAGGCTTTCCTGCAAGATTTTCTTTGAAGAAAAGGTTTCACTATTTAGGAAAAAAATTGGGAAAAATTTCTAAGTAAATTATTTCATTTATTTGCCAAGAGCTATCTTTGTGTGAGGCACTGTGTTGGGTGTAAAGTGTTGGGGGAACACACAGATATGGAAGATGCCTCTTATCTTTCTTGCTTACCATTATATCCCCAGTACCTAGCACAGAGTTTGGCTCAATAAATGTTTGTTGAACAAATGAATGAATAACACTAATTATACTGTATTGTAATTATTTATTTACCTGTTTGATTTCCCCATTAGACTGTGCTCATCAACAGCAGAAGCCATGTTTTATTCATTGCTGCATCAATGGCACCTCCCACATGACCTGATGCATTGTAGGCACTTAATATTTGTTGAATGAATGAATGAATGAATACATAGCAAGTGTAAGTCCTTGGCCGTGGCAACAGAATTTAGTGGATCCTGAAACAGAACTGACAGTTACTGTTTTCTGATCTCATACATACTATACCAAGTCATAAGGTCCCTCTAAGAAGAATAAGACATTTTGGGTATTTTGGGACTGGCCATAGTGGTGAGTGGCAGCAACTACCTTCAGACAATATTACTGTGATCTCATCTTTGCCTGTCTTGCCTCTTTGGCAAGTTTGATTGCCAGGGCTGCAGAAGAATGTGCTAGGCTGCTGTTTCCTACTTAGCAAGCACTCAGATGAGCTGGCTTATAGCTGGAATCTGAAAGGGACACTGGAAGGCCCTATGCCTTCTCTCCAGATGCAAGTACCACTGGAAGGGTGAAGTCTCAAATCGCCATTTCCCCACTCACAGTGAGTAACCTAACTTAGATAGTCAGGTACCTTTCACCTGCTACTTGGTTTTAACTTCCTCTCATTGGATATCTGAGCTTGATTGAGAGGACATTGTGAATTGTCACTTGCTGCAGAGGTAGTTGGGCAAAGAGGGGACAATGGGCAACATGAGCAGAGAGGGGGTCCAGAGGCAATGGCTTTAGGAGGGGTTAGTATGAAAGGTGCCAGTTCTGAATCCAAGCTTCTCTTACTTCACATTTTACCAAGAGTCTACTTGGACTCAGTCAGTATGCCAGCATGCCAACTTTGGCATCCAAGCTTTGACTGCTGATGTTTGGAGCTACCATGATATAAGGCATGACTCTGCTAACCCTACACTTTCTCATCATTTTAACCTACAGAAGATTTTCCCACTCTTCCCAGGTTTGTATGAACCTTTGTATAGCTCAGGAATCAAAGGGCTAAGTATTGTACATAGCTGGCCCTGCTAACTTTATGCTGATTATTTGACACAATAGAGTTGAACACTTGTCTTAAGTATAATGGGGACAGGAAAGCAGTACAATTGGGAAAAAGCACAAGATTAGAAAACAGAAATCTCAGCTCTGCCATTTATTAGCCTCAGGAAAAATAACCCCATTTGGCTTCAGTTTTGTCATCTGTTTAAAGGGCATAAACACCCATTGTACCCACCTTACAAAATTGTTTTAAATGTTAATAGAGATAATGGATGACAAAGTGTACTGAAAATTATTATGAGCTATAAAAATGCAAGGTATTTCTCTTTAAGGTAATGAACTTGATAGAATGACCATAGAATTTACTCTGTAAATCAAATACATTTGGAAGTTAAATAATTAACTGTTATTAGTCTACAACAGGCATGAAATGGGACTCTCCTAGGCATGTCCAGAATATGGTCACCCTTACATTGACTTTTATTTCATTCTGTCCATCTTTCCCACCTCTTCACTTGGCTCCTCTCCCACCTCTTCATTCTAAAATGCTCTGTTTTATCTTCTAGTGCAGGCATCCTGTTCAGGAAGAGCAAGAAAATGTATATGTATGATTGTATATGTGTTCTTTGAAATATCTGACCTAGAAAAAAGTTGGGCCATGAATAAACATGTTGCTATTACAACCTAAAGATTCCCATATAAATAGCTGCAGTGCTTAGCTTCAGCTGATGATTGATTACTCAAATGGGTTCCAGTTTTCCCCTGGACTCTTTTTTGTTTCCTCCTCTCTAATACTACAGACGTTTTGCCTCTGACATGTTGCTAAGTATAGTGCAAAGCAGAACTACAAGGACTGGTATGGACAGCCTCCCCAGCTGAGCAGCCAGAGACAGTGGCCCTGGGCACATCTTGGGCTGGGTACTCAGTGGAGAAGCTAAGTGGCCCACTTTGGTTCTTGCAACAGAATAAGCAGGTGGCCAGCTTTACTCAGGCTCTTGGCTTATGGGGTGGCCTTGTCCTTTTCCTGATGGGGTTTACCTCAAAATTTCTATCCAGGACAAAGGAAGGAGCTCACCTCCCTTTCAGGGATTGGAAAAAGCTACTCTCAAACAGAAATGGGTGAGAAATGATAAAGTCAAAGGCCAAGTGGCTGGCCAAGTTTCTCCACTCTCCCTTTTTCATCATAATGAGCACCATATCCAGAAGGCTGAGTTGAGCATACATGAACAATATTCATTGGTTAAAGTGAAATAAAATTTATAGCATGATTAATCTGATACATATTTAATGGTAAATGGTTATTATGCTGCTGACACCATTCACAGAAATGAACATAATTGGAATTGCTTTTAGACAGTAATACAAATATTTCTGAGGTCAGCTATGGACATCTGTCCCTTATTTTCCTTTTTTTTTTTTTAAACTCAGAACTTTTTGATTTGGTCCCATACTATGGCAGCCTAGACTAGTATAACAACAACTTAGCTGGTCTCTGCCTCAATTGTCCCCATCTTCTATGGTACCTAAATCATAATGCTCTTTTACTCAAAGACTGTGAATGGCTTCCCTGTGCCTTCTAAAATCTGACCCCACCTGATATTTCCTGCCTGATCTCTTAATGACACCCTTTCCTCTAGCTACATAGAGAGATTATTATTTTATAAGCATATTTTAATTTTATGCCAAATTTTGCATAGTATATCTGTGCCTCCACCTAGAATGCCAAAATGCAGATCCAAAATCCTAGCTAAAAAGTGGAAAGAGTTCTGGGCCAGGAGATAGTAGGTCTGGATATTGGTTGTGGCTCTGCCATTAACTTGCCATGTGACTGTAAGCCAATTCACTTCTCCGAGCCTCACCTTTCTAGGTCTCTAAGGTTCTTTCCAATTTGAAAAGTAAAAAAAAATCATTGGGTAACAAATATAATCATGCCTGTTTTCAAGGTCTAGTTCAGATACTATCCCAACCCAAAGCTCATGACTTACAATTGGCTCTCCCTGTTCAGGGCTTCCATGATTACAAGATGGCTGTTTAGCTCTAGTCTCACCTGCCCTGGCAAAGGAAGAAAAGAGTAATCTTTGTCTCAGCATTCCCAGTAAGTCCTGAGATTTGCTCTGATTTGCCAACCACTGAATCAGTAACTGTGGTCAGGGGAATATGAGGCACTGCTTGGCTTCAGCCCACATCACATGTTCCACCCTCTAAGGCTAAGTGTGGGCTGAAGTTGAGAAGGGGAATATTAGGAATATTGCCAGAAGAAGGGCAAATGGATCCTGTAGAGGCAAATGTCCACAACTCTGTCCCATTATATTTGTTCCATACTGCAATGTATACAGTGGTTACTTGTGTGTGTGCCTTATCATCTCATTCATTAATTCAACACATATTTTTGAGCAACTATTTTATGCCAGGCATAACACTGTTAGGGATTCTATGGTGAACAAGACTCAGTGCCTACCCTCATGGTATTTACATTATAGTGGAGAAAACAAACAATTGTCAGTTGTAATAAGTTTTCTGAAGAATACAAACATGATGCTGAGAAAAAGAATAAGGGGAGGATTACTTTAGGTAGGAGGCTCAGGGAGGGTCTTTCTGAACTGATGATAATGAAAAGGAGCCATCTAGGGAAAGATTGGAGTTAACGGCATTCCAGGCAAAGGGAAGAGAAAATGCAAAGGCACTAAGGAAAGAACAAACTTGGTGTGTTGAATAAATAGAAAGAAGATGGAAGTGCATGGTGCACAGTGACAAGACTGGTCCAAAATTAGTTGGGAGAGGCAGGCCAGGTAATGTAAACCCTTAGGGACCATGGGAAGTCTACTTGTCTGCCAACTTCTTGAGGGCAAGATAATGCCTTATTTATTTCTGTAACTCACAGCCCCCTTTTCAGTGCTTAGTATGTACAAGTGTTTCTTAAATTCTTATTGCAAAATGGAGTGAATGTTGTCTGGGACTTTCTTCTGTGTATGTTTTGAAGTAGGGGTGTTTATTTCTTATTGTAACATCCTCAAGCAAGAAACACTTTCAGTTATTTATCTTGGCTATTGCCTGGAAGGAACTTACTTTTCAGTCTACTTCTCTATAATGGCCTAGATGCTCTTGGCTTTTCCAGTGAAATCTCCAGTCAAGACACTCTGTCTCTTGGGGATTCTGTTTTGCTCTTGGGCTGAAGGTAAGGTTTTAATTATAAAAGTCTTTGATAAAGCCAAAGTATCATTGGCCTTTTGGTGTTAAGAAGTAGCCAGTGATACAATCAGATAAGAAATAATGTGATAATTTAAAAAATACCAAGGGAAACATTTAAGGCAGAACATAAACTAGTGAGTAGGTTAGGGGGGCTTGAGAAAACAGGCTTGAGCAAATGCCCATTAGCTTGAGTAACGAAGGTGGCATAAATTCCTTCGTGCCAGTCCCTCAGAAAAGTGCAGTAAGTGCAGGTAAGGTTCCACAAATTATTCAAAAAAGGTACAATTGCTCTCAGGGAAGTTCAGCTCTGGTTAGGACACCTGGAAACAGCATGGTAGCATAGTTTTAATTGGTGCCTACGTGGAATTAGGAAATTGAATTCCACAGTCTCTTAGGCACAGCCTAACCTATATTGTTTTCTGTATTATTGCAGCTTTAACTCTCTTTTGCATCTCGGGCTAGGAGTGTTTTCTTTCTTTTTTTTTTATTTCTGAGATATACATTTTAAAGTAATAACTAGGATTATGACTTATAACATTACACCAGAACATATAAGATTTTTAGAAATTTCATGTAATGTCTGAAACATTTATATTAACATATTTCCGTACAAATAACCAATGAAAGTTTAGTATTAGTTGTTTTGTTTGTTTCTTTTTTTATACTGCAGGTTATTAGTCATCAGTTTTATACACATCAGTGTATACATGTCAATCCCAATCGCCCAATTCAGCACACCACCATCCCCACCCCACCGCAGTTTTCCCCCCTTGGTGTCCATATGTCCGTTCTCTACATCTGTGTCTCAACTTCTGCCCTGCAAACCGGCTCATCTGTACCATTTTTCTAGGTTCCACATACATGCGTTAATATACGATATTTGTTTTTCTCTTTCTGACTTACTTCACTCTGTATGACAGTCTCTAGATCCATCGACGTCTCAACAAATGACTCAATTTCGTTCCTTTTTATGGCTGAGTAATATTCCATTGTATATATGTACCACATCTTCTTTATCCATTCATCTGTTGATGGGCATTTAGGTTGCCTCCATGACCTTGCCATTGTAAATAGTGCTGCAATGAATATTCGGGTGCATGTGTCTTTTTGAAATATGGTTTTCTCTGGGTATATGCCCAGTAGTGGGATTGCTGGGTCATATGGTAATTCTATTTTTAGTTTTTTAAGGAACCTCCGTATTGTTCTCCATAGTGGCTGTATCAATTTACATTCCCACCAACAGTGCAAGAGGGTTCCCTTTTCTCCACACCCTCTCCAGCATTTGTTGTTTGTACATTTTCTGATGATGCCCATTCTAACTGGTGTGAGGTGATACCACATTGTAGTTTTGATTTGCATTTCTCTAATAATTAGTGATGTTGAGCATCTTTTCATGTGCTTCGTGGCCGTCTGTATGTCTTCTTTGGAGAAATGTCTATTTAGGTCTTCTGCCCATTTTTGGATTGGGGTGTTTGTTTCTTTGATATTGAGCTGAATGAGCTGTTTATATATTTTGGAGATTAATCCTTTGTCCATTGATTCGTTTGCAAATATTTTCTCCCATTCTGAGGGTTGTCTTTTTGTCTTGTTTATGGTTTCCTTTGCTGTGTAAAAGCTTTTAAGTTTCATTAGGTCCCATTTGTTTATTTCTGTTTTTATTTCCATTTCTCTAGGAGGTGGGTCAAAAAGGATCTTGCTGTTATTTATGTGATAGAGTGTTCTGACTATGTTTTCCTCTAAGAGTTTTATAGTGTCTGGTCTTACATTTAGGTCTCTAATCCATTTTGAGTTGATTTTTGTGTATGGTGTTAGGGAGTATTCTAATTTCATTCTTTTACATGTAGCTGTCCAGTTTTCCCAGCACCACTTATTGAAGAGACTGTCTTTTCTCCATTGTATATCTTTGCCTCCTTTGTCATAGATTAGTTGACCATAGGTGCGTGGGTTAATCTCTGGGCTTTCTATCTTGTTCCATTGATCTATGTTTCTGTTTTTGTGCCAGTACCATATTGTCTTGATTAATGTAGCTTTGTAGTAGAGTCTGAAGTCAGGGAGTCTGATTCCTCCAGCTCCATTTTTTTGCCTCAAGACTACTTTGGCTATTCGGGGTCTTTTATGTCTCCATACAAATTTTAAGATGATTTGTTCTAGCTCCGTAAAAAATGCCATTGGTAATTTGATAGGGATTGCATTGAATCTGTAGATTGCTTTGGGTAGTATACTCATTTTCACAATGTTGATTCTTCCAATCCAAGAACATGGTATATCTCTCCATCTGTTGGTATCATCTTTAATTTCTTTCATCAGTGTCTTATAGTTTTCTGCATACAGGTCTTTTGTCTCCTTAGGTAGGTTTATTCCTAGGTATTTTATTCTTTTTGTTGCAATGGTAAATGGGAGTGTTTCCATAATTTCTCTTTCAGATTTTTCATCATTAGTGTATAGGAATGCAAGAGATTTCTGTGCATTAATTTTGTATCCTGAAACTTTACCATATTCATTAATTAGCTCTAGCAGTTTTCTGGTGGCAATTTTAGGATTCTGTATGTATAGTATCATGTCATCTGCAAACAGTGAGAGTTTTACTTCTTCTTTTCCAATTTGTATTCCTCTTATTTCTTTTTCTTCTCTGGTTGCTGTGGCTAGGAATTCCAGAACTATGATGAATAATAGTGGTGAGAGTGGACATCCTTGTCTCGTTCCTAATCTTAGAGGAAATGCGTTCAGTTTTTCACCATTGAGAATGATGTTTGCTGTGGGTTTGTCATATATGGCCTTTATTATGTTGAGGCAGGTTCCCTCTATGCCCACTTTCCGGAGAGTTTTTATCATAAATGGGTGTTGAATTTTGTCAAAAGCTTTTTCTGCATCTGTTGAGATGATCATATGGTTTTTATTCTTCAAGTTGTTAATATGGTGTATCACATTGATTGATTTGTGTATATTGAAGAATCCTTGCATCCCTGGGATAAATCCCACTTGATCGTGGTGTATGATCCTTTTAATGTGCTGTTGGATTCTGTTTGCTAGTATTTTGTTGAGGATTTTTGCATCTATATTCATCAGTGATATTGGTCTGTAATTTTCTTTTTTTGTAGTATCTTTGTCTGGTTTTGGTATCAGGGTGATGGTGGCCTCATAGAATGAGTTTGGGAGTGTTCCTTCCTCTGCAGTTTTTTGGAAGAGTTTGAGAAGGATGGGTGTTAGCTCTTCTCTAAATGTTTGATAGAATTCACCTGTGAAGCCAACTGGTCCTGGACTTTTGTTTGTTGGAAGATTTTTAATCACAGTTTCAATTTCATTACTTGTGATTGGTCTGTTCATATTTTCTGTTTCTTCCTGGTTCAGTCTTGGAAGGTTATACCTTTCTAAGAATTTGTCCATTTCTTCCAGGTTGTCCATTTTATTGGCATAGAGTTGCTTGTAGTAGTCTCTTAGAATGCTTTGTATTTCTGTGGTGTCTGTTATAACTTCTCCTTTTTCATTTCTGATTTTATTAATTTGAGTCCTCTCCCTCTTTTTCTTGATGAGTCTGGCTAATGGCTTATCAATTTTGTTTATCTTCTCAAAGAACCAGCTTTTAGTTTTATTGATCTTTGCTATTGTTTTCTTTGTTTCTATTTCATTTATTTCTGCTCTGATCTTTATGATTTCTTTCCTTCTGCTAACTTTGGGTTTTGTTTGTTCTTTTTTCTCTAGTTTCTTTAGGTGTAAGGTTAGATTGTTTACTTGAGATTTTTCTTGTTTCTTTAGGTAGGCTTGTATAGCTATAAACTTCCCTCTTAGAACGGCTTTTGCTGCATCCCATAGGTTTTAGTCATCGTGTTTTCATTGTCATTTGTCTCTAGGTATTTTTTTATTTCCTCTTTGATTTCTTCAGTGATCTCTTGGTTATTTAGTAACGTATTGTTTAGCCTCCATGTGTTTGTGCTTTTTACTTTTTTTTCCCTGTAATTCATTTCTAATCTCATAGCGTTGTGGTCAGAAAAGATCCTTGATATGATTTCAATTTTCTTAAATTTACTGAGGCTTGATTTTTGACCCAAGATGTGATCTATCCTGGAGATTGTTCCGTGTGCATTTGAGAAGAACGTGTAATCTGCTGTTTTTGGATGGAATGTCCTATAAATATCAATTAAATCTATCTGGTCTATTGTGTCATTTAAAGCTTCTGTTTCCTTATTTATTTTCATTTTGGATGATCTGTACATTGGTGTAAGTGAGGTGTTAAAGTCCCCCACTATTTCTGTGTTACTGTTGATTTCCTCTTTTATAGCTGTTAGCAGTTGCCTTTTGTATTGAGGTGCTCCTATGTTGGGTGCATATATATTTATAATTGTTATATCTTCTTCTTGGATTGATCCCCTGATCAGTATGTAGTGTCCTTCCTTGTCTCTTGTAACATTCTTTATTTTAAAGTCAATTTTATCTGATATGAGTATAGCTAATCCAGCTTTCTTTTGATTTCCATTTCCATGGAAAATCTTTTTCCATCCCCTCACTTTCAGTCTGTATGTGTCCCTAGGTCTGAAGTGGGTCTCTTGTAGACAGCATATATATGGGTCTTATTTTTGTATCCATTCAGTGAGCCTGTGTCTTTTGGTTGGAGCATTTAATCCATTCACGTTTAAGGTAATTATCGATATGTATGTTCCCATGACCATTTTCTTAATTGTTTTGGGTTTGTTTTTGTAGTTCCTTTTCTTCTCTTGTGTTTCCCACTTAGAGAAGTTCCTTTAGCATTTGTTGTAGAGCTGGTTTGGTGGTGCTGAATTCTCTTAGCTTTTGCTTGTCTATAAAGCTTTTGATTTCTCCATCAAATCTGAATGAGATCCTTGCCGGGTAGAGTAATCTTGGTTGTAGGTTCTTCCCTTTCATCACTTTAAGTATATCATGCCACTCCCTTCTGGCTTGTAGAGTTTCTGCTGAGAAATCAGCTGTTAACCTTATGGGAATTCCCTTGTATGTTATTTGTCATTTTTCCCTTGCTGCTTTCAATAATTTTTCTTTGTCTTTAATTTTTGCCAGTTTGATTACTGTGTGTCTCAGCGTGTTTCTCCTTGGGTTTATCCTGTGTGGGACTCTCTGTGCCTCCTGGACTTGGGTGGCTATTTCCTTTCCCATGTTAGGGAAGTTTTCGACTATAATCTCTTCAAATATTTTCTCTGGTCCTTTCTCTCTCTCTTCTCCTTCTGGGACCCCTATAATGCGAATGTTGTTGCGTTTAATGTTGTCCCAGAGGTCTCTTAGGCTGTCTTCATTTCTTTTCATTCTTTTTTCTTTAGTCTGTTCTGCAGCAGTGAATTCCACCATTCTGTCTTCCAAGTCACTTATCCGTTCTTCTGCCTCAGTTATTCTGCTATTGATTCCTTCTAGTGTAGTGTTCATTTCAGTTATTGTATTGGTCATCTCTGTTTCTTTGTTCTTTAATTCTTCTAGGTCTTTGTTAATCATTTCTTGCATCTTCTCAATCTTTGCCTCCATTCTTATTCCGAGGTCCTGGATCATCTTCACTATTATTATTCTGAATTCTTTTTCTGGAAGGTTGCCTATCTCCACTTCATTTAGTTGTTTTTCTGGGTTTTTTTCTTGTTCCTTCATCTGGTATATAGCCCTCTGCCTTTTCATCTTGTCTATCTTTCTGTAGATGTGGTTTTTGTTCCACAGTCTGCAGGATTGTAGTTTTTCTTGCTTCTGCTGTCTGCCCTCTGGTGGTTGAGGCTATCTAAGAGGCTTGATGGGAGGCTCTGGTGGTGGGTAGAGCTGACTGTTGCTCTGGCGGTCAGAGCTCCATGAAACTTTAATATACTTGACTGTTGATGGGTGGAGCTGGGTTCCCTCCCTGTTGGTTGTTTTGCCTGAGGCAACCCAACACTGGAGCCTACCTGGGTTCTTTGGTGGGGCTAATGACAGACTCTGGGAGGGCTCACGCCAAGGAGTACTTCCCAGAACCTCCGCTGCCAGTGTCCTTGTCCCCACGGTGAAACAGAGCCAGCCCCTGCCTCTGCAGGAGACCCTCCAACACTAGCAGGTAGGTCTGGTTCCGTCTCCCCCAGGGTCACTGCTCCTTCCCCTGGGTCCTGATGTGCGCACTATTTTGTGTGCGCCCTCCAAGAGTGGGGTCTCTGTTTCCCCCAGTCCTCTCAAAGTCCTGCAGTCAATTCCCACTAGGCTTCAAAGACTGATTCTCTATGGATTCCTCCTCCCGTTGCCGGACCCCCAGGTTGGGAAGCCTGACGTGCGGCTCAGAACCTTCACTCCAGTGGGTGGGCTTCTGTGGTATAAGTGTTCACCAGTCTGTGAGTCACCCACCCAGCAGTTATGGGATTTGATTTTACTGTGATTGTGCCCCTCCTACCGTCTCACTGTGGCTTCTCCTCTGTCCTTGGACATGGGGTATCCTCCTTGGTGAAGTCCAGTGTCTTCCTGTCGATGATTGTCCAGCAGCCAGTTGTGATTCTGGTGCTCTCGCAAGAGGGAGTGAGAGCACGTCCTTATACTCCGCCATCTTTGTTAATCCCTTCTTTTAATCTTTTGGGAGGTCTGAATGTCTTCTGCCAGCGTTCAGTGGGTGTTCTATAGGAGCAGTTCCACGTATAGATGTATTTCTGATATATCTGTGGGGAGGAAGGTGAGCTTCGCGTCTTACTCTTCCGCCATCTTCCCAAAGGTCTTAGGAGTGTTTTCTAATCCCTGTTTGGTGGAAAACACTGGATTTTCCCTTATCCTGGAAATTAGATGCTGACCCATTTCTCCATGTTGTCATTTGCACATAGGTAGTTCTAAAAAGAAGCTCTTGTTTTAAAATTCAGGAGTTCCTCCAACTTACAAAGGTCTTCCCTTGAATTGCAATCTGTTAGCTGTGCTCCCAAATTAGGAATTCAAAAATGTGGTATTTGTGGTTTGTGAGTTTGGGGGTATGTGGGTGTGTGGGGAAGGAAGAAAGAAAGGTGGTAAGAAGGAATTCATAGAAGAAGCGGATCCATTCTCTAGCCCCTTCTATCACCTACATGTTCCCAAGAAGAAACTATACAACAAATGAGGAGGTGGTGGTAGAGGCTCCTTCTGAACATTTCCTTTAATCATCAAAATGTTCGTTGAGTGCCTATTATGTGGTCTTCATCTGAAAAGCCAGAGGGGATTTTTATCAGTAGAGGAAAACATTTACCTACTGAGAGAAAAATGTTGATGTCAAGCTGTTAATTTAGCTAAATAAAAAAATGACACCCAAGTTGATTCTACTTGGAAGGTTCCTGTTTGTGACGTATGCTTGACAAAGCATATTCTCAGCAGGTCAGTCTGGAGCTATTGTTAGCCATATCCCCACATTTATCATGCATCCAGCCAGCTAGATGTGGGGAATATACTGTAATATTTCAGAAGGATTGCCAATATAAATTAGGCCTCTATACCAAGCTCAACTCTAAGGGATTCCACCAGCTGTGCATGTAATCATGGATTGATAGTTACTAAAGGCCCAGATGAAGTCAAGGGAATAAGACTCTACCCAAAGCTCTGGAGATAGAGCTCTCCCAAGGTTTGCAGTGTATCTGTGGAGATAGAAGTGGTGACTGCAGAAGAAATGGACATGGCCCTACCCAGCCACAGGAAGGTTTCAGCTGAACTACCTTATTTCATTCATTTTTCCCACATTCATTGATCACCTGTTATATGCCAATCACTGGGCTAGGTGCTAGGGATGAAGAGATGAATAAGATATGCTACCCTTGCACAACTTGCAGATGCACTTCGGATAAAATGGTCACTTAAACACATCATTGCAATGTGATATATCAAGAGTTCAAAGTACAGTGACAATAGGAGTAGGAGAAAAGGCACGAAGATGAGACACGAGGATAATTGACCAAATACAGTGGTGATTTGGCTCTGTGAGGAAAGAATGGAGTCCAGTTCTGTTTTATTCACCATTGAAACTCTATAATTTTTCAGGAATGATAGATTCCTCTGTAATTCATTCACTCATTCATCCATCCATCTGGCCTATTCTGTGCCAAACACTACACAAGGTACCAGTGATTTAAAGATAAATATAGTATCTGCCTTTGAAGAGTTCACAATATAACGAGAAAGAAAAACTAATGAACAAATATTTAGACAGATCATTGAGGTAGTACTGTGGATAACAGACTGTAGGAATACCTCTGCAGATAATTGCAATAGATGAAGGACGCTAATATCCTAAACTGAGGCAGTAATATTAAGAATGAGTATAAGGGAAAGATAAAGATACTTATAACATATAAGTGATGTGATGTAATAAATGATTGGAGTAGTTTTAGGGGATGGTGAGAAGGAAAAATGAAAATTGAGGTTGAATGAATTCTAGGTTTCTAGCTTGGGTGATTGGATACTGTCATTAATATATAGAGAGATAATTCAAAAGGAAAAACAGATCTGGAGCAAGAGTTAGGAGAGGATATTAAAAGTTCAATGACAGAGCTGTTGAGTTTTATGTTTTTGTGGGATATAAAGATACAGATGCCCACTAAGCTTTTTAGATATTTGAGTCTTTTTTTTGTATTTATTTTATTTATTTATTCATTTATTTATTTATTTTGGCTGTATGGGTCTTTGTTGCTGCATGCAGGCCTTCTCTAGTTGTGGTGAGCGGGGGCCGCTCTTCATTGCGGTGCATGGGCTTCTCATTGCGGTGACTTCTCTTGTTGTGGAGCACAGGCTCTAGGTGCGTGGGCTTCAGCAGTTGCAGCACATGGGCTCAGTAGTTGTGACTTGTGGGCTCTAGAGCGCAGGCTCAGTAGTTGTGGCACACGGGCTCAGTTGCTCCACGGCATGTGGGATCTTCCTGGACCAGGGCTCAAATCTGTGTCTCCTGCATTGGCAGGCGGACTCTCAACCACTGTGCCACCAGGGAAGCCCTAGATATTTGAGTCTTATGCTGAGGAAATACATCTGAGTTAGAGATAAAATATAGAAGTCTTTAGCCTACTTGTAATAGTTAAAGCTGTTGGAGTAAGATCACCCAAGAAGATTATGTAGCATGGGAAGAAAACCTGAGGAGATAGAAATACATAAATGTTGAGGAAAAGGGAGAAGCAGTGGAGGACACTAAGAAAATCTCCATATTCAATATTCTCTATAACATTCTCTTTTACTCTGGAAAAAGAGATAGGGTAGTAGCTAGTAGGAGCCAGTGATTCTCTGCATAACTTAGGATTCAGCACTGCTGTTCATGTTCAGTTCATGGCTCAGTGTATACCCCAGTGCTTCAGTCCTCTCTCATAGGTCTGCCATGAGTGACTCTGATTCCTAGCATATGTGAATATTGTGGGGAGACAGGATGAACCCAGGGGCCAACCCTGAGAATTTTTCTGATTGAAGGGTTTTGTTTTGGTTTTTTTTGCCACAAATGTTTTCCCCTGGAAAATAAATCTCAAAAGTGAGATGATGGGAAGAGGAAACTATGACTCCAGTGGAAGAGGAATGGGGGTGGGTAAAAGGTGGGAGCCATCTGGATGTCTGAAGAAAAAAACACTTCAGTCATTCAAAGGCTGGATTACACAGGTTTTAGTTGCAAAACCTCTATTGAACATGTAAACAATCAGGTATGATATAATAATTTCATGCATTACTATCCTCTCTGAATAATTGATATCTCTTTAGTAAACTTGGGCCTTCCCCAAGTGAAATTTTTCCATTGGAATTTCAGTAGAACATGATTATGTTCACACCGTGTTCTTCACCAGAAGGTACTATTGGTTAAGACAAATCATTTGAATGTAATTATTTTAACTTATGGAGGTATAAAGTGTACACAATAAAATTCACGATCCTTAAGTGTCAGTTCAATGAGTTTTGACAATTGTGTATATCCAGGTCAGATCAAGTTTGTCATCTACTCCCATTTCCCCTAGGTATCTTTGCATAGGGCTCCCAGGACCATTCTCCATTGATTAAGGGCTTCTCACTGGCTCGAGTCTTTGACTCATCTCTCCAAAATGCAGAGGTCAGGGTGTGCCTGATACTTGACCCATTCTCTTCTAGTCTGCATGCCTGGATTACTTAATCTTGATGGGCTCAGTGGTCAGTCTTGCCTCACTACAGCCTTTTCATTCTGCCCACAGCAACCAAAATGCTTTTTAAAAAATTATATATGTGGCTTGCACACTATTTCTATAATCATGCTACTATATAAAATAGGTAGACCCTCCTTTTTCTCTTTCATAGCACCATGGCTCTTTTCTTCATAGCATTTAACACCACCTATAATGATATTTTTTACCTTTGTATCTCTAACACCTAGCACAGTGGCTATCACACAGGAGTCTTTAAATAATTATTTGTTGACTGAACACATTAATTCAATAATTATTAACAAGTTGGTCTGTCTATATTGACTTTTGCCCTCCTCCTAACCAGTTGCAAGTCTACAGAGTGATCTTTGAAAAATGTATAGTTTATCCTGTTACTCATCCTGTCAGAAACCCTTCAATAGTTTTATGTTTGAACAAACTTCAAATATGTTAATGTTACTGCTTTATTCAGGATAGACTTTTGCACTATGGTAACAAATTAATCACAGACTCTCAACAGTGACCTATTTATTGATCACTATATGTTTCTGATGTAGGTGTGGGAAAGGAGAAGGGGGCCTACAACACACCACACAGTCATTCAGGGAGCTAGGAAGCTGGAGGCATCATCTTGTAGCTGAACCATCTAGAGTATAAATACATTATATTTCAGATACTTCATCTGTTCTTCACAAATTGTTTCTCTACTACTAGGCTTTAGTAACCCTGAGAGAACTAAGCCCTAATGCTGCAAGGCAACGGTTGAGTGTATAATCCATAAACTTCTATGCATCTGTATTCGTTATGTACCATCTTTGGGAGAATTGAAAAAATAGTCATGCAAATCTGTGGTTCAGATGAGGAACATTGGTTAAGAAAGGCTGCAAGTTTAGGAGCGTTCCTGGCACATAGTAGGTCGTGGATCTATGTCTCTGCCTTTTTAAATTAAGGGTACCTATAAATTTTGAAGAGATCTTGTAGATCATCTAATCTAGTGGTTCTTAACCCTGGCTATGCATCAGAATCACTTGAAGAACTTCTTAAAATTTTAGATTCTTAAACTTCATTTCTAGAGATTCTGATTCAATACATCTGGAGAGGAGTAGGGGGTGGGGAAAATATGTATTTTTAAACAACACCCTCAGGTGATTTTGATACAGCCATTTACTTACTGCTTTGGCTGATGGGCAGGCATTTGAGTATCACATTTCATTTTCACATGGAGTAGGCTTTGTCCCTTAAATGCAGAACATAATTCAGAGGAAGAAGTTAGTTGTTGTTGTTGTTGTTGTTTTCTTGGAGTGCAAACACTCTTATCCTTTTGGTTTAAAAACAATTCCTGAGGACCTACAAGATGGCAGAGGAGTAAGATGTGGAGATCACCTTCCTCCCCACAAATACATCAAAAATATATCTACATGTGGAACAACTCCTCAGAACACCTACTGAATGCTGGCAGAAGACCTCAGACTTCCCAAAAGGCAAGAAATTCCCCATGTACCTGCCCGTGTGGCTGACAGGGTCTTGGTGCTCCGGCAAGGTGTCAGACCTGAGCCTCTGAGTGGGAAGGCCATGTTCAGGACACTGGACCACCAGAGACCTCCGGGTCCTGTGTAATATCAATCAGCGAGAGCTCTCCTAGAGATCTCCATCTCAATGCTAAGACCCAGCTCCACTCAACAATCAGCAAGCTCCTGTGCTGGACACCCCATGCCAAACAACTAGCAAGACAGGAACACAACCCCACCCATTAACAGAGAGGCTGCCTAAAATCATACTAAGTTCACAGACACCTCAAAACACACCACCAGACATGGTCCTGCCCACCAGAAAGACAATATCCAGCCTCATCCACCAGAACACAGGTACCAGTCTCCTCCACCAGGAAGCCGAAACAACCCACTGAACAAAACTTAGCCACTGGGGGCAGACACCAAAAACAATGGGAACTACGAACCTGCAGCCTGCAAAAAGGAGACCCAAACCACAGTAAGTTAAGCAAAATGAGAAGACAGAGAAAGACGCAGCAGATGAAGGAGCAAGGTAAAAACCCACCAGAACAAACAAATAAAGAGGACATAAGCAGTCTACCTGAAAAAGAATTCAGAGTAATGATTGTAAAGATGATCCAAAATCTTGGAAATAGAATGGGAAAAATACAAGAAATGTTTAACAAGGATCTAGAAGAACTAAGGAGCAAACAAACAATGATGAACAACACAATAAATGAAATTAAAAATTCTCTAGAAGGAATCAATAGCAGAATACCTGAGGCAGAAGAACGGATAAGTGACCTGGAAGATAAAATAGTGGAAATAACTACTGCAGAGCAGAATAAAGAAAAAGGAATGAAAAGAATTGAGGACAGTCTCAGAGACTTCTGGGACAACATAAAATGCACCGACATTCGAATTATAGGGGTCCCAGGGGAAGAAGAGAAAAAGGAAGGGACTGAGAAAATATTTGAAGAGATTATAGTTGAAAACTGCCCTAATATGGGAAAGGAAATAGTCAACCAAGTCCAGGAAGCACAGAGAGTCCCATACAGGATAAATCCAAGGAGAAACACACCAATATACATATTAATCAAACTATCAAAAATTAAATACAAAGAAAAAATATTAAGAGCAGCAAGGGAAAAGCAACAACTAACATACAAGGGAATCCCCATAAGGTTAACAGCTGATCTTTCAGCAGAAATTCTGCAAGCCAGAAGGGAGTGGCAGGTTGTATTTAAAGTGATGAAAGGGAAAAAACCTACAACCAAGATTACTCTACCCGGCAAGGATCTCATTCAGATTCAACAGAGAAATCAAAAGCTTTACAAACAAGCAAAAGCTAAGAGAATTCAGAACCACCAAACCAGCTCTACAACAAATGCTAAAGGAATTTCTCTAGGCAGGAAACACAAGAGAAGGAAAAGACGTACAATAACAAACCCAAAACAATTAAGAAAATGGTAATAAGAACATAATATCGATAATTACCTTAAATGTAAATGGATTAAATGCTCCAAACAAAAGACATAGACTGGCTGAATGGATACAAAAACAAGACCCATATATATGCTGTCTACAGGAGACCCACTTCAGACCTAGGGACACATACAGACTGAAAGTGAGGGGATGGAAAAAGATATTCCATGTAAATGGAAATCAAAAGAAAGCTGGAGTAGCAATTCTCATATCAGACAAAATAGACTTTAAAACAAAGACTATTACAAGAGACAGAGAAAGACACTACATAATGATCAAGGGATCAATCCAAGAAGAAGGTATAACAATTGTAAATATTTATGCACCCAACATAGGAGAACCACAATACATAAGGCAAATGCTAACAGTCATAAAAGGGGAAATCGACAGTAACACAATCATAGTAGGGGACTTTAACACCCCACTTTCACCAATGGACAGATCATTCAAACAGAAAATAAATAGGGAAACACAAGCTTTAAATGATACATGAAAAAAGATGGACTTAATTGATATTTATAGGACATTCCATCCAAAAACAACAGAATACACTTTCTTCTCAAGTGCTCATGGAACATTTTCCAGAATAGATCATACCTTGGGTCACAAATCAAGCCTTGGTAAATTATATCAAGTATCTTTTCCAACCACAATGCTATGAGACTAGATATCAATTACAGGAAAAAATTTGTAAAAAATACACATGGAAAATAAACAATATGCTACTACATAACCAAGAGATCACTGAAGAGATAAAAGAGGAAATGAAAAAATACCTAGAAACAAATGACAATGAAAACACAATGGCCCAAAACCTATGGGATGCAGCAAAAGCAGTTCTAAGAGGGAAGTTTATAGCTATACAAGCCTACCTAAAGAAACAAGAAAAATCTCAAGTAAACAACCTAACCTTAAACCTCAAGCAATTAGAGAAAGAAGAACAAAAATAACCCAAAGTTAGCAGAAGGGAAGAAATCATAAAGATCAGATAAGAAATAAAAAGAAATGAAGGAAACGATAGCAAAGATCAGTAAAACTAAAAGATGATTCTATGAGAAGATAAACGAAATTGATAAACCATTATCCAGACCCATCAAGAAAAAAAGGTAGAAGACTCAAATCAATAGAATTAGAAACGAAAAAGGATGAGTAGTAACTGACACTGCAGAAATACAAAGTATCATGAGAGATTACTACAAGCAATTATATGCCAATAAAATGGACAACCTGGAAGAAATAGACAAATTCTTAGAAAAGCACAACCTTCTGAGACTGAACCAGGAAGAAATAGAAAATGTAAACAGACCAATTACAAGCACTAAAATTGAAACCATGATTAAAAATCTTCCAACAAACAAAAGCCCAGCACTAGATGGCTTCACAGGTGAATTCTATCAAACATTTAGAGAAGAGTCAACACGTATCCTTCTCAAACTCTTCCAAAATATAGCAGAGGGAGGAACACTCCCAAACTCATTCTACAAGGCCACCATCGCCCTGATACCAAAACCAGACAAAGATGTCACAAAAAAAGAAAACTACAGGCCAATATCACTGATGAACATAGATGCAAAAATCCTCAACAAAATACTAGCAAACAGAATCCAGCAGCACATTAAAAGGATCATACACCATGATCAAGTGGGGTTTATCAATGTGATACACCATATTCACAAATTGAAGGAGAAAAACCATATGATCATCTCAATAGATGCAGAAAAAGCTTTTGACAAAATTCAACACCCAGTTATGGTAAAAACCCTCCAGAAAGTAGGCATAGAGGGAACTTACCTCAACATAATAAAGGCCATATATGGCAAACCCACAGCCAACATCATTCTCAGTGGTGAAAAACTGAAACCATTTCCTCTAAGATCAGGAACAAGAAAAGGCTGTCCACTCTCACCACTATTATTCAACATACTTTTGGAAGTTATAGCCATGGCAATCAGAGAAGAAAAAGAAATAAATGGAATCCAAATCAGAAAAGATGAAGTAAAACTGTCACTGTTTGCAGATGACATGATACTATACACAGAGAATCCTAAAGATGTCACCAGAAAACTACTAGAGCTAATCAATGAATTTGGTAAAGTAGTAGGATACAAAATTAATGCACAGAAATCTCTTGCATTCCTATACACTGATGGTGAAAAATCTGAAAGAGAAATTAAGAAAACACTCCCATTTACCACTGCAACAAAAAGAATAAAATGTCTAGGAATAAACCTACCTAAGGAGACAAAAACCTGTATGTAGAAAACTCTAAGACACTGATGAAAGAAATTAAAGATGATACAAACAGATGGAGAGATATACCATGTTCTTGGATTGGAAGAATCAACAATAGGAAAATGACTCTATTACACAAAGCAATCTACAGATTCAATGCAATCCCTATCAAACTACCAATGGCATTTTAATCAAAACTAGAACAAAAAATTTCACAATTTGTATGGAAACACAAAAGACCCCAAATAGCCAAAGCAATCTTGGGAAAGAAAAATGGAGCTGGAGGAATCAGGGTTCCAGACTTCAGACTATACTACAAAGCTACAGTGATCAAGACAGTATGTTACTGGCACAAAAACAGAAATATAGACCAATGGAACAGGATAGAAAGCCCAGAGATAAACTCACACACATATGATCACGTTATTTTTGATAAAGGATGCAAGAATATACAATGGAGAAAAGACAGCCTCTTCAATAAATGGTGCTGGGAAAACTGGACAGCTACATGTAAAAGAATAAAATTAGAACCTTTCCTAACACCATACACAAAAATAAACTCAAAATGGATTAAAGACCTAAATGTAAAGCGAGGCACTGTAAAACTCTTAGAGGAAAACATAGGCAGAACACTCTATGACGTAAATCACAGCAAGATCCTTTTTGACCCACCTCTTAGAGAAATGGAAATAAAAACAAAAATAAACAAATGGGACCTAATGAAGCTTCAAAGCTTTTGCACAGCAAAGGAAACCATAAACAAGATGAAAAGACAACCCTCAGAATGGGAGAAAATATTTGCAAACGAATCAACGGACAAAGGATTAATCTCCAAAATATATAAACAGCTCATTCAGCTCAATATTAAAGAAACAAACACCCCAATCCACAAATGGGCAGAAGACCTAAATAGACATTTCTCCAAAGATATACAGTTTGCCAACAAACACATGAAAGGATATTCAACATCACTAATCATTAGAGAAATGCAAATCAAAACGACAATGAGGTATCACCTCACACCGGTCGTAATGGCATCATCAAAAATCTACAAACAATAAATGCTGGAGAGGGTGTGGAGAAAAGGGAACCCTCTTGCACTGTCGGTGGGAATGTAAATTGATACAGCCACTATGGAGAACAGTATGGAGGTTCCTCAGAAAACTAAAAATAGAACTACCATGTGACCCAGCAATCCCACTACTGGGCATATACCCTGAGAAAACCATAATTCAAAAAGAGTCACGTACCACAGTGTTCATTGCGGCACTATTTACAATAGCCAGGACATGGAGACAACCTAAGTGTCCATCAACAGATGAATGGATAAAGAAGATGTGGCACATATATACAATGGAATATTACTCAGCCATAAAAAGAAATGAAATTGAGTTATTTGAAATGAGGTGGATGGACCTAGAGTCTGTCATACAGAGTGAAGTAAGTCAGAAAGCGAAAAACAAATACTGTATGCTAACACATATATATGGAATCTTAAAAAAAAATGGTTCTGATGAACCTAGGGGCAGGACAGCAATAAAGGTGCAGACGTAGAGAATGGACTTGAGGACACGGGGAGGGGGAAAGGTAAACTGGGACGAAGTGAGAGAGTGGCATGGACATATATACACTACCAAATGTAAAATAAATAGCTAGTGGGAAGCAGCTGCATCACACAGGGAGATTAGCTCCGTGCTGTGTGACCACCTAGAGGGGTGGGATAGGGAGGGTGGGAGAGAGACACAAGAGGGAGGCGATATGGGGATATATTTATATGTATAGCTGATTCACTTTATTATACAGCAGCAACTAACACAACAATGTAAAGCAATTATACTCCAATAAAGATGTTAAAAATAAATAAATAAATAAAAACAATTCATACTGGGATTAAATTTAGTCATAATGAGGCTAGATGTTTTGCAAGGTCTTCGGCTCTAATATTCTGGGAGATTGTACTTTTAAATTTATTTATTTATTTTTAGCTGTGTTGGGTCTTCGTTTCTGTTCGAGGGCTTTCTCTAGTTGCGGCGAGCGGGGGCCACTCTTCATTGCGGTGCACGTGCTTCACACTATCGCGGCCTCTCTTGTTGCGGAGCACAGGCTCCAGACGCGCAGGCTCAGTAGTTGTGGCTCACAGGCCCAGTTGCTCCGCGGCATGTGGGATCTTCCCAGACCAGGGCTCGAACCCGTGTCCCCTGCATTGGCAGGCAGATCCTCAACCACTGCGCCACCAGGGAAGCCCGGAGATTGTACTTTTAAACCAGAGCTTTACTTCCAAGTAAAGGAAAGCAATTGGGGCAATTGCTCTTAGGAATTATACCACTTTTCAAATAGATGAGAGTAAGAGCAGGTATAAAGCTGGCTGCTTTGGAAAACACTGTATTATTATGTTTGTTTCCAATCTGAGATGACCCAAGAATCCTGGAAAATACACAGAGGCCCTTCAGAAGTCTACCAAGACAGCTTATGCCTATGCTGGTCTTTTCAATTTGAGAAAATCAACTGTAAAATTCTAGGGTTTTAAGGCTACATACCTTGGCCTAACACTGGTCTCTTATTTATGGTTATATCTTTCAAAACGCATCAAGTCTAGAACCTTAGCTGTGCTCTGAAGCTTCCTGGGCTATTTGGCTGAATAACGGAGCATAACCTGCAATTATTTAGGGGTTGTACACAGGGCTTGGAAAGCATGCTGGGATAGATAGGTGCCAGCTCAATGGAGAGTTTGTTTGGCTCACTTTCCCAAACTTCATTCCACTCCATTGCACCAGTAGTCAGGGGAGAAAGTCTTTTTCTTGTTATTGGGAAACATGCGTTTCCAACACAGCTGCAATGTGCAATTCCTTCCACCCGTCCCAGCACACCACAGCCTAGACGAGTTCTGCATGTGTTTGGTGCAATGTTTTTCCTTCGTGGTTTCCAGCACTTAAGACATATGTATTAATATAATAAGTTTACAAAGCACATTTTATGTAGTTCATAGTCTAACAGTTCCCAAACTATAATTTGATGTACACTAGTCCCTCAAGATGCTCTGAGAAAAATGGATTCCATCATAAAATAAATTTAGTAAGGCTGAATAGTTTAAATCTTATCTTATACATTTACTTTGCATATAATCTTACTAAAGGCCCTGAGAAGTCCTACAGTTACGAAACCTGTTTATATTTGTTAAACCCATCATACCCTTATCATATAAGCATGGCATCTTTTCTTAGAGGAACATCTTATGATACACTGCAGATCACCATTTGAAAAATGTTTTCAAAGATTGAGGGACATCAATGTAGGAACCTCTGGAAGTCATCCAGTGCACCACCAAACCTGCATTTAGGACTTATTTGTACTGTATACTTGTAACCATCTCTGCCATTCCCTCAGTCAGTAAGGAAAAACGAACCTTTCATTATTGAAAGGGCCAGTACAGCTGTACAGGAATGAACATTGACATTTTTGTAACACTTTCTTTTCAAGTTTTTTCTGAAGTAGCATGGAATGATTTTTTCAAAAGGTAGTGGACTAGGAGACCAAAGACCTAGCTTCTCTACCAACTCTGCCACTAACTAGCTATGTGCCTTTATATCAGCTGGTTAACTTCCCTGGGTATCACTTTCTTCATCAATACAGTAGGAATGACAATGCTTGTCTTAACCACCTCAGAAGGTTGTTGTGAGGATCAAATAACCAAATACATTGGATAATTATTTCCTAGCATTGTAGAAGGAAACAAATGACAGTGGGGCAAGGCAACTAAGATGAGAGGTAGGACCAAGAGAGAACTAGCATTGTATCAGGGTCTGTGACGATGTGCATAAAGCACAATGCCATCATTGCTCCAGAAAGAATGGAAGTCAAAAAGAAGGGTGAGGACATGCATCGTTTCAAGCTCAAGTTTTGAAAATCCCTTTCACCCTCCCCCTATTTTGATAGATCAGAAACGTCAGGACTGAGGGTAGCTGGAGTACTGGTAATGGAAGCACATGGGTGATATCTTAGCTCTGACTTTCATCCTGTCTCATGTTGCCCGTGTCCCAGAAAACAATGAAGCAGGCTCAGTGGCTATTTGCACATGGCTCTTCTCTCCTCTCACCATCCTGCTCAGATTAATATTTCCCCTCCACCTTCCAGTTGATTTCCTCTTCAATTCACACAGCACATCTCAGAAGCTGCAAATGTGACAGGAGCCTACTATTTTCCCCTTCCCGTCCAAGTCTTCATTGTTCTAAGGAAGACTTGAAAAAGAGGTCACAGAGGAGATTTCTGCCCCACCAGGTCTCTGGTAAAGATAGATGTTTGGGCTGACTAGACCATGAGAGTGACACAAGGTGTCAATTCTTTTGGGCTTCTGGCCTCTGGCCCTTGGTTGAAACTTCCTTCTCTGAGTCCTTGATTCTGCTTCTATTATGTGTCACTGGTAACAATAGGATAAGGGGCTTTTCTAGGATATTATTTCTCAAACAGTTCCCTCCCCTGCTGCCTTGTAATAACCAGTACTGTGATCTGATATTTACTGCCACTTATATTCTCAAAACGTTATAGAGCCCATTTCATCTTTCCCCTTTTGATGCATGAGCTCAGAGGCTGCTTTCCCTGCTGTATTAGCTATTCATTGCTGACTAACAAATGACCCCAAATGTTATCAGCTTACAACATCACACAATTATTACCTCACAGTATCTGTGGTTCAGGAATCTGTGGATGACTTAGCTTGGTTCTCTGGCTCAGAGTATCTTACAAATCAGCAAACAAGGTGATGGCCAAGGTCAAAGTCACCTCCAAGTTCTACTGGGACATGATGCACTTGACAGCTTACTCAGTGGTTGTTGGAAGGAGTTAGATCTTTGAGGGCCATTGGACTGAAGGCTTCAGTTCCTCACTATCTGTTGACCAGAGGACGCTCTCTGCTCCTGGTCACATGGGTCTCCCCAAAGACCAGCTCACAGTATGGAAGCTGGCTTCATCAATGTGAGCAAATGAAAGAGAGCAAGAGAGAAGGAGTGTGTAAACACAATGGAAGTCACAGTCTTTTATGAGCTAATCTCTGAAGTGATCTCCCTCTTTTTGGTTGTTTTCTATTAGTTAGAAGCAAATCACTAGATCCAGTCCACAAACTAGGGGAATGGGCTATACAAGGGAAGGAGATTCCACAAGAGTATGAATACCAGAAAGCAGGTATCCTTGGAGAGGGTAGAGCATCTTACAAGGCTACCTACTACAACTGTCCTGTATTGGGTATGTGGAAAATTCTGGAATTTGGGCTCCTCTTCCTAGAACATCCCAATCCAGGGTAGTTTCTGCTCATTGTCTCTTAAAACTTCTATTTCTTTCAACCAGCAATTTCTTCTTTAGGTCAATAATACAACAGCTCAATTCATCCCATCCCTAGATGTCCTAGGTTCTTAAATCTGGTAGGATTTCTTATCCTTCTCTCCACAACTTCTATTTTCTGGGCTCTAATTCCCTTGCAAGATTTCTTTTTTTAATCCCCACTTTTGATCAGTTGCTCTCTGAGAATGTCCTACTCCCTTTACTTTTCTTCCCACCTTTTAGTACTTCATCCTTGTATGGCCTCTGACTGTTCTTTGAAATAAGCCACATTTCTGTTATTATTGTTTAACAATCAAAGAACATTGGATCTAAAGTTTCCTTCATAACTTCTAATCCGTTTTTCTTGATTAAAGAGAAAACACAAACCATCAGTCATCTCACTGAGGAGCTTTATGTCATTTATTCCAATTTCCTGCAAGGAAAGGTAGATACACTGTCTATTCTTTAATCATAACAGACTTGCTGTTCCACCAGCAGCGAAACACAATCTCCAAAGGGAAACATGCCAATTTGGCATGAGATGGGCCTAGCTTTGTATTTAATGAAGCCAAATGGAATCTGTTTCTATAGGAGAGGGACCATCTCCAGCTTTCTGTAGGATTGGTTTTCTAGTCACCATAAAGCAGGAGATGAACGAATATTTATTAAGTGTCTATAATGGGCCCAACTCTATTCTAGGTGCTTAGAGTATCCAGAAGAGAAACATAAGACTTGGTGATTGCCATAAACGACCTGATGTCTGTGGTTGCCCCAAGGTAGGTCTCATTTGGATTGAGACCAGACACCTGACATGAATTTCAACAATGTTGTGGAAATCTGTGGAACTGTGCCTTAGAAGATGGATAGGATTTCATAGGCAGAGGGAAGAAGGGAAAATAGCATGAAAGCATATGCAGAACCACGCAAGGGGTGAGATGATATTTTCCTTTATATTGTGTTTATCATCATGAATGTTTTCCCATTTAAAAAAAAAAACTTCTCATTGGCAGGCCACAGGAGAGGCTTGAGTTTTCTTGTTATTCTTACTGGTAGGGCAAGACCACTTTCAGCTCATATGCAGGCCAAAGCTGCAGTTTGCCCATTTTTATGCTCTTTTATTTCCATTTGTTCTAGTGTACAACTGCTTTTGTCCGCTTTGGGCTCAACTGCTGATACTTGGTCCAGATTTGAAAGTTGTCCTGCAACCCCTCTTCTGCTGCTCATCTTTCTGTATTCTACAGGTACTTTTATTTTTATAAGTATTTATAAAGTGCTTACTGTAAACCAGGCCTTGTGCTCAGTGCTCTAAGTAAATAACAGAAATGAATAAGACATGGGCCCTAGCCTCCAGGAGTTCATAGTCCAGTGGAATATGGGGACAGCTAAGATGACACCAGTGACCCTCAATCAAGACAAATTGGCCAGTGCCATTGGAAATGCTAGAGCACTTTACTATGAGTAATGTGAGTTCTGACTTCCTCAGTTGGGCATATGGTATTTGTTTTCACCTATGTATTTTGTAGACCTCAATTATGCCACATGTTTTGAAATATGAAGTGTGTGTGTCCTGGATGGCTATTGCATGGTCTCTATTGTCTCCTACCAGCAGCCAACTCATCTCTGGAATGGCTGGAATGTCATTTCATAATAAGCTGAAGCTATGCACTCTGGTTCATTCTCTTTCAAAGGGCTTTCATGGTGCTGGGGGCAGGAAAGGAGGGGAGGAAGCTAAGACGAAGCTGTTCTTCTTGGCCAGGAATCATCCCTTTGACACTACACTTGGAATTGGTGGGAAGAAATAGCAAACAAAAAGAGTCATTGGCACCAGCATTCAGTCAGGCCTTCCCATGAAAAGGAGTCCCTTTCATCCTTACAGAACTGAGGAGAATTAGTCTCATTAGAATAAGTAGTTCCTTAATCCATTGGAAATAGGCTCTTCTGTGCTGGTATTGGGGTCATAATGAAAATGTGATAAGACAGGAGGCAGGAGATAGAGTCTGGCTGTGCTGGTGTGGCTCTGGAAAACAAGACCTGTAAATACAGCCCACGTTTGACATGATGGCACTAGGGTAACTTTCAGAGTATGTTCCTGTCAGGAAAACTGACGCGGCTCTCTACCCAGTCTCCTCAAACTAGGAAGCATTATTGCACATTAGCGCCTACTGAGACCTTGGCAATAGCCATGATGAAAGGAAATGGCCACAGCAGTGCAGAGGTTATAGAGTTGCTTACTATTTGTACAAATGGTGGGAAGAGCCCATAGGACAAGGGTGGAAAGAGGCTGGCTGGGTTGTAGTTAAGAAACCCATTATCTGCTGAATCAGGGTAGAGACAACAGGAGACAATAGGCACATTTTATAATGTGCCTATCTTTCAGTTCTATTTGCAGTTTGAAACTCTGTGCTAGTGGTTCCCAATATGAGGGTGAAGGGGATTAGAATAGACCACCCCCAAATATGCCACTTTGGCATGAGGAATATTTTGAGCTGAGGGCAATTAAGAAGCAGCAAACACAGGAAGAGCTCTTTGCCCTCCCCCATCTGCCTAAAAGAAGGAAATCAATTTCCCTTTATGAAGGTGTTCCTCCTCCCTCTTCCATACTAAGAGAACAACCCTTATCACCAGAGACAGAAAGTCAGAACCGAGATGGGTCTGCACAAAAGAAGTTACTAAAAAATCCCTTATCTTCCATTAGTTTCTTCCATGTATATACCTTCCCACAATTCCCCATGCCTGGATGCCCAACTCTTTGTCTTTTGTCTTGTCACTTCTTCACAATTTGTAGGCCCCAGGTACAGAATCTGACAGAGTAGCAGAAAAGGTTTTTCGCTCCCCAACAGGGGCAGGGAAGTGGTATTGGAGATACCGCAGATGCTTTTTGAAAAAGTCATTCACCTCTGACTTTCCGCCCATTGACAGAACCATTGGTCTAGGAAGAACTAGAACTTGGGGCCAATTTAAAGAGTTTTGGTTGAATGACTGAAGTCATTTGCCTCTGCTTCCTGATTTACCCTGCTTCTGCCCCAGTGCTAGTGAATCAGGCACTTTGTTTTTTCTCTTTGACCAGTCCTCCATTTCATAGCCCTGTTTCAATAACTGGGTCCTTCTCCAGTTTCCCTGACATAAGCTCTTGGAAAGACTTCCCAGAACCTACATTTCTCTAAAGGACTGGTCCTCTAATTTTAGAGTACATTGGAATTAGGTGTACTCTCCCAGACAAAATACAGGATGCCCAGTTAAATTCAAATTTCAGAAAAACAACAAGTAACTTTTAGTATAAGTATGTTGTATGCAATAGTTGGGACATATTTGTAAAAAAAATGATTTGTTGTTTGATCTAAACTTCCAATTTAATTGGACTTCCTGTATTTTTATTTTCTAAATCTGGCAATCTAACCTGGGAACTTTGTTAAAATGTGGATTTCTGGTTCCCAGTCCCAGAATTCTAATTTGGCATGTCTGTGGTAGGGAATTTTTAACAGGTACATTGAGAAAGGTAGCTAAAGAATACACTTTATGAAACCCTAACCTACACTACAGATCTGCTTGCAGCCCTTGTTCCCTGGTAATTCTGGAGCCTGGAGTCTTTCCCCAGGACCTTAGTCCTGTACCTGGGTTCTGTTCCCATTCCAGATAGCACAGATGCCCAGCATTAGAACGTTTATGCAAGGAAGCAAATCATTACAGAAACATTTCTCAAGGCCATGGCTCTGGGGAGGAGAGAGGAAGGTGAGAATGATTCAAAATGCTCTCAATCGAAAATGATAATTATAAAAATAACAACAACAATATCTATCACTTATATAGCACCTACTATGTGCCAGACACTGTTTTAAGTGCTTTTACATAAGTTAACTCCTTTAATCCTCACAACAACCCAATAAGATAGGTACAGTTATTATCCCCATATTAAGATGAAAAAACTGAAATACAGAGATTTCAAGTGATGTGCACAAGGTCACACAGCAAGTAAGTGGCAGAGCCAGGCAGTTTGATCTATTTGCAGTCACCTTAAATGAAATTTTTCGAGGGCAGGGTCCAGTAATGGCCCTAAACAAAATTGTAAAGTGGGCAGTCGGCTTTCCTTACCCCTCACCTCTCTCTGGCCACCTTCTTTCCAGTCCCTAATCATTTTTCTACATTCTCTAATTTCCTCTTCATGCCCAGCAACGTAACTCAGCTCTGTTTCCCAAAGCATCACTAAAAAAACCCATGACATTGTCACGAATAAGGCCCTTTTTGCTTTGAAAACTACTGCAACAATAACATCTTCCTGAACAAGAGATCGGGAGGGAGGGAAGGAGGGAGGGAGGGGTCTGTGTTCAGGGTAGGGTAAGACGTAGTACCCAAATAAAACTTTCTAGGTAAATGTAGGCAGCTCTAATGAAAAGTGATGGTCAGCTATTACTTTCAGAGTGAAGTACATCTGACAATTCTTGTAAATGGAGTAAACAGGAGGCTTGTTCCCCTTAAAAAATTGGAGGTAAAATTGCCTATTGACTATAGAATCAAGCCTGATGCTATTACACTGAACTATACGTAGCTCTTCTCTTTTCCCTGGAAACAGTCCCTGACTCAGAGGAAACCTGCCCTGCTAGCTGCAGATCTCTGAATGGAATATATCCTGTCTGTGTCCTAATTAATACCTCAGTTCTGCAGAGTGTAATTGGCCTAGAATGTAGAGCTGTGTTCAGTGTCCCTTGGGCCAGTTGCACAATAAGAGTTGAACTGAAGCTGCAGAAGAACTTGTCAGCAGCAAGCTGAGAGCCTAAGGAATGAAGCTATTCATGAAGGGTGGGAGAGCAGTAGAGTCCTTTTGGAGGAGACAGAGCAACAGAAAAATTAATTTGGTGAAGTTGGCAGGGTTTTTTTTTTTTGTCTCTTTCCACAAGGGGAGAGTGTTGGAAAATATTCCTTTATTTATTCATCCACTTATTCATTCAGCCACTCATTCAACAAATATTTATTATGGGTCTACTATGTGTCAACCACCATTTAAGGGACTAGTGATACAAACATGAAAAGGAAAAATTTCTAGCTTTTATGGTGCTTATATTCTAGTGAGGAAAGATCTACTGCAGAATCCTGTGGTTTGGATTCAGTAACATGGATCAAGACCATGGCCTATTGACTCATTGAGGTCACCACAGGCAGCGAGCCTAGGGTCTCTAGTGGCTGAAGATCAAAACTAGGAGGCTAAGCTATGATCATTTGGATGTCCTTCTCCCTCATCACTTCTGGACCAAAACCTACTTGTCCCTCAATGTCTCCTTCTATTCTACTGCCTCCATAAAGCCTTCTGTAATGACAACAGCCCCCAATAAAGTCTCCTTCCCCTGCTTCCCAAGTCTGCACTCTTGCACTTGATTATGCAAGGTCTCATTTCCTAGCCATTTTTGTGTCCGTTCTTACCTTGCTGGTGGTAGGAGTAGGTTGAGGGAGTTGTAGCTGATAAAAGGAAGACGGAGTCTGATTCTTCACCAGAGGGATCCAAGATCCCTCAAGATCTTCCTCTGTCAGCTTCCCTGCAGATGCTAGCCCCATCCTGAACCTCAAATATGGCAGTGCGCCAGTATCAAGGGAGTCATGAAGACAATTCACTTTTCCAAAGGATCCAAGGATTCCTTATCCAATCTTGTTTCCTTAATGTCCTAATGGGAGATGCCGATCTACGTAGTACTGGGAGCTGGAGTAGAGGGGAGGAAGAGAGGCATATCAGTCAGGGTTCTCAGTTGTAAAGAACTAAAATCTAAATCTGACTAGTTTAGGCAGAAAACAAATTATTTGAGGCTTGTTAGAAGCTTATACAATCCCGGAGAAAGCCAGAGAACCAACTTGGAGTCAAGAGAGTCAAAAATAACACTCAAAATCACAAGGCAAAAGTGGAGATTACCCCTGACACTGCTGCTGGGCACAAATACCACAACTTGAACTGTGAGAAAGAAAAAGGCAGACCCTGACACGAGTGAGCTGACCTGATGCTATCACCCAGGCCTTGGTGTTGCTAGGAGCTAGTCTGGCACTCACAGCTAGGTCTTGGTGTTCTCCTGTTGAACATCAAAAATTTCACAGGACAGCAACATCAGACAGTCACCCTGTGATGGTGATGGATCAAGACATAAATGTAAACATTGCCCAAATCACAAAAATGACAAGACATTCCCCTACCCTGGCTAATGGGGAGTGACTGCTGCTTCTTTACCAATTATAGCTTTAGCTTTGGGTTAGCAGTCCCTCCTCCTAGGTAAGATTTATTAAGATACTCAGTCATGGAATTGCCACTACTTCCTAACAGCATCCAATCCAGAACGAAGCCCCTCTTCCTCACCCCCCCAAATCACCTAACACAAGTCCAAATCCTATAATAAGTCCTCTCTAATATCCTCCCTGTGGTATGCATTTTCCCTTACAGCAATGAGTGATAAACCCAACTTGTTAAACTACAAGATGTGCTCCTGGTAGTCTTTGTCGGGAAGGCATTGACAACTGCCAATATCATTCAATGTGGGCACCAGACACTACTCCTGGAACCTTTGCAACTGCTGCCTCTTAAAAATGAAATGGAACTGCCCCTGTCTTGGCCAGAATGCAGCCCATATTATATCTGCTCCTCTGCATCACTAGCTTCCAATTCCAGGTCTGAGTAGGTACACGTGACTGAAAGAGCATAGGTCACATGCCTGTACTCAAGCAGTAGGGAGGCTTGGAAAACAAATGTCTGGTTTCTTTGAGGAGTCTGGGACTTCTAAGGTGAGGAATTCTCAAAACATAGGAAGGGTGTTCACAAGTGCTGAGTAGTTGTAGTAGACATTGTAAATTCTCCATCCAGATCCCCAGGGATTCCTTTTGGTGGTCTGGTGCACCCATCCCCCAGCTGCTGTAACTGCTGCTGCTAAAAGCTCACATCTATAACCTTCTCTGTAGGACTGCCCTTGAGCAGCTGAAACTACCTCACCTAGGAGTTCTGTCTCCCAAGGCTGACCATAGCCAATGGCTGATTGGGGCAGTAGTACAAAATCCCCATTCCTTTTGTCTCAAGGTAGGATGGACTCTTTTGAGCCATTTATATATACCCAGAGCTACCTGTGGGATCAGGGTGATGCTAGATTTCATGCGAAATAACATCCTTGCTTAGCTTCTTCCCTTGCCCTCCCTTGTTTCCCTCACAGTTTTCATTCTCCAAAAAAATCAGTTGCATAGGAATCCTTTCTGAGGGACCAATCCTAAGACAATGTCCACATCTTTGGCTGACCAATATCAACATACATCCTTTTGCATACATAAACTTCACAACAACAAAAGCCTTCATGTAATATAATGCAACTATTTCTGATATAAATGAAAACATGCCAAAGAGTGGAATCTCAAATTCTGATTAGTTACTAAATATATTCAGACCTCAATCCAGGGTCTTTGGATGCTGTGCATTTAACCTCTGGTTCCATCACAATTGCATCTTGATATTCTATAAACTAGAGACTCTATGTAAAGTTAACCACTATGTATAAAATAGTATAATGGGAGGGGGAAATGAAATATGTCACAGCAAGGAAGAAACTCTGGGTAGATATTATAGTCTTCTTTCTGAAACTTTTCCTATACTACTCAGTCTATATTTCTTTTGCCTTCCTTAGTCAGTATCTAAGCTGCTAAAAGTTCTTTACCCCAGGCATGACCTAAAACTGCATTCCTGAGCTTTTTGGTGGGCCTGCCTGTATGTGGTTGTCCAAGTCTCCCTTTTTAACTGTACCACTGGAATGGTAGCGGAAGGAAATGCCTTGAAGGATCCTCTGTGTCCCAGACGCACTCCTCCCCACCTTCACTCTACAGTAGCAGCCCTATGTCATACCATCTAGCTCTGAAAACTCCCACCTTGGGTGTTATTCTGGTGGCACAAACAGTCCAAAATAGCCAGATGGCTGTCTCCTCTTTTAGGTAACAGACATGCTGTTGTGTGTCTGTCCAGAAGAAGCATGTCTTCCTCAAGTACTGAAACCTCTCAACCAGCAGAACCATACAATTTTGTGAGTAGGCTAGTAGATGTAATAGTGGGAAGAGCCACTCCAACTTCCAGCCCTTGGTTCCTAGAATACTTGCTCTAACAGCAGCACTATCTATTGACCACTAGTTCAGAGCATATGCCGCATCCTATAGGATAACATCTCCAGTGTTCAGATCTTGAGCCCCAGAGACTCTGTAATTGAGCTTTAATAGACCATTGCATTGCTCTACCAGGATAACTGCTCCTGGTTTATGATGTCTGTGGTAAGATCAGTGAGTCTTGTATTAGTCCATCAGCTTTATTCTTTCTCTGTAAAATGAGTTTCTTGTGAGGGATACAATGGCAGTGAAAAGGACATTCATTAAGTCTATGAGTGGTGGTGCTGGCAGAAGCATTGCTGGCTGGAAAAGCAAATCCATGTCAGAGTTAGTATCATTTCCAGACAGGACAAATGGCCTTCTCTTCCATAATGGAGGGCATCCAAAGTAATTGACCTGCTACCAGGTGTTTCTGCAGAATGGGGCCCAACTGGGGGCTTAGCCTGGGCCTCCACTGTTGGCAGTTTGGGTACTTGGCAGATACAGTAGCCAAGTCAGCCTTGGTGAGGGGGAATCCATGTGATTGATGCCATGCATAACCTCTATTTCTGCCCTCATGGAGCTCTCCACTTCATGTGTGAGCTCATTAAGTGAGCACTGGGGGGAAGGGGAAAAGAGGCTGGCTGACATCCATGATTGTTACGTTTTGTTCACTTGGTTATTGAGAGATTTCTCCGGAATGGTGGCCTTTTGGTGAGCCATCGTAGAGGACATAAATATGCTCATGAATTCGAACTAATACTGGTCCTGGAAAGTTGAGATAATGCTGGGGGTCAGGAAACACAAAACGAAACAGTACAGGAGCAACCTCCAAGTCAGTTTTAAAGTATGGTTCAGAGATCTATACTCAGCCGCTTGAGAATGGCTAAGCCAGGAAGCATTTGAGTGGTGAGTAAGCTCTGGCACCTGACTGATGAGGTTAGACCTCTGAAGAGAGGAAAGTTCTGAGAGGAGTTTCATTGACAGAGAGGTAGAAGGAGGCTAGGACTTCGAATCTGAAAACCTGAATTTGACTTTCAGCTCTGTCATTTAAGCTATATGACCATAGGAAACATGCTTTGCCTCTCTTGGTTTAACCTTCCTTGTCTATAAAACAGGGTCAATAATAGTTTCTTTGCCAACCTCGTAGAATTTTAAGGTCTAAAATGTGATAGTGCGTTTGGAAGGACTAAATAAGCTATGAAATGCCATACAAATATAAAATGAATTTTTGCCATAAAGGAAGGACTTCCATGAACTCTGTTGAACTTGGAGGAGAAAGGAAAAGGACCAGGTCAGATGCTGTGACTTCCTTGAAGCATGGGCCAGGATGATGGACAGGTCCATAATTTCTAATCTCATTGGCTCTCTGCTTTAGACCAAGAGGACTGTGGAGCTGGCAGAAGTACCATAATCTGGAAGAGCCCATCTGAGAGAAGGCTTAAAGTCTATTTCCAATTGTGCCTTTTGAATCTGTCTCAGTAAACAGAGAAACAAACATGTTCTAGATTAATAAATCCCTTGACGGTTGATTCTGAAAACCATGGGAGCAGATAATGAGGAAGCCACAGAGAGTTTTTGCTGGCTCAGGAGCTAAAGGATTTATTTTTTGAAAAAAAAAAAATGTGATGTTCTGAAACAAACTCCCTTTCTTCCCAACCTAAATCTTGGACTATTTCTCCTGAGTACAGAGTGAGATGGGTTACTGGTGAGTCTGCATCCTTGGATTCATGTAGATGATCAGTTTAAATAACCCACAAAAATAGTCCACTTTGGGGCTGTGTGTGTGTGTAAGTAATCCATACTCTGTGTGCATAGCCCTCCCTAAAACAAAAAATACACTGCTGTACCCTTGTTGTGCAACATTGTTAGATGAGAAAGCAGAAGGCTCCAGGGAACAGTGGAAGTGGATGAGCCTGCAGAAGAAGGGAGGCTTGATCAGAGATGCATAGACTATGGATGGGCATAAGGGACAAAAATAACTTTGGCTAAGACTACAGGATTTCTGTTATATTGGTAGCTTATAGGTAATCTTCCTAATAATGCAATGCTGAATTCTACACAACTACAAAATGTGAGGGGAAAACACTTGTTTTGGCACTTTACTGAGTGCCCTTGACATGCCTTTCTCAAGGTCTTGGCTCCCCAGCAGCTTACAGTGAGAGCAGCAGGTGACATTGTCACACATCTCAGATAACCAGGGGCCAAAGCAATAGGGGCTATTGAGCCAAAGCCCTCTATGTTCCTAATGTCAGCATCTGTTTTCTGATTCTTTGCTCCTTCTCTCCAAAAGAAATACCACGTAATTATCAAGTGGCAGAGCCAGGATTCACACACAGGCCGTCTAGTTCCAGAACTTGAATTTAGATGATGACACACTCTCTCCTTGCTGGGATTGGTGACACTGTGTGCATTGGCATCCTCTTCCATTTTGCAAACCTCCACCCAGGCTTAATAAAAAGGTTATTTTTCTGAAATAGATCATCCCCTATTACACACTCCTCCCCACCAACTCCATTCCTCCCCATCCCCTATACCTGAATCCTGAGGTGTTTCCATCATCTTTTTAAACTCCCGAAATTACATTTCAGGGAACCAGTACCACGTACATCCAGCTAAGGGTCATTGGAGTCTAGACCTGCAGGTTTTGTGTGCAGAAGATCGAATTCTCAATTACATTCTTTCTGCTTCTGTGCCCTGAATATTGGAGAATCATGAAGTACATGCCATGAAGCAAGCCACAGAGCTCCTGGAGATTTGGTCATTAGTTGTCAGGGCTGGAAGCTTTTATATGGCTCTCTGTAGAGCAATGGGAGATGATGAAGACGCTAAGTTATTCTAAAAGACACCAAGGATTCTTTCCGACTTTCTGACTAAGGCTAGTGTGCAATTTTTCTTTTTTTTGATATGGACCATTTTTTTAAAAGTCTTTATTGAATTTGTTACAATATTTCTTCTGTTTTATGTTTTGGTTTTTTGACCCCAAGGCATGTGGGATCTTAGCTCCCCAACCAGGGATCTAACCTGCACCCCCTGCATTGGAAGGCGAAGTCTTAACCACTGGACTGCCAGGGAAGTCCCTGAAATTTCAACACACAAGGATTTGTTCAGCTAGTACCCTGTGCCCAGCAATGTGCTAGATGTTAAGAGAGATTCAAAGCCGAAGAAATAGTTCTGGTTCCTAGGAGCTTTCAATCTAGTTGAGAAGGCACGATACACACCTAACAGATCAATACAGAACACTTCACAATTATGTTAAAAATTACATGTAATCTAGTACCAGTATGAAAGGTGTTATGGAAAGTCAGAACAAAGAGAGACAAATAATATAATACTAATAATACCACCTAGTATTTTATTGAGCACTAAATATGTGGCAAATATTTTCTAAGTACCTAAAAGAATTAACACTTTTAATCCCCCCAATGATTATACTGAGTTTGGTACCAGTTTTATCTCAATTTTAAAGATGAGGAAACTGATGTACAGAGCAGTCAGGGAACTTGCTCATGGTCACACAGCTAGTGAGTGGCAGCACCTGGATTTCAACCCACTGCTATCTTGTGCTCTCTATTCTGCCACCATTTCAGTTAGTCTGAGTAGTCTTCATAAATGGTGTGGGACTGTCTTCAAGGTCTAAAATCTACACTATAACAAAGCCTGAAGGATGGTGTAGGTTTGGAAGATCATGGAGTATATTGCAGTTTAAAAATAATGCAATCGCATGGTTATAACTAGCTATCTTTTCATTGAGCACCTATTTGACAGTTTTCTATTGCAGTGCAGTGGATTGTCCGCATGTTCAGAATCATATGGAGATAGTATGATGTAATAAGAGGAACATGGGCTTTGGAGTCAGACAAACCTGGGTTTGGGTCCTGGATCTGTCTGTACTAGCGGTGTGACTGAGGCTTAGTTTCTTAACCTCTCTGAGTTAAATACAAAATCACATTGGTTTTAACCAGCTCTCTTTCACTGCACACTTAATAGGGGCCATGAGCTTTACATGCATAACCTCATTTAACCCTCATCTAAACCTCATGGCAACTCCATAAGCTAGGAATTACTATCCTGCTTTTACAGTTGAAGAAACTATCCTAGGTCAAATTATTAGTAAGTAGTAGAGTAGGGATTCTAGTTCCAGCTTGTGATTATGCTCTGTGACTGCCACCACTACAGACTAGGCCATGATTTTACCTGGATGGCCTAAGTTAAGACTCAGTTTAAACACGCAGAACATTGAAAACTATTCTTAGCTGGCCCCCAGTACTTTGCTGTTTTATTGCAATTTCACACAAGTTAAAAGAACATCAAGAACATTATACTTATTAAAGGTTCTTAAGTATTTAAATATTAAATAGCCTTATTATTTAATTATTAATTTACAAGAATAAACAGGCGATAATGCAATGGCAGGGAGGGGAAGAAGAGCAGTAAGAAGCAACCAGCTCTACCAGATATTAAAACAGATATTGTAAGGTGACAAGAGTTAAAACGTAAAACGTGGTAGTATGTGAGAGAATAAGCAAACCAACAATAACAAAAATACATAGCATTCTAATAGGTCCTTGTATAAAAATTACTAGATATATGATCAAAGATGCATGCTGTAGATATTCAACAACTGTTTATTGAATGAATGAATGAATGAGGCATTGCCAATCAGTGAGGAATGAAACGCTTATATGAAAACTTGCTTTTCTGTGCTAAGCATCTTTACACATATTATCACCCATAAATTTTACAAAAACCCTGTGAAGTAGGTATCACTTTCATTGTGTAGATGAGGAAGCAGAAGCCAAGAGAGGTTAAGAAAATAGGCCAGGGACTTCCCTGGCTGTCCAATGGTGAAGACTCTGTGCTTCCATTGCAAGGGACACCGGTTCGATCCCTGGTCAGGGAACTGGGGAGCTAAGATCCCATATGCCACGTGGTGTGGCCAATAAAAAAAATCTATAAATATATGTATATGTGTGAATATATATATGTGTATATATGCACACACATATATATGCACACATATATATACATATATATATGTGTGCATATATATGTGTGTGTATATATACACATATATATGCACATATATATGTGTGTGTGTGTGTGTGTGTGTGTATATATATGCCAAATTCACACAGCCCATAAATGACAAACCAGGACATGAACCCAGGTTTATCTGACACCACAGCCCATTTTCCTCCTGTTACATCACACTGTTTCAAAATGATTGCAGCCATACACACAATTGACTGCACAGCAAAGCAAGCTTCAGGGAGGACCATAGCAAATAGTAGTAGTGCTTGTGTAAGGGAGGTTGCCTTATGGATTTTAATTTTGGGCTTTTTGCTATTGTCTATGTATATGATTTAAAAACCCTGTTGTATACAAAATAATAGTGAACATTAGAAAGAGAGAAAGTAAAAGGTATAAAAAGAAAACCAAGGTGACAGAAAGAGAATGCTTTCCATCTATAAGGAAAGTTCTCAAGGACCAGAACCATGCCTCATTAAGCTGATATGTTAAACTCGATTATTGGAATCTCAACCTTAGGGTAACAGAACTTGCATTATGCTTAGTTTTTTCAGGAGGAAATCTAGTGAGTGGTTAAGGGAGCCTGGTT